>NC_065451.1:32219838-32535163 GCF_917563875.1 Diabrotica virgifera virgifera
TTTTCTCAGACCCGCCTTATTCTACTAAAAATATAACGGAATCACCCTCAAAATTATAATTCCAAGCTGCAAGTTTTGTAGTTATTTTATGTAACGTTGTAAGTTACTTACTTTGCATCCCTTAATCCACATCACAGGTTTACACTAGATGAAAAATTCTACTCACGTATTTCGTACAATTTTGAAACAGCTGAATGCTGACTAGGGAATCCTCTGTAAATTATGAGGCTATTTTTCACAGAAACGTGGCAGATTACTTCACTGTAAATTATAATCAGTGTTATTTGGGGGCTCTATTAATTGACCTAAGTGAGAGAAATAGATCCACAACTTTAATGTTAAACTAATATAGAGAGATAAACCATCAATTCTCGTAATGACAATTACGGCAAGACATGGATGGATGCTGATGGATTTTATAATTGGTTATGACACAATTTGTTTTTATATTACCAAGTACCAAAATAATATTTTTAATATAATAGTATATTATTCAACCAGCATATAATAGCCATTACATGCGAGTAGAATACTATACTTTTTCTACGACCTTTTTTTATTTTAATTAGTAAAAAATTTAATTATTAACTACTCGAAATTTAAATTATAATAATTTACAAAAATACCTAAATGCTATTTACCCCTAGTAAGTGGCTGAATAATTGGTTGCCTACTATTACGAAATTCTTATTTATTGTAAAAATATAACTAATAGTCAATATAAATTCTATTCGTTTCCGAAAAATTATAAGCTTAAATTTGTACCTAGTGTCAGCGAATCTAATAAATAGGAAATGGCTGTTGTCGGTGGACGTATTTCATATATAGGTATATAGTTATAATGTATATTTACCTTTAACTATATACAGGGTGGTTCATCTTATTCGCCTCGGTCTCTGTACGGAAAACCACTTGATATTTAAAACAAAATTCTTCACAGAAATATACAGGGTCTTTAATACTACAATCTAAAAACAATGTGAATTATATAGTGTGTTCCAAAAAAGAGTGGTATATCAAAGTTAGTGATATTTTTTATTATGGAATGCCCTATATCTGATGACATAACTGAATTGAACTTAAAAAATAAACTATACTTTCATAAGGATTCCCTATACCTAAATACAGGGTGTTTTGATTTATTTTGCTTTCTATGAAAATGTAAGGTTTTAGAAAAAATAAATATCTACGAATCTAAGAACCAGAAACAAAATCTTTCTTGGATCTTAACAATAGACTATTTAGCATACTTAAACATATGCTTACGGAAACAAAATTTCTTACAGGTTGGTCAAAATATGAGATTGTTCTCTTAACAAATCCAAGCTGTAATAACTTATTTATTTTAAATGGAACACACTGTATCTTACTAGTCTATCGCGTAGAAAATGTACTTAACCTTCAATTTATTATAGGGCTTCTTATACCTATCTTTATATAGGGGGGTCAAAATATTAGATTGTTTTATTAACAAATTCCAGCTATAATAACTTACTTATTTTAAATAGAACACCCTGTATCTTACTAGTCTATCGCGTAGAAAATTTACTTAGCTTTCAATGCTTATTAGGGTTTCCTATACCTATCTCCCTTCATTTTTCAAATATTTAAACATTTCCTAATTTGTAAGCTTTAAAAATTAGAATTAAGTACCTATGTAGTTGTCATGTACATCACATCACCAACACCGGCAATATACTTAAATATCTTAGTCAAGATATTTTCGTTAATAAAATTCACATTTTTATCATTTAATCACACAGAGTGTTCTTGTTTTATATGACATACTCGATATTCTATTCTTTATAATGGAAGATATTTAAAATCTCTTAAATTCCATGTAAAAATTCTCAATACACATGTTATTCTGTAAATATAAATTTCCATGTTATTCTGTAAATACCAATTTTTACATATTTTTGTACAATAGGCTTGTTTTCGTCATAGTAGCCATTGCATTTAATTGTTTGTAATTGCGATTCAAAGATTTAAACAAAAAGTGGTGTTCTTAAATTTACTCAATAACCGTCGCTTTAAGATATGGAAAATACTTATTTATAAAGAATGAAATATAATTTAAATATCTTCCAGAATACGGCATCTAATATAGGGTGTGCAGTTTAATATAAACATTTTATTCAATGTCACATGTAGGCCAAAATCAACTAAAATAATACAACACTCTGTGTGATTACATGATAACAATGAAAATTTTATTAATGACAGTATCTTGTCCAAGTATATTGCCGGTGTTGGTGATGTGTTGTATATAACCAAAACATAGGTACCTACTTCGATCTAATTTTTAAAGCTTACAAATTAGGAAATCTTTAAATATCTAAAAAAATGAAGGGAGATTTTATATTTACAGGATAACATGTGTATTGAGAATTTTTACATGGAATGTAAGAGATTTTAATTATCTTCCATTATAAAGAATAGAATATCGAGTAGGTATGTCATTTAAAATAAGAACACTCTGTGTGATTAAATGATAAAAATGTGAATTTTATTAACGAAAATATCTTGACTAAGATATTTAAGTATATTGCCGGTGTTGGTGATGTGATGTACATAACAACAACATAGGTACTTAATTCTAATTTTTAAAGCTTACAAATTAGGAAATGTTTGAATATTTGAAAAATGAAGGGAGATAGGTATAGGAAACCCTAATAAGAATTGAAAGCTAAATAAATTCTCTACGCGATAGACTAGTAAGATATAGGATGTTCCATTTAAAACAAGTAAGTTATTATAGCTTGAATTTGTTAATAGAACAATCTAATATTTTGACCACCCTGTAAAAAGAAAGGTATAGAAAACCCTAATACAAATTGAAAGCTAAGTAAATTTTCTACGCGATAGACTAGTAAGATATTGGGTGTTCCATTTAGAATAAATAAGTTATTACATCTTGAATTTGTTAATAGAACAATCTCATATTTTGACCACCCTGTAAGAAACTCTGTTGCAATAAGCATCTGTTTAAGTATTCTAAATAGTCTATTATTAAGATCCAAGAAAGAATTTGTTACTGATTCTTAGAATCGTAGATATTTATTTTTTTCTAAAATCTTACATTTTTATAAAAATCGAAATAAATCAAAACACCCTGTATTTAGGTATAGGGAACTCTTATGAAAGTATAGTTTATTTTTTAAGGTCAATTCAATAACGTCATCAGATATAAGGTATTCCATAAGAAAAGATAAATCTTTGATATACCACTCTGTTTTGGAGCACCCTGTATAATTTACATTATTTTTAGATTGTAGTATTAATGGCCCTGTATATAACTGTGAAGAAATTTTTTCAAAATATTAAGTGGTTTTCCGTACAGACACCGAGGCGGATAAGATGAACCACCCTGTATAATATAATAATATAACTATACATAATATGTTATAACATATTTAACACAATATACAAAAACTTGAAAAACAAACACAATATTAGTTATAAATTCTAATTAAAATAAACAAAATGCGCTAATGTCACTGTCACTAAATTAAATGATAAACGTCAAAATTTTTAGTAAACAAGATATAAACGTAAAAATATACTGACATTGTTACAGTTAAAATTCCTTTAAAAATTTTAAAGTTAATTATTGGTATAAATTACAATAATTATTATTGTATTAAATAAAAAAGTTTAAGTAATTTTATTTGCAGTTTATATACGATTAATATTAAAAGTGGCATGCGCCACTTGAATCTAACTTCAGCCCGTGAGTAATGACCCGTGAGTGACTTCAGCCCGTGAGCAATGAATTATTACTCACTGGTACAGTAATGGGTGCTATTATCTATGAAAAATAGCGAATAATGAGCATGTTATTAAACGGTCGTAGAAAAATATGTATTTTGAGGACAATAATTTCGGAAGTTAAAATCGAAACGTCAAAATAAAATTATTTAAACAGAACTTATGTTTAATTTACATTAAAGGTAGTATTAAGATTAATTAATTAATTATATAAGAGTTACATCTGTCATACAGGGTGTTTCACTGGGAAACGGAAATACTTAATTGGTGAATAGTAGTGTTGTCCAAAATGGGTCTTGGTCTTGCAGTCTTGGTGTTGTTCTTGCATTCACGCAAGACCAAGACAAAGACCACCTAATTTTAGTAAGACCAAGACCAAGACTGAGCCTGCAAGATTTAAGCAAGAACAATACTAACCCTGCGAGAATCTTGCGTCTTGCAGTTAGGACCAAGTGTCATTTAAGTAGTTTAATATTTCGGGTATATGCTTAGATGTATAGAGACTCTATGAGACGCAAAAAATATGTAAAACACAAATTTGTAAAATTGGACTTATGCGCATTACGAACAATATCATAAGCATGCATAGCGAATCAAAATATCGATTAAAATAAAATTTGCCACATTTTATACGTACTCAGGGGTCATAAAAACAATGTAAAAATAAAACATTTTGAACAATCTTTCCCAGCAGACAATTTATTCGCTCTGAAATTAATTGTCCAGATTTTGATAATAGCCGCCAAAACATTTTAAAAATATCTCATCTCAGCTTAGCTGATAAGAAATATAATATTACAAATGTTATCGGCCTAAGTTATTAGACTAAACATTGTTTGTGCTGAGTGTGCGATATCAGTTAAACAAACCTAAATTTGCTGAAAATTCGCGGCTATTTTTGACTAAATATCAAACAACAGTATATTTCTATTATATTTTAACATAATGAACAATAAGTTTCTTTCATTGATATGCAATTCTTTTGGGGTTTATGACACCGACACAATGTCGCGTTGTTAATCGCGAAACAGATTATGTTACCTTTTCAGTTTTCCGTATGCTTATCTTTGATAAAGAAATTTAAACTCATCATTCTTTTTAATCGCGCAGCAGACTACAAACTAAAAATTAACAGTTTAGATTTCATTGACACTTTCGCTTTTTCAACTTAAAGATGAAGTCTTTATTTTCATGCTTTTTTAAACTACTTTAATCATTGTAGTATTAATGTTATTCAAAAGTAACGAGACAAATTAACAGATAATTCCGGCTGCCCTATAAACGTAACCCTATAAAGTAAGCCCTATAAAGTAACGAAGTAACGGTATAGGGTATTGGACTATTGGACTAGGGAAAGTAACAATATCCCACTTAGGGTATTGTATATATTATAACAAATCCACAGGGTGCCGGGAGGTGCCGCGGTCGAAACATTATTGTACAACAATCTTTTTAAAAAAAAATCAAAAAATCAATTTTTTCACCTGTTCAATTCTTAAATTTTTTGGGTCGTTATGAGCAAAAAATGTCTCTTGTCATTTTTCTCTAAAATTGATTATTGTCGAGTTATACGCGATTTAAAATTTGAAAAACGTGAAAATGGTTATTTTCAAGTCTTAATAACTCGGTTAAAAATTATTATTATGAAAGTGAGAAAGGGGCTAAATGAAAGTTTAAAGTCCCCCCCACATGATCCTGAAGAAATTTGTGTCATTAATTTATTACTAAACTGTTAATTTTAATTAATAATAATGAGCGCTAACAGCGTATTGAGGCAGCCGTCAATGTGAGTGGATGCACCATTTCGGCAGTCCAATGCGCAACAGAATTTTACGCTTCAGAAAAAGCAATAAGATATTTTAAATTTAAATAAATATTGCAAACAGTATTCGTATTGTGAATCAAACTATAACTATAAACATTTTATGCTTTGACTTGGTACGGTATTTAAGTGGCCTACCTAAAAAATCAGTTATTTCGTTTCATATAAAACGAATGCCCTTTCTCTGTCAAACATAACGGGATTCCAAATTAACGTCAGTCACTGAATTTCGTTAATCACATTAGCAAGTGCTCCAAATCAGTATTAGAACAAGTTTGCAGACCGTCTGATAACGATTAATAGGCAAAATGACCCTTTTAGCGATGGTTTATATTACGATAGCCCTTACAGTTAATTACTAAATCATACTGGGCGTTGGAGCTTGTAGGATTTAACAGTAATTGTTTGTTTGATGCTAACGTGTTATATAAATTGAAATTTAATGGGAAAACAGTGTATAAAAGGAAAAAAAACAAAACAAAAGAAGCAAAGAAAATTTAGGGCATTTTGAACAAGGCTCTTGTATAGTATTTTTAATTGAAGTTAGATACAAAAGATGCGCTCTTTCTAGTACAGACCTCTTTTATCAAACCACCTTTTACAGGGTGTTGTGATGATGTAGTCACCACGACAAATTCCCAACACTTCAGTCATTAAATGAAGACCTAAATGGAAGAAGGGGGTAAGTTAAAGTTAAAGTTAAAGATTTTATTGCTCTACTTTTATCACGAAAATATTGTTTGTGTTATTTGGATTTATTTATATTGCTATAAGCATTCCCTTACATAGTATAATGTTGATAATTTGTTTTTATTTGTAACATTTTTTCTAAAAATAAATAAAAACTGTTCATACCGCCTTGTTTCATTAATTTTAGTTTGTATAACTATCCTTTATCTGAATGGATGAAAGGGGTATGTTGCTTGAAATAATACTCTATAATCAGTTTTACAGAAATTTATGTAATTGAACACAAAATAATCTTCTTCTTCATGTGCCGTGCTCGATTATCGAGCGTTGGCTATCAAATTGGCTATAGTAATTTTGTTGATGGCAGTTCGGAAAAGGGATGCAGAGGATCTGTTAAACCATTCTCACAGGTTTCTAAGCCATGACGGTCTTCTTCGACCTGGCCCTTTTTCTTCCGTCTACCGTGCCTTGTATTATTAAATGGAGTATATTATACACAGTCAAAATTATAAAAACAGTAACAAATTATAAAAATCAATTTTTTCGGCCCGGGTAGAATTATTTTAGGTTTCTTTGATCATTGGAAACAAAAAATATCTTATGTAATTTTTCTTTACAGTTAATCGTTTTCGAGTTATAAACAATTTAAACCTGAAAAAAAAAACGAAAAATGTTTCATACCTCCGTACTTTACGTGTTACATACCACCTTCATCCACTAGAATATCTCTTATTAAGCTTTTTAGAGGTACTGTATAAGTCTCATATGATAGTGAAGTTACATATACCACCTTCATTCACTAGGAAACTTAAAATTTTAGAAAATATGACATACTCCCTTCTTCCACTCAGTTCTTCAAATATAATGGAAAATTTCACCAAAATATGGTTGGATTCAAAGAATAAGCTTCAGTTACCATAGTAGCTCATGTAACCATCAAAGTTTTGCTAACATTTCTCAGAAACCCGAAGCCAGCTGTTCTGCCGTCAACTAACGATGACTCGCTTGTCAAAGTCGCGCTTGACGAAAGAGACAATTAACAAAATAATCACCCAAAAGGGTTCCGAATATTGCATAAAAATTCTAATAATTTACGAAACGCATTGGACATGTCCGAGTAGAAATGGTTGCCTACTCTCAAGGGAACTACCAGGGGCGTAACAGAGGCCCCCGCAGCATGAAGTTTGCGAGGGGGACCCAATATGTCAGGGGCCCCATCTTGTCGTCTAATAAATATATGCAAAAATGTGTTATTGTTATATTATTGAAAATGTATAATGAATCAATTACAGCATTGAAAATGAAGTTGCCCATCAGATAGATACAATGTATCACATACATACATGTAATACATACATTTGTATGTATTGTATGTATTAATAAAATTGTAGATATATTCGTTGATAGTAGTGCACGAAGAAAATTGTTCATCTCATAGAATAATACTATGTAATAATGTAGTCGTTTATTACCTTTCTTCCTATTTTATTCGATACTAATAAAGATGAAAAATACATTGTCCTAAACAGTGCACGAATACACTAATATCCCAGTAAATGACTGTTTTGGAGTGTAATTATCAGCGTCACGACATATTTGCCACGCAATTTGGATTTAGATTCTACTTACCCTACACTTCAAAGTTGGAGTTGTGCCGTTAGTTGCTTTTACTTGGGGGGTGAAAGTTACCCCTTCTCCGGGGTGAAAAATATACGTTTAAAATAAGTCCGGCAATGGATAAATTGACTAATTATGAGCAGCTTTTGTTCCATAGAGCTTCTTTATCTAAGGCCCGTATTCATAGTCGAGACTCAAGTCAGCGTCGATGCTCAAGGCCGACCTTGAACAAACTCTTATACAAATTTGTATACAAATTTTTTCAAGGTCGGCCTTA
Source organism: Diabrotica virgifera virgifera (assembly GCF_917563875.1). Classification (NCBI taxonomy): domain Eukaryota; kingdom Metazoa; phylum Arthropoda; class Insecta; order Coleoptera; family Chrysomelidae; genus Diabrotica; species Diabrotica virgifera. Next base: position 32,228,016 of record NC_065451.1, read on the forward strand.
AGCATCGACGCTGACTTGAGTCTCGACTATGAATACGGGCCTAAGTCAATTCTTTTCAAATGACTTGCGAGTGTAAATGTTTATTTATCAACAAAAAACCACGTATTCAGGCGGTTTTTTGCAAATAACTCAAAAAATAAGTATTTCATCGAATTAAATATTATCGAAAAATTATCGAAAAAAGATTTTTAGCAAAAATGTAGCTTATAAAAAACAAAAACAAATGGTGTACCTGTTCATGAAGTTTATCGACACCGTAGTAGCTCATGAAAATATTCGTTAAATTTCAAATTGAATATTTCAACGTGAAATAACCAACAAACGAATCACTTTTCGGGGAAAATATTTTGAAACTTTTTTTAATGTTTAAAAATGAGCTTTATTTCTATTTTTTTATAGCATTTTTTATCGCATTTGATAGCAAGCTTCTAGCATCAAAACTAAGCGAGTTACTCTCAAATTTTTTTACAGTAATATAAATTTAAAATTTGCAATTCAAATGTTTTTGTTTTAAACACATATCTCGCTTCCTACGAGAAAAATGTTTTTATCTTTGTGCTGAACGGTAGTGAAGGTTGTGCTGAATAAGGTAAAGTGTGAGTTAACCTAAGCTATGCATGTCGACCACGCTCGGGATGCGTGTGCCGGCCCCGATAGGACCGGTACTTGCTATGGCTGCGGGGCAACCGGGCACGATACAGAGTCCTGTCGGGCTGCGGCAAGATGCGTCTTGTGCGATGAGGTGCACAGATGTGGCAGTATGGCCTGTCCTAAATTCAGAGATGCCCTGAGGATGGCCAGACAGGCCGAAAAGCCAAAACTTAAAAAACAAGATATCCCGATGCCGGGCAATAAATCTGAAATATCCGTAACTGATTATATGAAAACCGTCTCCATCGCTGATATGCCCAATGTCGGAGTAGACGTGGAAATGGAACCGTCCACATCGTCGTCCAGGCCCACAAACACCGCGACCCAGAATCAAGAACTGGGTGATGCTGCGGAAGTAGCACCGCCCTTGTCAGATATAGCCGGTCTAGTATAAGACAATACTCTCCACTGACAACTTCAACTTTAACCTTAAACTAAGACAAGGGTAATTATCTGCAATGGCTTCGCTAGGAAAAAAAAGACTTAAAATACTCCAGGTGAACATCGGGAGGGCCAAAATGGCACACCATATGATTTATACTAAAGCCCTCGAAATTGGAGCTGATTTACTGGTTGTCCCCGAGCCAAATAAAAACATGACTAAGAACCAAGGCTGTATTGCCGACCTGAAAGTTGATGTGGCCATATACCCCGTAAACAAGAACGTGTGCATCAGCAAAATCATAAAAAAGGAGGGTCATGTAATGATCAAAATAGATAACTTGGCAATCATCGCCTGCTATATCTCCCCTAACATAACTAGGGAGCGCTACCAACAACATGTCGAAAGTATCATACAAACGTCTCAACAATACAGAGACTTTATTGTGGCTGGGGATATAAACGCCAAATCGATCATATGGGGGTCTCCTAAAAACGACAACAGAAGGGAGATGTGGAACGATTGGATACTTTCAGAAGACCTAGTAGTGCTTAATAATGGCAAACCGACGTTTGTTAGAGGCGAAACACGAAGTCATATTGATGTTACCCTTGCAAGTAGAAATTATGCCAGGAAGTTGATGGGTTGGGATGTGTTGGAGGACAACCTCTACACGCATCATAGATACATCGTCTTCGAAACTGGAACTAAGGTCATGAAGATAGGAAGGAAAAGAATTACCTTCAACATAGAACGCTTTAAGACCGAAATAAGCAATCTACAAGAAGATGATACTACTGACTTTCAAAGTCTCCGACGGACCATTGTCAACGCACATACTCTTAGTAGAACGCGTGAGAATATTACGTACACAGTCCCATACTGGTGGAACGACGAGATTCAGTCTAAAAGAGCCGAATGTTTTAGGTGTAGACGAACAGCACAGAGGTATAGGACCCAGCAAAATATCGACGATAACAAGCGTTCTAAGAAAGAACTGGGCAGAGAAATCAAAAGGGCTAAGCGAAATTGTTGGCAAAATCTATGCACAGCGCTAGAAAATGATGTATGGGGAGAAGCATACAGAATCACAATAAAAACTTTGAAGTCAGAAACCCCGTACAGCCTCTGCTCACAAAAAAGGAATGAAATAGCGAACATACTTTTTCCCACAAAGCCCCGTCAAACATTCGCCCAAGTCAACATTACTGTTTAACTCGACGACTTCTCGGCGGAGGAAATAGCAGTAGCAGCAAGTAATATAAAAGTAGGTAAAGCAGCTGGTCCAGATAGTGTACCTCCAGAAGCGATTAAGATCATCATAGAAAAATATCCTGAAATAATCAGGAGGATTTTCAATAATCTCCTCCATAGGCAAGAGTTCCCCGACCAGATTAAACAGGCCAGATTAACGCTTATTCTGAAACCGGGGAAAGACCCCGATATAGCCAACTCATACAGGCCAATCTGCCTGTTGGATTGCTTGGGAAAATTCTATGAATATCTAATAAAGAATCGTCTGGAGGAGGATCTGCAAAGAAACAGAAGTATCTCGGATAGACAGTACGGATTTAGAAGATCCAGATCCACAATAGATGCGGTAAAGGCAATAACTGACACGGTCAAAGAGACGAGGAAAAGATAAGCCGTTCTCGTGATGTTCGATGTGAAAAATGCATTTAATTCTGCCAATTGGGGTCACATCGTCAAAGCTCTGGAAAAGTCAAGAGTGTCAGAATATTTAGTAAATATAATCAAGAACTACCTTAATGAAAGGTATGTCCAGGTGGCCAAGCCTAAAGACCTGCAAACCACAGCAGGAGTACCGCAAGGATCCGTACTGGGACCAACATTATGGAATGTTCTGTATAACGGGGTTCTGGAAATTACCTATGGAAGTAAAATTAAAGCTATTGCGTATGCAGATGATCTAGCGCTACTGATTCAGACTGAAACGAACCGGGACTTAGAAGATATAGTGAATAAAAGTTGTAGGAAAGTATATGACTGGATGAGGGAACAAGATCTTGAATTGGCTACACATAAAAAAGAAATTGTCATTTTAAAAGGCCCCATAAAACGACCCAATCTAACTTTCATGGTAGGTAGTACACGAATAGAGCCGACAAATTGTACGAAATACTTGGGCACACACCTGGATACAGGTCTTAGATATACCAAACATCTTAATAAAATAGTCCAGAAAGCAGAAGGAAGGACCACTGCATTATCAAAGATCATGCCAAATATCGGCGGACCAAGCAGTCATAAAAGAAGAATGTACCTTCAGGTAGTGCATTCTACTCTTCTGTATGGTGCCCCCATGTGGTACGAAGTTTTGAGAATGACAAAGTATATAAACATGCTGGAAAAATCACAAAGAAAACCTCTCTTGAGACTAACAAGTGCGTACCGGACTACCTCGACAATTGCCCTTCAGGCAATATCAGGTACGCTCCCCATTTACCTCCTACCCAAAGAAAGAATGCTATTATATGCAAATGATTACGGCCACTTGCCCCACATAAAGTCTGAGGTAAGAACACAGATGTACCAAGAATGGCAAGGTGAATGGGAGGCACAAATCGAAAAGGCTCAATGGACCAAACGGCTCATTCCAGATGTGGTAGCCTGGTCTGCATGTAAGTATATAAGAATAAATTATTATTTTACACAGTTCCTCACCGGCCATGGTTCGTTTAGATCGTATACGTATGTTATCAAGAAGACAGTAGATGACCAATGTTCAGAATGCAACATCAGAGACGACGCTCAACACTGCATATTTGTCTGCAGGCTCTTTGAAAGAGAGAGATTGATTCTAGAAACAAGGTTAGGAGAAATCTCCATTGATAACGTTATGGAAAAATCTTTGCAAAGCAAAGATAACTTTAATTTGGTGGTCGATCTGATAACCGGAATTATGAAGAAAAAGGAGACGCTTGAGAGAGCGAGAGAGGATCAAGGTGGATAGACTTGTACTGGATTGATGGGACTAAACTACGGACGAAGTATATATGTGTATATGTGTTTGTGTGTACTATGTATGTTTGAATGTCTGTATGTGTAAATATGTGTATATTTCAAGCATGACATCATATGGATAATTATTTGCCTGTTGTATACATTGTTTTATTTTCTTTTTTCTTTTATCTTTTTGGAAAGTTATCTGAGCCGTATTAGGCTTGACAGACTGCCCCGCTGCACTCGAAGTTACATCCGCCAAGGAATTTGTACCGTGTGCACCGGGGGAGAAGGGGGTGGACTTTAGTTGGTAGGCAGTTAGCCAGAGGGTGCCCGTAGGCAGGACTTCTTAGGGGGAAATGCATGGGGGTAAACTCTTCCTCTCTGAATCCAACACACGCTTAGCCATCCTTAAGTGGACACGGCTAGGTACGGTATTTAGAATATTTACCACCTCCTCAAAAAAAAAGCCATGCATGTATCATAAAGTTCATGCCCCCCCCCCCCCGAAAATCGGTCTTGGATCCACCCTGTATTAATGATACGAAAAATCTCCAAGAGTAAAGAAATGTAGGTTTTACTCTTTTAGAAATATTTTAGTTTCATTTTGTTTTTCTGGAAAACAAAAATTGTTTGATAATTGCTGTTCACAATTTGCATACACTCGTAATTAGTGATTTGTTAGAGCCCTTTCAAATAAAACCCATTTAAAAATAAGCACTTTGAACCGATGAAACTAACAGGTCATTTAAATATAAAAATTCATCATAAAAAAAAGTTTAGTAATTTTTAAAGCGGTAATGATTAATTTCATTTGAGGTGCTAAATGGGAGGAGATTTTCACAATTTTTGTTCACCAATAAACACTTTAACGGTATTTTGAGCGTACCTAACTCGCTTAGTTTTGATAATAGAAATTTTTATAAAAAGTAAAAATACCTAAAACTTATTTTAAACACTAAAAATTTTTAATGAGTTTTCCCCGAAAAGTGCTTCATTCTTTGGTTATTGCCTGTTGAAATATTCGATTTGGAATTTGACAAATAAGAACAATTCTTCATGAGCTACAAAGGCTATAGCGGGATAAGATGGTCAAAAATGCCCCCGCAACGGTCAGCCCCGCTACCTATTTTTTCGATAAAGTATATAAAATTATGCCCTCATGCAAATTTTTAGCTTCCCAGAGGTCCTAAAACGTCTTAAATCGAGAAAAGAAGAATTGTTACGTTTTATTTTTTTGTAAGCTCAATTTTACTTAAAAAATCTGAAAAAATTCAAGAGATTGTATCTTTTGAATACAAAACAACCTAATTTTTTTTCAGATTTTTGTAATGAAAAATGAGCCCAGGAAAAATTATTGAAATTTTCAAAAAAATTTTAGGTTATGATAATATGATTTGGCCAACTTTTAAATAGTATTTTTTTGTGTACTTTTTGCCGTTCTTGTAAATAGCAGTGGCGAAATTTTTAATATCGGAGCGGAAAGAACGAAAAAATCGAAAAAACCGTTTTTGGCTGTCTCGAGATGCATCTCGGGACAGCCAATTTTAGGATTTAGGATCCTGACTGCAAGAACTGAAAAAAAAAATTAAAATTGTGAATTTTATCATACAATTTGGTATGTGGGGTTATAATAATATTTGGAACAACTTTTCCAAATAACTTTATCGATATCTGTAACGCGAGGCAAATCGAATCGCATATCGAAAATTCACCCTGTTTGTGGATTCGCAGTAGGCCGCGTTTAAAATTTAAAGTTCAGTTGACTATTTTAAAAATTGTGAACCTTCAACCTGTATGACTGTGCAAAATTTCAAAGCTGTATATATTTTCATAGCCGAAACTTAGGGATGTCTTCATCTTAAATGCGACACACTGTATCTTATCAATTCGATAATTTATTGCAACTAATATAGTCGTATTTTTTATAGATTCAAAATATACAATGAGAATACTGACTAATTCACTAATTTTATCATAAAAAGTTCAAATTGATTGCATTGAAATATTGAACCAATTAATGCGTATTAATATAGTATTATTATAATAATTATTATAATATTTATAATAGAGTGAGTTTTATGTATAAAAACCCTCAATTATCTCGGAAACGACTTGCACGTTTTTCATAGGTTTTGGTGGGTAGGTGTTTTCTAATGCAGCCGATATTACAATGATAATTACATTGTTGTCAGATTTTCCGTTTTTCTGGAAATCTAATGAAATTTCTTATTTCAAATAGAACACAATGTATATTTTTTGCGTTTCAAAGTCCTTAAGATATACTGATTATTTTTTATGTTATATTCTCTATACCTAACTGCCATAGTTTCGGAGTTATTGCTACATTTATTAAAAAAAATTAAAGAAATTATAAAAATCAATTATTTCGGCTCGTGTAGACATTATTTTACGTTCTTTGGATCATTGAGAACAAAAAAAAGTCTTTTGTAATTTTTCTCTAAAGTTAATCGTTTTCGAGTTATAAACAATTTAAAACTAAAAAAAAAAATCGAATAATGACGATTTTCAAGGTTCAAAAACAAAAATAAAAAACAATATTTTTGAAACTGCGGAGTACCCAAAACCCTTCTTCCAGGGGCTCGCTATAAAATTTTTTGGCACGTTTTATTCTAAAACAGCGGTTCTCAATCTGTGGTACATGTACCACTGGTGGTACATTACATTATTTGAGGTGGTACTCAAAACAGCCAAAATCAGCACCACTATTGGCACAATTATAGTTAATTAGATCACCTAGCTAGATAGGTATTTTAGTTACGTGGTACCAAAAATAATAAAAAGTACTTGGTGGTACCTGACTCAAAAAGATTGAGAACCGCTGTTCTAAAACATTGCTTTTTAAATGTTAATGAAGCGCATATGAGAGGACGAGCGATCGGGCTGCATTAACAACTAAAAAACAATATTTTAGAATGAAGCTAGCTCAAATAATTACTTATTGGTAATTGATAAAATAAGGCTTTAGCTTGAAATTCTATACTTTTTCGAAAGCAGCAGTTTCAAAAATAATATTTTTGATTTGTGTGTTCAACCTTGAAAATCGTAATTATTCGATTTCTTTGCAGTTTTAAATTATTTATTAACTCGAAAACGATTAACTTTATAGAAAAATTACAAGAGAACTTTTTTGTTTCCAGTGGTCCAAAGAACGTAAAATAATGTCTACGCAGGCCGAAAAGATTGATTTTTATAATTTGTTTAAAAAGTTTTTTCAAATAAATGTAGCAATAACTCCGAAATTATGGCCTTTAGGTATAGGGAATATAACATGGAAAATAATCAGTATTTCTCAAGGTCTTCAAAACGCAAAAAATATGCAGGTTGTTCTATTTAAAATAAGAAAGTAAATTAGATTTTCAGAAAAACGGAAGATCTGACAACAATGTAAGTATTACTATAATATCGGCCACATTAGAAAACCCCAACCCACCACAATCCATAAAAATCGTGCAAGCCATTTCCGAGATAATTGAGGGTTTCCATACATAAAACTCACTCAGTATATTATATTATATTACTACACATAATTATATATATATTATAAACATTATTTTTTATTAATACACCGAAACGCGTCCTTTTATGACCTTTTAATATAAAACTTTGTGGTACTTCTTTGAGTTTTTGTACTTTGTTACCTCCAGACCACATTTGAGAAAATGGATACTTCTCTTCAAGAACAGGGAACTATAAGGTTGGAGAGGAAAATATCCTAAATAATATGGCCTCAATCTTGAATAACTGGTATGCATTCTTAGACACAAAATTTAATGGCCTTCAAATCGAAACAACAAATAGCCTAGCAGATCGACATGATTTAAATCTATTCAACCCAAACCACAGATCACCACCAATTGAGCAGGTTTCCCTCGTCGTTGAAAAGCTTAAAAATAATGAATCAGAAGGAACTGAACAAATTTTCAGTGAGATATATAAGAATGGTGGAGACGCGAGACGCCCTGTTACAGACACTGCGTAAAATGTTACTTCTTGTCTTACAAAATAAGACCATGCTCTGTGAAAGGTCTCAAGACGTGATATGCCGGTTATATAAAAAGGCGACCAGCTCCAATGTGACAACTACAGAGGTATAACCCTGTTAACAACTGCTTACAAAACAAGTAATTAGACTTCGTAAGTCCTAGGTTTTCACCCAAAGTAATCGGGTGCGTCGAATAATATATCACTTGTACTATTCCGGTCATTTTAAAACAGTACTTCTGGTTGCTTTTCTCAAACCGGAAGTCCTGGGTCAAATTTCGCACATTTATTGGATTATAAGCTTTCATTCGACACCTCAATTGTTATTCTACCAGGTATAGTGACGGAGGAGTTATATTCGCAGTCGGACGGACAGACATCCTAGGTCAAATTTCTCACATTTAGTACCATGTTCGCATTATAAGCTTTCATTACCTCATTTGTCATTCTACGTGGTATAATGACGGAGGAGTTATACGCGGTCGGACGGACCGACGGACAGACAGCCTAGGTCATATATCTCACCTTTAGTACCATCCTTGCATTAAAAGCTTTCATTTGACACCACATTTGTCATTCTACCTGGTATAATGACGGAGGAGTTATATTCGCAGTCGGACGGACAGACGGACCGACAGCCTAGGTCAAATTTCTCACATTTAGTACCATTCCTGCACTATTAGCTTTCATTTGACACCTCATTTGTATTCTACGTGGTATAATGACGGAGGAGTTATACACGGTCGGACGGACCGACGGACAGACAGCCTAGGTCATATTATATCTCACCTTTAGTACCATCCTTGCATTAAAAGCTTTAATTTGACACCACATTTGTCATTCTACCTAGTATAATGACGGAGGAGTTATATTCGCGGTCGGACGGACAGACGTATAGACAGGCTAGGTCAAATATCTCACCTTAATATCATCCTTGGATTATAAGCTTTCATTTGACACCTCATTTGTCATTCTACGTGGTATAATGACGGAGGAGTTATATTCGCGGTCGGACGGACCGATGGACAGACAGCCTAGGTCAAATGTCTCATCTTTAGTACCATCCGATTATAAGCTTTTATTTGACACCTCATTTGTCATTCTACCTGGTATAATGACGGAGGAGTTATATTCGCGGTCGGACAGACCGACGAACAGACAGCCTAGGTCAAATATCTCACCTTTAGTACCATCCTTGGATTATAAGCTTTCATTTGACACCTCATTTGTCATTCTAGCTGGTATATGGACGGAGGAGTTGTGATCACAGACAGACAGACAGACAGACGGACAGACGGACGTGGATAATTCAAAATTTTCACATATTTTCAAAATTGGGTGAAAACAATATACATAAATATCAAATTTCAAAACACTCCTCATACCATTGCCTCATACCAAAGTTTTATTTTTATGTTTAAATAATTTGTCATTTTATTTTTGTCACGTATTATCTGAATTAAAATGGCCCTCGAAAACGTTGAAGCTCTATTGAATCAAAACTCTAAATGTATTATTCTCATCCCGGATGCGAGGTTATGACGTTTACTTCACATAGAATTGTCGTATTGGTTCATAAATAGGAATAATCAACAGGCCCTTTGACGTAGAGGTCAAATGCAGATTCCGTTTGAACGTAGCCAGGATTTGCACTTGAATATATTTGATTACTGTAAGATTAATGATTAAATTATATACACGGTAGGGATGACATGACAGTGGAACTCTTAACCTTTAACTACACGCGCTGGCGTATTTTGTAAGCCAGATATAAGAATTCTACGACAAATATATTTAAAAATTTAATTTTTGACCTTGTTTATCTATCTAACCTATCACTGGAATGTGCTTTACAATTGGTTTTAGTTTTGTTAGAACCGGCGTTCTGAGAAAGTCGTAAATGTTAGTTTATTATTTGTTGTATCCGGTGGTGTACAAAAAATGCGACGATTGTAGTAATGTAAGTACATCTTTCATTTGTTTTTTTAGCCATTATGCCACAAAATATATTTTATCGCCAACCGTTACTAAAGTCATTTAATATTGTACTCATTTGCCCTCATTTGCGACAATAAAGTAACACTTTATTGTACTGAAAGAAAAACTTTAGTTTACCTTTACCAATTAACTTACGGATAAGGAACTCCAAGTATTCACTGATGCCGAATAAAGTTTATAACAAACAACTAAGTGTAATTTTTCAAAGAAAAAATAAAAACCGCTGTTTTTAAGTGGCGTATAAAGTACGCCACGCGTGTACTTATGTTATAACTTGATGCGCGGGTAGTCAAAGAATTTTTTTTATTATTTAGCTAATGCTTCGACAACTAATCGCCATTGGCATGGTAGGTACGGTGAAATTTTGCAGTTAGGTACCTAGTGTCATGTGTAGTGTGTGTGTTGAGTAAGTCTCTTGTTACTTTGCAAAGTCGACGTCATTGTCTTTGCAAAGAGACGCTAATTATATCCGAACGTCTGCGGTCCCTCCGGTGAGTACCGATCCCACAAGGACAGAAACCATTTTCATTTATTAACTTATAATAAACGAAAAATTCCTGACTCTGGTGAGATTCGAACTTACGACCATTCGGAGCTTTCGATCCAAAGGTAGGCGCTCTTAGAGTTAAAGAAAGTTGTTAAATAGGGACAATATACATTATTTGCTTACTAAACTTTTATAAAACCCGTTTGTGAATCAGGAGAAATACCAGATGACTGGATGACTTTCACTTTCATTGTAATTCCTAAAATAAAATTTAATGAGCTATACACTGAAATTTTTTTTGACTATACAAAATCCTATTACCCAAAAATTATATTTAGTATAATTAACATACTTAACGTAAGCTAAGCATTTGGAAAACTGAGTCGGATCTTGAAAAACACTATAATAGAATAATATTTGAAAACCAGAGTTTACTATCAGTGTATCCTTCCTATACTTACGTATGGTTCAGACAGGTGGACAATCACCAAGGCCAATATAGATAAAACAGTAATGGCACAAAGAGCGATGGAAAGATCAATGCTCGGGATGAGGCTTATAGACAAAAAACAAACAAGAAGCAAAACCGCCACAAATGAGATGAGCTGTTGACATTAAGAAGATTGGAACTAAGAGGAATAAAATACTAGTTCTGCAGAATATCATACAGGGAAAGATTTTAGGAGGGTGTAGCGTTGAAAGGCAATGAATGTCATAGCTGAGTAATCTCAGGTAGTGGTCTAATTGTTCGTCTGGATAGCAGTGAACAGAGGTGATGATCGCCAACCTTTGAAAGAAGGAACATCTTAACAAAAAGAACATTCTAGTAGAATACTTTAACGCTCTCGTTGCTTTGTAGTCTTAACCGTACCAGTCTCTATTTCTTCTTATTGTATTTTTCTTCCCCATGCTTTTCTCGTTCTATCGTTTATGTTGCAATTTAATTCTGGTCATCACTATCTACTTAATATTTGTAGGTTTACTCATAACTCATAAGATTGATGTAACAGGTGGGACAAAAATTTCGTACCTCTTCTTAGTACATAGATAACACTACTGCTGTTAACTCCATATGATTTTTGACGGCTGTCGAACTATTTGTTTATATTATTTTGAGTGAAACAACTTCTGTTAGTTAAAAAAATGGATAAAAAGAAATTTCTTAATAGAGCATTTATTTTTGGCGAAAAAAATACTGTTGAAGCCACGGTTTGGTTTGATAAACAATATTCGAACTTTACACCAAGAAAATCAACCGTTGAGAAGTGGTTTTCTGAGTTTAAACAAGGCGAAATGAGCGTATTAATATCAGGGTAAACTAGTTTGGCCTAGGCTAAACTAGTTTATCCTATCGCGTTTAGGCCAAACTAGTTTGCCCTGAAATCGGGTTTGGCCGGTAACAGAGTTATTTGACAGAGTTGAATTTTTTTTTAAAAACCTGTGACCTATTCATCGTGACCAGTGTCTAATCATCAACTAGCCTATATTTGTCCACTGCTGAACGTAGGCCTCCCGTAAAAATTTCCACCTATTTCTATCTTGAGCTTCTTGCATCCAATTTGTGGTGATGCGCTTGATATCATCCGTCCATCTAGTCGGTGGTCGTCCTCTGCTTCGATATGCCTCCTGCCTTGGTCGCCATTCCAGAATCTTTTTGGTCCATCTGTCATCCGTCAGTCTGTCAACATGTCCTGCCCAAGCCCATTTAGCCATGGCTATTCTTTCAACTGCCTCCGTGACTCCTGTTCTTCTTCTTATTTCTAGGTTTGGTACTTTATCTCTGATGGTAATACCTAACATTGATCTTTCCATAGCGCGTTGTGTAACTCTTATTTTATTTATTGTTCTTTTTGTCAGAGTTAGTGTTTCTGCACCATATGTAAGAACCGGCAAAACACACTGGTCAAAGACCTTTCTTTTTAAACAAACTGGAATATTAGACTTGAAAATGTTATTTAATCTACCGAAGGCAGCCCATGTAAGACCTATCCTTCTTTGTATTTCAGTTGTCTGGTTATCTCGGCCTAAGCGAATCTCATGTCCTAGATATTTGTAAGCTATTACTTGGTCGATGCTATGACTCCCAATCTGAATTTTATCGCTGACTACAAGGTTGGTCATAAATTTTGTCTTTGAGGTGTTAATTTTAAGACCAATTGTTTTTGACACTTTATAGAGCGTGTGCAGCATTTTTGTAGCTTTATCAACTCTATCAGATATTAAAACGATGTCATCGGCAAATCTTAGGTGGTTCAGATCCTCCCCGTTTATATTGATTCCCATATTATCCTCTCCTTCCATTTGCTTGAACATATATTCAAGAACAGCTGTAAACAATTTCGGGGAAATAGTATCACCCTGTCTAATTCCACGTTCTATTCTAAATTTCTTGGTATCTTCATGAAGTCGAACACAAGCTGTACCAGTTTCGTAGATACTTTTAATCAAGGCGATATATCGGTAGTCAATGCGGCAGTCCGCCAATGCTCGAAGCATTTTATGATGATCTATAGTATCGAACGCCTTTTCATAATCCACGAATATAAGAAAGATAGGCTTGTTATACTCTGTGCACTTTTCTATTAGCGTTTTTATAACTTGTAGATGATCGTTTGTTCCGTATCTGGAGCGGAACCCAGCCTGTTCACAAGGTTGGTAACTATCCAGTTTGTTCACAAGCCGTTTTGTTATTATCTTCATGAATAGTTTGTATGTATGGGAGAGCAAACTAATAGGTCTGTAGTTCTTCAGATCTGAAATGTCACCTTTTTTATGCATTATGGTTATTATTGCATTATGCCACTGAGAGGGGGTTACGCCTCTTGTCAAACAAACATTGAACATCTTTTTCAACACATTTATTAACGTTTCTCCTCCTTCTTTGATGTGTTCAATGACTATCCCATCTTCTCCAGGTGATTTATTGTTTTTCATCTCCGAGAGAGCTGATTTTATTTCCTCTGTTGTGATGTCTGGGATGTCTTCTGAGCCTACATTTTGAACTTTTGGTATTTGACTTTGATCAGGATCTGGAAGTTCTTCTCGCTTATACAATTCTGAGTAAAAATCTTGAGCAATTTTTAAAATATCTTCCTTATTTGTTGTTATTTCTCCTTTTTTATTTACAAGTTTACAAATATTTTTCGATCCTTCAGTCATTTGTCGGCGCAGTACCTTTAAACTCTTATTTTTATCAATGGCGTGAGTTATGTGTTCAGTGTTGTAATTTCTGACATCTTTTCGAATGGATTTTGTGATATCTTTGTTTAACTGTCTAAGTGCTGCAAAATTTTCTGTGTATTTGTTTTTCAATTCTCTTCTTTTGTTTATAAGGTCTTTAGTAGCTTGAGTAAGTTTATCTATCTTGTTTTTTCTTTTTTCCTTATATTTGCTATGAGCGTTTCGAATCGCACTGTTTATTCGCATGTTTGTCACCTCTATATCTAATGCATTTTCATTTAGATGTCTAATGTCTATGTCAGTGTCTAATACCAATCGTTAATTACCACATAGTGTTGTGAACTGGATGGTTGGTAAAGAAGAAGGTCTTTAAAAAACTTCCTTTATTTAAATGCAATATTTGCAACCAAATTTGATTTATTCAAAAGAATTTAGTCACAAAATTAATAAAATCCCATTATAATCTTATTTTTATTCTTGCTAAAATTTATAGGTAGGTACAGGGTTTCTCATTATATTTTGACCCCCATTTATTTTCCTTATTTTCGGGAATACAAAAAAAAGTTTCAAATAAAAGCTGTATTATTTTATCTGTACCGACCAACAGTGTAGCAACAGACCAAATTTTTTATACAGGGAGTGCCCAATAAAATGCATCTTCAATATTTCAAATGGGACACCCTGTAGTTTTTTATAGTTTTGAGTAGCCCTGCATTTCCTGATTACAAATATATAACATAGTGTAGCATTAGTTTTGTTTTATAATGGCGTATGGTACTACTATACTATACTAAGATAAGAAAAAATATATTTAGAAAGTCAACAAAATTAATGACTTACAATACTACATTTAAGATACAATACTACATTTAAGATTACAATAGATGCTCAAAGTACCCTCCACTGTTATCAATCCACAAGTAATATCTTCGTCTCAAATTTTCTAATGCGTCAGATATTGTGTTACTATGACCATTTAAATTTTCAATTTCCGCGCGAACTTTTGCCGTAATAGTGATAATATTTTGTGTTTGAATCAAAATACACTTTTTCTTTTAAAAACCCCCATAAAAAGCTATCACATGGTGTTAAGTCGGGACTATTTGGTGGCCATGTAATGGTACCCTTATTGCCGATCCACACATTAAATTGATTATTTAAATGTTCTTGAACGGCTACGACATTATGTGGCGGTGCTCCATCTTGTTGCCATATCATAGTATTTAATTGATTTTGGGTATAATTTTGATTTAATAACTCATCCACTTCTGTAATGACTGTGTCCAAATATGTTTCCCCAGTTAATTTAAAATCATAAAACAATGGTCCAACTATTTTGTTTTGAAATATTCCGCACCACACATTTATTGATTTTCTTCCTGACTTTTTTATTTTCTTAATTTTTCTTTTTCTATTATTTTTCTGTTCCCACGAATACCTGTTTCTTCTATTAAAAATGCCTGAAGTTGAAAAATTTTATTCATCTGTCCATAAAATGTTATAAAAATAATTATTAGGATCATTGTTCAAATTTGTAAGCATGTCATGACAGAACTATAAACGCTTTCTCTTATGAACATCGGTAAGTTCTTGTACCGGCAATATTTTGTACAGCTTATAGTTGTGCATTTTTAAAACTCTATGTATCGTCACGGCTTTTCTCTAATGCATTAGTAGCATTGTTTAGACTAGTTTCGAAATTTTCTTAAAATAAAAATGTTATTATGGATTTAATCTATTATTTAAGTATTTAATTTTTACCTTCAAAGTAAAGCAAAGTATTAAGCTAAAAAGGGGTAGTTCCCTGGGTTGGCTGTATACCTTATAGTTAAACAAACTAGAACATGAAGTAAAAACCACTTCTATGTAAAAGATATATTTACTAAAATTTTTTTTTTAGAATCCCAATGGATTCAATAAAATGAGTTCATCAGAACGTTTTCAAACCTATCGGTCCATCATCAGTGAATTTGAAAACTTGCAAAATAGCCCCAGAACCAAACAATGGTTGTGATTATAAATAAATCTACATTATGTTAAAATAAATTTAAAATGGCTAAACGCCGATGTTCAGGGATTAAACCTCTGGGAACATGGTGAAACTCTACCCGAGGACCCAATCAACCATCTTCGGTCAACGATGACTACTAGACTTAGTAGTCATCGTTGACCGAAGATGGTTGATTGGGTCCTCTTGGGGACTACTAGACTTAGTAGTCATCGTTGACCGAAGATGGTTGATTGGGTCCTCGGGTAGAGTTTCACCATGTTCCCAGAGGTTTAATCTCTGAACATCGGCGTTTAGCCATTTTAAATTTATTTTAACATAATGTAGATTTATTTATAATCACAACCATTGTTTGGTTCTGGGGCTACCCCTCTCCGTGGTAAGTCGTGTTTAATATCATTCGATAGATTTTTAAAAAATATTGAGCACATATTTTTTAGTTTTTCGATCTGTCATTCATTTCGCGAAATATTCGCCTTTTTCTTGTGAAACTTTGGGCTCATCCATTTCCTTACGCACGGCTCAAATCGTCAGATTTTTTAAATATACACTCTTTTGCATGTACTTAACTTACCTTATCTTAATCTGACAATTTCGAGTTTTTTTAAGGATAGATTTTTTTTCGGTCCCACTTTAACGAACTCCCCTGTGTTAAGAGCCAATATACCTATGGTAGAGGTACATCTGCAGGGTACCAGGTTTCTCCCCATAAGATAATCTGACGCGCTCGAGTAACTGCAAAAATCCCCGCTTGGGCTCCCCTACCATAATACATTAATAATTGTTTCATTTTGAAATGTCAGTTGCATAGCCTATGGTTACCCTTTTGTAGTACCATAAGCCATTATAGAACAAAGCTAATGCTACACTATGTTATATATTTGTACTAAGGAAATGCAGGGCTACTCAAAACTATAAAAAAATACAGGGTGTCCCATTTGAAATATTGAAGATGCATTTTATTGGGCACTCCCTGTATACAAAATTTGGTCTGTTGCTTCACTATTGGTCGGTACAGATAAAATAATACAACTTTTATTTAAAACTTTTTTTTGTATTTCCGAAATTAAGGAAAATAAGTGGAGGTCAAAATATAATGAGAAACCCCGTACAAATTAATTAACTATACTTTTATTCAGATGTTTACTAAATTATATATACCCTTTTACATTATTCCATGCCTATAATAATTAATAAAAAAAAACCTGCGTAAAATTAGCATCCCTGTCAACAGAAATAAAAGCTGCATTCAAGCCTCTTGTCAAGATCGTCTCGTTCAAAGCCTCATTTTTCTTGTTTCTTGTATAACTTGAAGCCAAACTAGATTCCCAAGAATTGAGTGTGCCTCTCACATCCCATTCTAAGAAATACAATGGAGAAGACAATGCTTGTGGAAAATATGTGTGCTGTTAAGTACAAAAGGCAGTTCTTGTTAGGGAAGGATTTCATGCTGGGCATATCGTGGAGAATCTTTTGTGGTGTTTTTTAGGTAAATTAATAGAGGAGGGATTATTGTTGGGGCATTACGTGTTGTAACGAATGAAAAATTGATGTTTGTGTATAACACGATACCACAACTTTTTTCCTAAATTGTTTTTATATCGACTGTATATTGATGATATCATATTGATAATAAATAAAACAGAAATTTTAGTAATACATTTACTGATCTGAAAATACGAGGGTTATCCAGAAAGTTTGATACGTTTTGATCTTTAGTCGCTAGGGACGGGGCTAGCGCGGCGATTTTAGCATCGTGACGTTCCTCCGTAGGGATGATACAAATGAGTATTTTTCGGTAACAGTTACGTTACGTTGCGGTTCCATTACTTGTTCCAAATACTAGTTACTTTTTAACCTAGTATTTTTCATATTTTCCTGTCACAGAGTCGCAGTCGGTTGTGATGCCACCGATTCTAGGATTCTACCGAATTCCTGTCAAATCTATCGATCTACCGAAGTTTCTTTTTTCTCCTATTATTCTGTTGAACAAACTAATAAATATTTGTTTTTGTTTTGATATTGATTGCAGTTCATTATTAGAAATTTTTTTTGGCAGTTGCCCTAATAGATTAGCGGATAGATTTGGCAATAGAGTTTAGTCAATTTTCAAGAATTCTTGCATTTGCTTGCAGTTACTTTGATTGCCCTGACTTGGTCTTTTGGGTTCAGGAACTCCACGCCACCAATAAAAGTAAATAAATATCATTAATAAGTATGTCTTGCAATGTTATCTAGGTCCTACTATCCCATATCGAATGTAATCTTTATTTGCTTTTTTTAATTTTTAATAAACTAAAAACTTATTTGCACATACAGAAAATTTATACACCCTTTTATTTTAGTTTCATTGAAAATATGTCTTCCATTCAAACAAAATAAAACTAAAATACTTCTAGACTAGAATAATATAGTAAAAAGAAGGAACCAATATGATACTTTTAATTTCACATCTGGGTACCCCACCGTAAACCGTAATAATCCCGAACGGCCCGAACCCGTCGGGCCCGAAAAACCTTAGTAAAACTACCTACAAAGTAATACCCTACCCACAAAATGTAACTGTTCCCAGTGCGTATCAGGTACCTATTACAAATACCACAGCGCATATCGAGTTACGATTATAGACCTTATTGTATTGTCTACAAGTACTAGTTACCACCGGCTTGATTCATTCCGTGTCCGTCGTGTCGTTGAACAAATGGAACTGGAACTAGTATTTTAAATAACCGGTAACTGTTACGTTACGTTATATGCTCATACCTATTACGAAATACTTGTTCCTAGTATTTCGTATCATCTCTATTCCTCCGTTCAGTAGTTGCCTAACCATGCTAGCCTGAATCACTGTCTCTTTGTTATTTTATAACAACTGTTTGAAATGTTTGCCGCGATCGAAAACCGCGCCAATTGTGAGGTGCGATAATACGGTTCTTCTTGACTAAACGCAACAAACCAATTGAAATATATCGCCATCGACAAATTTGTGCTGTTTATGGGAACATTGTGATCACTGAAGGTGGAGTGCGTCAATGGTGCATTAAATTCAAAAATGGCCGAACCAAGCGTGACTGATGAACTTGTCTATTTAATTCAAGTGGGAGGTGTTTCCTCATTCGCCGTATAGTCCGGATATTGCACCTAGCGACTACCACCTGTTTCGAGCAATGAAGACCTGGTTTGCAACACAGCGCTTTGATGACGATGCGGAGCTACGGGACGTCGGCGTCGTTGGACACCTGGTTGAAGTCTCATGCTGCAGAATTGATTGAAAATATTGTTATTGCTGCATCTGAATTATATTTTCAACGATATCCAGAAAGAAGGCAAAGAGACAACAGAATTTTTAAATAACTTGATTCAAATTTATTATAGTATGGATGTTTCGTAAAACCACGGCGTCGGTATGAAAAAAATAATGAAGCGAGAGTTTTAAATACGTTGGGTTATATACACGCATACCATAAAACTTCTTTGCGTCAAATTGAGAAGGAAACAGGTATTCCAAAAACAAGTGCTGGGAGAATTTTATAGAAGTATAAATTTAGGCCTTATCGAACATCTGTCCGACAAAAATTATATCCTAATGATTATTTGAGAAGGATACAATTTGCAGAATGGTATATAGAAAAATGTAATGAAAATCCAAATTTTTATTCAAAGGTAATATTTAGCGATGAAGCTCGCATATCCAGTGCAGGAATATTTAACCGACACAATGAACTGTATTGGAATGACTCAAATTCCCACTTAGTGCTAGGGCAAGGATCAGGAGGCAAGGCAGATTCTGTTTTAACTTTAGTTGTTTTGTCAAGCATAATAAATTAGTTTATCAACATCAGCATCAACTAACTGCTGCCGGATATGTAGATATCTTAGAAACTAATTTAAATGACATTTTTGATGAGGATTTTTGGCTTATCGGAATACATTTTGGTTCCAACAAGATGACCAGCCCATAATGCAGAATTCGTTGGAAATTATTTAAATGAAAAATTTCATAATCGGTGAATTGGAACTTATGGTCTTGTTAGGTGACCCCCTCGATCACCAGAACTAAATCCTCCTGATTTTTTTATTTGGGGATTTTTAAAAAACAATATTCATAAAACTGAATTTCACACCACGGAAGAATTATTACAAAGCATTCATCAAGCATTTAGAAAAATAAAAACAGTGCATATACTCAATTGCGTAAGATCTGTAACAAAAAGGTGTCAATTATTATTACAACAAAACGGGGAGTATTTTCAACATTTATTATAATTTTCATATTTTTGTAAAATTAATTATAGTTTTTACGTTGTTTATTGTTGTTGTTTGTTGGTTCATGTTAATGTTATTATTTTTGTCAAATTAATTCTGGTAGTTAAGTAGTTTTTCGTTGTTGGTAAATTCATTATTCCTATTTTTTAAAGTTGATTGGTTTTATATTTGCTATATAAAAATGTCAAGGATTGGTACCCTAATATTAAAATGTTAACATACGTTACCGAGTGTTTTATTTTTAAGTGCCTTTAACCTGACGCCAACTATAAACAATTTATTTGAACGGTAACTCCAAGAATCGCCTTACACCACTATGTGGTAAAAAGGTTTTTTGAAAATATATATAACTCCAAGAATTGAAAATAGATATATAAGATATGTCATATCAGATGAAAGAGAATTAAAAAGTTAAACGAAAAATGTCAAAATATACCATTTAAAAAAAACTTAAGTATGGTTTATATTTCCTTAGCGAGACCCCCTAAAAAAGTTTTTTGTACGCCACTGAATCCGTCCATAATATATCTAGCAAAAGTTCCTATAAAGTTTTTAAAAATTTTTCTTAATAAAGAAGATCTGTAACCCTGTCGTTTTCGACATTTTTCAATAATCGCCCAGTATCTCGATAACGTGAGGAGCTATTGATGATTTGATTGGGCAATCGTTACTTTAACGAAAAAAGAAGTCATAACATCTTAACTATTTTTTTTTTTCTATCTCCTCTAGTTTTCGGTATACACTGCAAAACATACCAATTTGGGACACACTATCATATTTCCATCTTTCTGCTTTTTTTAAATTTCTCTTTGTTCTAAATATACACAATCAATCTCTACTCTAGATGATTAAAATACACATTTTTACAGTAGTGTACTATGTAATTAAATGTATATGGTTATTCTGAAATTTTATTATTTTTTGTTTTTCCAAAATTCTGCCTTGAGAATCTGTTTAGGTGCTATGAGATCTACTCCTATACAACCAATACATATTGAAGCTTCTGAGCCTCCTTTGGAGATTAGAAGAAATTTACTAAGCGAAAAATGGGTACTTAAAGCACACTCTACAAATTTCGAATTATTTTCCTGTATATGTCATTTTAACGAATCAGATCTTACTCACAAGTATTGGATTAAAAAACCATCTCCGCCTTTATGTACTGCATTACAGAACAATCCTATTTTTTCAAAGAAATTAAACACAGTAGACAAAACCTTAGACTACTTTGCTCTCTTCCATAAAACTGATGTAATAATACCCACATACAACGAAAACAGCATAATCAGCAGCAATATCCTGAAATCTATTTTGAACTGCTACAGTGATGCAACAGTTATACAGAGAGAGTCTGTAAAGTGGAATAAATTCAATATCTCAAATACTAATTGTTTTTTTGGAAAATGCTCAGACCCGTCGATTAGTATTTCAAATTGTCCTTTTTGACATTCAATAATAATG
Organism: Diabrotica virgifera virgifera; assembly: GCF_917563875.1. NCBI lineage: Eukaryota > Metazoa > Arthropoda > Insecta > Coleoptera > Chrysomelidae > Diabrotica > Diabrotica virgifera. The sequence continues at coordinate 32,249,418 of NC_065451.1, forward strand.
TATACAGGGTGTCCCAATTTAGAGATATGACGTCATCGTCGATTTTCTTAAATGGCAACACTGTCATTTTGATAGCTAATTTGATAGGGTTTGTAAAGTTATACATAACTGCAAAATATCAAATTTTTATTCTCTACCATTTACAAGATAATAGAAAATAACAAAGTTATATCTGTAATTTGGAATATATTCAATAATTAAAATACTAACTGTTTTTTTGAAAAATGCTCAGACCCTTCGATTAGTATATCAAATTGTCCTTTTTGACATATAATAATAATGTATACAGGGTGTCCCAATTTAGAGATATGACGTCATCGTTGATTTTCTTAAATGGCAACACTGTCATTTTGATAGCTATTTTGATAGGGTGTGTAAAGTTATACACAACTGCAAAATTTCAAATTTGTATTCTCTACCATTTAGATGATAATAAAAAATAACAAAGTTATGAAAAAGAAGTAATCAACTAATAATTGAATTTAATTATTTCAATAAATTAAGCAAAAACTCATAATGTTGCCCTCAATTATTGTCAAATTGTCAATGGGCAACGTTATGAGCATTTGCTTAATTGAAATAAATAAATTCAATTATTATTTGATTACTTCTTGTTCTTCATAACTTTGTTATTTTTTATTATCTTGTAAATGGTAGGGAATAAAATTTTGAAATTTTTCAGATGTGTATAACTTTACACACGCTATCAAAATAGCTATCAAAATGATAGTGTTGCCATTTAAGAAAATCAACGATGACGTCATATCTCTAAATTGGGACACCCTGTATACATTATTATTATATGTCAAAAATGACAATTTGATATACTAATCGACGGGTCTGAGCATTTTTCAAAAAAACAGTTAGTATTTTAATTATTGAATATATTCCAAATTACAGATATAACATATAACTTTGTTATTTTCTATTAACTTGTAAATGGTAGAGAATAAAAATTTGATATTTTGCAGTTATGTATAACTTTACAAACCCTATCAAATTAGCTATCAAAATGACAGTGTTGCCATTTAAGAAAATCGACGATGACGTCATATCTCTAAATTGGGACACCCTGTATACATTTTTATTGAATGTCAAAAAGGACAATTTGAAATACTAATCGACGGGTCTGAGCATTTTCCAAAAAAACAATTAGTATTTGAGATATTGAATTTATTCCACTTTACAGACTCTCTCTGTATACACAGATTCATCTAAATAAATCAAGAGAAGGGACTGGCTATGCTTATGTTTTACCCTCAGGAGGTTTCGAATTTAAGTACAAACTTCCCAATGAGTTTTCAGTTTTCTCTGCGGAATCATTGGCCATACTCGAAGCGTTGAAATATATTTAAAACTCTTATACTAAAAAAACGTTAATTCTTTCAGAGTGCCTGTCAGTTTTACAGAATATCAAAAATACTTTTTTGCCCAAAACATTTAGTAATCCTTACATATTTTTAATAAAGGATATGTTAAAGCATTTAGAAGACTCTGGCTTCAATATAAAATTTATTTGGGTTAAGGCACATATTGGACTCAGGGGCGGTTTCTCCATTGGTTCACTTGTGCAGTGAAAACCCAATCAAATTTCATTAAAATACATATTTTTAAAAATCTCATAAATATCATTAAAATATTTTTTCTTAAATCTCATAAATATCATAGTATCATTAAAATATAATTGTATTTATTAATCACATAATTTGTTTGCACAACACCACTACGCTAGATGCACGTGGTAAGTGCAGAATTCAAATTGAACCCAGCCACTATACAGTAACCCTATAGAACGAGAGCTCTTAAATCCGTGAACCAGGGATTCTCCTATCTTAAAACATTGACGATTTGTGCACTGCACACAGAGACCGGGGCGAAGCGTTTCGATTCACAGTTTGGCATTTTCTGTTGTGGGATTTTATTAAATACAATATTGGTATTGTCCTTTTCATGATCATTTTTCAGTGCGTAACAAATGATAGGAAAAAGGGTAAGTCCCTGATAATATACATTTATGACATTTATTCTAACATGACATTTTAGTTAAATCTGACAGTTGTCACATTTTATTTTTAATTTGGAATAAAAGCAAATCAAATGTGTTTTTTGCATTTATGAAATGGTATTTTCTTTGATTTGTATAGTCTTATAAATTATACAGATTATATTTGTAATATTATTATTTAATTAAAAAAAAATATTTTTTTATTATGGCGCCATCTATCGACAACTAGAATAACTAGAATAAATGTTATAAAAATGTCACCGACGAAATATAATCACCGACGTGCCTTTTTTTCTGTCACATACAATTTAATGCGTTAGAAAGAAATCGAAAAACTGTGACGCACTGAAAGATGATCATGAGAAAAAGAATATAGTATTTTTACTACAAAAGCGATATTACGTAGGTCAAAAAAATTTTGACGTAAGAGAACTGTCAAGACATTAGAATGTGACTTTTCATTATTGCCATGTTTATTATAAACATGGCAATAATGAAAAGTCACAATCTAATGTTTTATAAACATGGCAATAATGAAAAGTCACAATCTAATGTTTTGACAGTTCTCTTACGTCAAAAATTTTGACCTACGTAATATCGCTTTTTTAGTAAAAATACTATAGGCGCTTATTCACCGTTTGTATAATTACATTCTTTAATTGAACACCCTCCTTAAATTATCACGAGCCGCCACTGATTGGACTCAAAGATAATGAGTATGTAGACTACTTAGCTAAATCCAGTATAACATCAGGCACTTTATTGTCATATTCTTTATGTGTATCAGATGTTATTACTATTTTTAAAAGAAACCAACTATCGATATGGAAAGATCAATGGAATCTTTACTGCTTAACAAACCCCACAAGATACACCACTTTACAACCAGTGATTCCACAAAGTACCTGGTTTAAGAGTTTTAAAGCTCCACGTAAATATATAACGACTGTAAATCGACTACGTTTTGGTCTTGCTTGCTATCCAAGTCATTTATATAAAATAAATGTGATTGAAGACGATAATTGCAAACATTGCGGAAAGCAGGGTGATCTTCATCATATCTTTTTTGAATGTACTAAGTTTCAACAGCATTCAAACTCTCTCTCTATAAAAATTTAATTAAAGTTGATATGCATGCACCATTCAATATCCAGTCTCAGCTGGCTACAGGCTCACAACAAATATACAATATCATTATAAATTTCTTATCAGATACACGCATGGTCTTATAAGATTTGTACTCGGGCATGATATTTTTTATGATTTAAGTTCAGATTTGCATTCGTTTTTATCTTAAATGTTATATCACTTTATCAGAGATCCATTATTGTTTTTATTGTATTATTATTGTATTGTACCATTGATTGTATCACTATATTGTTTCTGTTTAATTTTGTATTAGGGATAGGATTGTATATTCTTTATTTTGTATATTTATCCTTCAATTTTTTGTACACTATAATTTTATTAATTGCATCGTCTATTCTGGTGAAAGCTCATATTATATATCTGCAGTTTGATAACATCAAACACACTGGGGAACTATTTTATCAATGAATGAGAAATATGAAAAATCGATAGTCATTTAATTTATGAGAGAGATATTTCAGAGCCTACTAATTTTATAAATGGGCAGAGATGAATAATTATACTTTGTATAATAATTTGTGTTTTGTTTATAAACTTAAAAAAACCATTCAACAGAAAAATATACTTTAAAAACATCAGTATTTTTAAAAGTAATTGATTATCTGACCGGGTGTGACTCATACCGATGAAAAACATATTTACTGGTTTACTAAACATTTTTTATATAAATATCTATTAAGAATAACTATTGTGTCGAATGGAAGCATGGACTTTAAAAGCCAGCTCCATTAATACACTTGAAGTCTTAAAAATGTGGTGCCTTTGCCGAATGCTTAGATTATCATGGACAGACAGAGTTAGAAATAAGAAAGTATTAAGGAAAGCGGTCTTTCAGGATAGGGAACTGTTTGATTATGTAAAAAATATAAAGAGTACATATATATAAATTCGGGTTCAAAACGTCCTCCGACGTTGTCCGATGCGTTGTTGCCAATATCTTCTATCATTGCAGTTTTCATCTTCTAATCCTCGTACACTCATTGATCGTCTTACTCCTTGTATCCATGTCGTTCTTGGCCTTCCCCTTTTTCTGTTTTCTGTGGGTATCCACTTCATAATTTTATTTGGCAGTCTTTTCTCCCCCATTCTCTGAACATGTCCGTACCACGTTAATTGTTTCTTCTCAATGCATTCTACAACCGTTTCTTGTAAATTCATTCTTCGCTTTAATTCCTCATTTCTAAAACCAGGTCCAATGTCGATGTTCTACTTGCTCTTCTTAGGGCGTCCATCTCAGTAGCTTCAGAGTACATACTTTATATATTACGAGGAGAACGATATACTTTTAAGCAACTGCTGCTTAAAGGAAAGATTGACAGTTCAGAGAAATAAGGAAAAAAAAATCCTGTTGGTGACACAACCCCCTCCAGGCCGAAACCAGTTTTTTTAAGTAGTATGGACATCTATATTAATAACCTATATGTTTCGTGCAGCCGATTTTGATTATATACATAGTTATAAAGAAGTTAAGATCAAAAAACAGTAAATTTTCGCTTTTTTCGTCTATAACCAAAAAGTATTTTAAACAAATTTGAGAGTGAGAAACTCATAAATCGTAAAAAAACTTCAATATGGCGTTAGCTGAATATGTCTATCCTTATTGGTTGCTTAGAAAATTGCAAAATAAATCCTAAATTTTAAGTTTTTATAAATATTCATAATTTATGTAAAAATTAACTTAGAACGTTCTTATTACAGGGAATGCTGTAATAGTCTGGTGCTTAAATCATACCCTAAATTGCAAAGCAATTGGTCAAATAGTTTAAAAGTTATTTAATTTGTTTACTTGTTTACCACAATTTAATTTTTTTTTGCAACGCTTTAAGTCAGAAATTGATGAAGTTACACTAATACTTTGGATAGATTATGAAAGAAGAAGATTTATACTATTAATCTTATTTAAAAAAATGACAAAAAATAATTCTAAATACTGCAAAATTATTTTGCAAAAACATGTGAATTAAAAAAAGGGGGGCTAACTTTGTCCCTAATTGTCCTAGGACATTTGTTTTTCTTTCTAAATGTGTATAAAAATTCAGTCTTTTCAAATATAAAAAATAATTTTTCTACGGGTAACGGTTAAAAAGTTTTTCTAATTGTTTATAAGTAAGCAAAAAATCGACGTGTTTTTTCAAAATAATTTTACACCGTTTAAAATTACTTTTTGTCATTTTTTTTAAGTCAATAGTATAAATGTTCTTCTTCCATAAACTGTCAGAAGTCTTATTGTAACCTCATAATTTTCCGACTTATAGTGTTGCAAAAAAATGAATTTGGGATAAACAAATTAAATAACTTTTAAACTATTTGACCAATTGCTTTGAAATTTAAAATATAATTTAAGCGCCAGAAGTCTCAGCAATTAGTGTAATAAGAAAATTCAAAGTTAATTTTTACGTAAGTTATGAATATTTATATAAACTCAAAATTTATGATTTATTTTTTAATTTTCTAAGCAACCAATAAGGATAGACATTTTCTGCGAACGCCATATTGAAATTTTTTAGACGATTTATGAGTTTCTTACTCTCAAATTTGTTTAAAATGCTTAACTTTTTGATAATAGAAGAAAAAAGCGAAAATTTACCGTTTTTTTATCTTTATTTGTTTATAACTATGTAGAGCATCATAATCGGCTGCAAGAAACATATTATCCATCCAATGGCACTACAGCCCAAATCGAGCCTTGGCCTCCTTCAATAAGCTTCTCCAATCATTTCGATTTACCGCTGTTCTTTTCCATGAACGCGTTCCCAGGAAGTTCCTGGCATCCTCATCGACTTCGTCTTCCCATCTCTTTTTAGGTCTTCCAACCGGTCTTCTTCCCTGCATTCTTGCATTCAGCAATTTTCTGGGGATTCTATTCTCATGCATGCGGACCACGCGCCCTGCCCACCGTAATCTCTGTAGTTTAGTGTGTTGTGCTAGAGTTGGTTCGCTATATTGCTCGTATATTTCTCTATTATACCTAATTCGCCAGTTGTTATTTTCCCTTATTGGGCCCAGTATCCTACGTAATACCTTTTTTTTAAACACATCTAATGCATTGGCAGATTTCTGTGTCACCACCCATGTTTCGCAGCCATAACTTACTATGGGCCTGATTATTGTTTTATATACCCGGAGTTTTGTTTTCCGGTGTACGTCTCGCGATTTGAATATGTGGCCCATCGCGAAATATGCTTTATTTGCCAGCACAAGCCTTCTATTTATTTCCGGTTCTTCTTCACTGCTTGCAACCAGATCCATTCCTAGGTACGTGAATCTATTCACATGTTCTATATCGTCAATAAAGTGTTGTTACGCCGGTCTATTTGATCTGGTTTGTATGAGTAGTTTTGTTTTATTTGTGTTTATTGCTAGCCCTACTGTTTCTGCACTCTGTTTAAACTCAACGTAGGTTTCTTCCGCTGCATTCATTATTCTGCTCATTATGTTTATATCATCCGCGTATGCTGCTAATTGGGTAGATTTGTTTGTAAGTATGTTATTTCCGCTTACCGTCAACCGTCTAATTACATATTTAAGAACAAGATTAAAAAGCGTTGGAGCCAGTCCGTCGCCTTGTTTCAGTCCTTGCGTTATCGTAAACGCATCAGTGATCTGTCCTTGAATACATACTTGTGCTTCTGTTTCTGTCATTGTCATTTGCACTAGTCGTATTAATTTTGATGGTATGCCAAATTCTTCCAGTATATTAGGTAGAATTGTTCTATCTATTGAATCATAGGCTTGTTTAAAATCTACAAAGAGATTGTAAACGTCCATGTCATATTCCCATGCTTTGGCTAGTATTTGTTTAACTGTAAATAGTTGGTCAATGGTAGATCTATTTTGCCTAAACCCTGCTTGATATTCCCCGATGATTTTTTCCGTGAGAGGTTGAAGTCTTCGATTAAGGATGTTTGTGAATATTTTGTATCCCGAACAAAGTAAAGAGATGCCTCTATAATTCTGACACAACAGTTTGTCTCCTTTTTTATGAATAGGGCAGATTATACTTTTCTTCCATTGTTGGGGGATTTCTTCTTCTATCCATATCTCTCGTATTAGCTGATACATCTGTTGTGTCAAATTCCTTCCTCCTTGCTTGAGTAGTTCTGCCGGTATTTTATCTATTCCCGGTGTTTTATGGCTTTTTTGTATGTGGATTGCCGTTTGGACCTCCTCTAGCGTTGTGGGTCTAGTTAATTCATTTTCTTCTCCATCTTCCCCCAGCTCTTGTTGTTGTACCTCCTGCCGTGCCTGCTGCTGTCTCTGTTGTTGTAATGGTGGTTGTGCCCCTTTGTTTAATACTTCCTTAAAATATGTCATCCAGGTTATCTTAATTTCGTCCATATCGCTAATGATTTCACCCTTCTTATTTTTGCAGAGGCTAGTCTTCGGTTTGTATCCCTGTCTTAAATGTTTAATAAGTTGGTATGCACTACGTGTTTCGTTTTCCTTAAACTCCCTCTCTATGTTTAGTATCCGTTGGTTTTCGTACTTTCTCTTTTTCTGCCTGCACAGTTTATCTGCTCTTCGTCTTTTGTTCTCAAATTCTGTTTTTCTCTCTCTAGTACGTCTGAGTATGTAATTCTTATGTGCTTCATTTCTTTCCTGTATAGCTTGTTTGCATTCTTCATCGAACCATGTTTCTTCTCTCCGTTGTGTCTTTGTTCCTATGACTTCTTTCGCTGTGTTTAGTATGATACTGCTTATGGTGTTCCATTGATTTTCTATTGTGGAGTCTGCTCTGTTTTCTTCTAGTAATTTTTCATCCATTGTTCTCTCAAATCTTTCTTGTACCTCAGGGACTTTTAGGTTATCTAAGTTTAGTTTTTCTTGTTTTGGATATTTTTCCTTTACCTGTCGACTGATTTTGCATCTAAACCGTGTCTGCACTAGTAGATGGTCTGAGTCACAGCTTGCGCCACGTCTGCTTTTTACAAGAAACATATTATAGGTTATTAATATAGATGTCCACACTACTCAAAAAATTTAGTTTCGAATAGAAGTAGGTTGAATGCTCGAATATATGGAATTTATAGGGATAAAAGGCAGATTTCGAGCATACAGTTTAATCAAATCTTGCCCAAGTATACTTTTTGCTAACTTAGCATCATCAGGGGCATTTCTTCAAAATAGGAAGATATCCCAGCAAAATGTAAACATTTGTATGGCAAAAACGTAATTCAAAGAATTTTGCAAATAATAAATAAAATTAAACACACACTGGACGAGGGACAAACATATCAAAATTAATTAAAATTTGCCGGATACTAGATCTTGGCAAGAGAAATGTAAGAACAATGATTGTTTATTTTATGAATAAAAATTGACATGTTATGTAGAAATATATTAATTCATTTCATTCCTGTTTTCATTTTTGTTTTTTCTCCTCGACCTCTGCAAACGACTACTGTCTGGGACCGCATCCTCTTAAGGTATTTGTATATGGGTTCCTGGAAAGGGTTGAACGCTGCAACTACAAAACTGCTTGGTTGTTGTCACCAACCATCTGGCTAGATACTGATTAGATGGTCAATCAGTCTGTTTTTCTCGGAACACTCGATGCAACCCGTTCATGTGTTTGTATGTACTGGAGCCTTATTTACATGGTTTCATTCATAACATATTCTTCATGAGGACCCTAGATGAGACTGAAGCAAGGTATATCCTTTCTTAATAGATTCTACAGTTGGTGTCTCCAGTGGAATTCCATAATGAAACTACATGCAACATCAACGTTCTAACATAGTCCTTGTATAATTGGATTTTCTTGACCCACGATAGAAAGCTGGTTCTAGATATTTACATACATTTATAACAACCGAATCATAATTTTTGCCAGTGATTATTTCTTCTTGATTTCTTGTGAAAATGAGTCTTTCATCGAGACGAACTTCTAGGTACTTGATTCCTTTTTATTCGCTTCTATCTGATCTTATCCTGATTCCTTCTCTTCATAGACTGGCACTTACTTAAGGATCTAACTAAAGGCACTTAAGGCTAAAGGTGGTAGGTTTATTATTTCTACTATTTAGGCTATACCTAATGTTTTTATGTTCAATAATTCGTTTAGAGAGAACACTTAGAGACACACTTTGATGTGTCTCTCTAATATACAATAAGAGATACAGTCTCTATAGTTTATGTTATAACTAGTTCCGATGGACTCTATTTATTAAGCAATTGAAAGACGCAACTATACTGGAAAGGACAAGAGAATAGGTAAACAATAATCTTAAAAACCTCGCTGCAAAAAATAGGAACACAGGCAATGTAGAGAACAAATGGATGGAGATAGAAAAGGCCCTTATGACAGCTGGTGAAGGCTCCTTAGCTCCAAGCAAAATTAAGAAAAAGGAATGGATGACAAACGAAATTTTGTACCTTATGGAGGAAAGGGGAAGAAATAAAATCAACAAGACAAAATACAAAGTGAACCGTGAGATTAAGAGAAAAATTAGAGAAGCCAAAGAGAAGTGCGTTCTGGAAAACTGCAAGGAAATAGAAGAATATGAAAGAAAGTACGATAGCTTTAACATGCATAAAAAGATCAAGGAAATAACAGGTAAAAAAGTAAAACAAGAAACATCCTTCGTAAAGGACAAAAAAGGTAAAATATGTACAGATTTAAATGAAAAACTGGTAAGATGGACAGAATACATTGAAGAACTTTTTGCAGACGACAGACCAGAAATAGCAGTGGCAGAACCTACAGAAGACACAACAGGGCCTGAAATCCTAAAAAGCGAGATAGAATATGCTATAAGGAATACAAAAGGGGGTAAAGCTGCAGGACCAGATGAAATTCCTGTAGAATTGTTGAAACTTATAGACGACAACACACTTGAAATAATGGTGAACCTCTTTAACACAATTTATAGAACAGGCATCATACCAAAGAAATGGCTCTACTCTACTTTTGTCACAATTCCGAAGACGAATAACGGTTCAGACCACAGAACTATAGCATTGATGAGTCACACACTAAAAGTATTTTTTAAAATAATTCACAAAAGAATATTTAATAAATTAGAAGAGGACATAAGCGCCACACAGTTTGGATTCAGAAGTGGACTGGGAACACGGGAAGCTTTGTTTGGTCTGAGTGTGTTAATGCAAAGATGTTTGGATGTAAACCAAGACCTCTACGTAGGTATCATAGATTTTGAGAAGGCCTTCGATAAAGTCAGACACCAAAAGCTGTATGAAATCCTAAGAAGCAAAAACATCGACAGTCGCGACATTAACATCATATCCAGGTTGTACTGGGGACAAACAGCAAAAATCAAGATTAATAATGAGTTAACCGAAAAAATTGAGATTCGTCGAGGTGTGCGTCAGGGTTCTGTGCTTTCTCCACTATTATTCAATATATATAGCGAAACAATATATCAGGAAGTGCTCCTAGAGCAAAACATTGGTATGAACATTAACGGAGAGTTAATTAACAATATACGATACGCTGATGACACGCTAATAGTAACAGATAACCTATCAAATTTACAGTATTTGATGGAAAACATAAACACTCATACCAATAAATATTGTCTAAAACTGAACATCAAAAAAACTAAATTCATGATTGTAACAAAGAAGCTATACACCAACGTGAATTTAACCATAAATAATCAGCCAGTTGAAAGAGTTACGTCCTACAAATATTTAGGGGTTTGCTTCACTGATACTAATGACCAGACAAGAGAAATCAAGAGGCGAATTGAGATAGTGAGACAAAATGTATTTTGTCAAAATGAAAAAGTTCCTATGCAGCCGGGACATAAATATAAACTTAAGAACGAGAATGTTAAGGTGCTATGTTTTCTCCGTTTTGCTGTACGGCATGGAAGCTTGGACACTGAAAAAGATAAGCATCAAAAGCATTGAGGCATTCGATATGTGGTGTTACAGGAGAATGTGGAAAATACCATGGACAGAAAGAGTAACAAATCAAGATGTTTTGCTGAAGATGGGGAAGGAATACGAAGTCATAAAAACCATACAAACGAAAAATTTAAGTATCTAGGCCACATAATGAGAGCAGAAAAGTACTCTCTGCTAAGACTCATAATCCAAGGAAAAATCTCGGGAAAGAGAAATGTGGGACGTAGGAGGATTTCCTGGTTGCGAAATTTAAGGGAGTGGGTGCAGTTCAATACAGTTGTTTAGAGCTGCAGCCAACAAAGTTAAGATTGCTGTGATGGTAGCCAACCTCCGATAGGAGACGGTACTGCAAGAAGACGAAGTATTTATTGACAATAAGTTTAGACAGATTGGCAGTTGGACACACCTACCACGCGGTATAAAACAAAATTAATTTAAGCTTCATTTTTTCTGTAAGATTCATCTGCAACTATCTAGTTATCCAGATTTTCTAATTTCTTTATTTACCCACTTCCATATTGCGTGTTTCCGATGCTCGACCAAATTCCTCAGACACATTCTAACTCGTTATCTTGTTTTTTACTATCTCATAAAGTAGAATCGCTCATTCCAAAGTACACGATAAAATACTTCTAATTGTCACTCCTAATTGCTTCATATAATAAATTAAATATTATTTGCCAGTGAGTGTATTATTAATGATGGACAATTGCTTGTTGGCCCCAAATGTCACCGTCCTCGTCCGTCCTTCTATTCCAGCATTATACGTTTTACCTAATACAACAAAATCGATTTTCAATATCCTTAAATTTTTAACATAATATATATAGCCGTATTTCAATTTGCTCTTTCCTGTTGTTGACCTTTATTTATTCCGCAGCTAATTCAGAGAGGACACAATATTTTATGGTAAAACAATATTACTCCTGCTTTAGAATTTATAGATATTTACCAATGGTGTTGGTATTGATTTTGGGTTTTTATTATTCTTAAGATATCGTAAAATAGAGAACTTTAAAATTATATTTCTTCTTGCACTTTATAAGCAATTCTGCTTGTTCATTAGCGCATTCCCTAATAACACCAAACATTCCATGTATGTTCCTAGAATGTACACACAGGACATTGAAAACATTCTTGGAATGTCCTCAAAAGCACAAGAACGTCCCCTAAATGTCCCAGGAAAGTCCTGTGTCAGCATTTTAAACATTCCTTGAATGTCTTGTTGGAATATTCCACGAATGTCTACGAATGTTCTTTGTACATTCACAGTATATTTTTTAGACATTCCCTGGATATAGTCGCTTATGTGACATAATACCTCAGATTTGTTTTTCATGAGTTTTGTAAGCGAGACTAAAAACTTTTTTTTACAGTCACCTCCTTTTTTCATATGATATTTTTTGACATGTTTTGTAGTAAATTCAACTATCTATTTACTACAAAACATGTCAAAATTTACATGTGAAAACAGTAGATGACCCTAAAAATTCTCTTTCGTCTCCTACAAAATTCATGAAAAAGCAGATAGGAGTTATTGTCACATCACCGACGATCTACCAGAAGTATATGTGGCCATACCAAATAATATATCCTTGATAAATATAAACATTTTTATTGCACAAAATCTTGTCATATATTTTTTTCCATAATCATCACTACGATGATGATTCATTGTATTTAATTGTACATTACAATTGCAATCTGGTCATAACTGACCAATGAGCAATTTTAATTTAACCTAAATTACTACTGTTCTTTAAAATGAATAGCTTACCCGATAGCGTATTTTAACATACACAGGCACACAAGTACTATGCTCTGCTTTTCACTATCACCTATAACTCAAACTAGTTTAAAAGGCTTATTTGTCCTCTTCAATCTTCTAGTTTGCCCAGTAGTATCGAGGAGCTGGATTTCCTCAATATTCTCGTACTTATGAAGTTGTTGCTCGTGACTTCCTGCTATCTTCTTGATGATTATTCCATTCTGCCATTTCTAGGTCCTTATGGAGGTCACTGTTTGTCATATACCAAGGAGCATCTACAGTATTTCTCAGTATTTGTTCTGGAATCTTTGTATAATTTTTATATTACTTGGTCTAGTAAGAACACCCCCATAGTGGGCATCCATAATTCCATACAGGTCTTAATATTTGTTTATAAAGAAATAACTTATTATGCATCGACAATGTGGAGTTTCTTTCAACTAGCCAATACACTTTTTACATATATCTTTCTTTTGCCTTTCATAGCCGTTTCCTACGTTTCCTTTCTGTTTTTTTTTTTTGTAAAACACTTTCAGCTGATTCTAAAAAAAATTAAAATGAATGGTCATTTTTCTATTCTTTACAATTAAAAATCAAAAGAAACAATAAAGAGTAAAGAAAATTGAAAACGGTTTTTATAATACTTACATAATTGTTTAAACAAAAGAAATCCAGCCAGAGCAAAACTGTGGTTAGTTATTCTGTGGCAAAACTAACATACAGAACAGCAAAAAAAGCCACTAATTCTAATTATAATTTCCATTTTACATCCAATCATAAATGTTTAGGTTATCATAAAATGTGAAAATGTGATGACTATGACCACGCGGCACGCGACCCTACTTACATATAACACGCGCGGCAAATTTGAAAATGAACGCAAATTGAATAGTAAATGGTCTCACTTAAAATATAGGACATTGGTACAATGTTCATAGAATGTCTTGTGGTAACATTCCACCAATAATTTAATCAGATGTTCACCGAATGTTCCTTGAATGTCCAGGACATTCAAACATTAATAGAACTTTGATAGTACATTCCTGGAATGTTTTGTGTTGTTAGGGTGGATATCTCTATGGAAGGTTATCACTCCATCTTTTGCGCAATCGGCCGATATTTCTTCTACCGATTGGTGATTTATCTTTTGCTATTTTAACCACCGGAGTCTCCTCCATTATTCTTATTTGGTTATTACATTTTGTGTGTGCACAAATACATGTCACACCTCCGCTCAAAGAGTGTCACAACTAAAATAATTTTAAAATCGGTTTTATTGCACCAACAGTTTAATACAACTATAAACTCCTATCTCACAAAGTGTCACGTCTATGGGTCAAGTATTTATCGTTAGATGACACTAGTGTTATTATACGATTATCCAAAATCAACGACGCACCGAACACAAACAATGTCACATATAGACTTGTGCAAAGCATTTGTCCATCTAAGATGTGTATAAAGCGTCATTTGTCGAGTTAAGACATGGCGAAGCAATAAAGCACTAAAATCGGCCTTACCTCCGAAAAAAAAAAACCGACAAGACGGATCTTGATAATTCTTTTTGCATTTGATTCGTGAATGCGCCAGGAAACTTTGTGACCCCGAGTCATGATATAATATTGAAAAACTGCATACAAAAAATGCATTCTTAAAGTACATCTCAAACAGACAATAAAAAAAATTCAGAACTCGTCAATTATCGGCGGAAATTAGTTCAATTTTGTTACTCTGAGGTTTTGGGGTCGCTGAAAACGAATATGACGTCGTAAGTGATCTCCGGAGTACCTGGTGCCCAGGGTACCTACTGTTTACCTCGTCATTAAAAAGTTAGTTAAAAATCATTACTCGGGGGGTTTTTAGGGTCACTAACAGAGTCAGGCAAATATGCAATAGTGCATATGCATATGCATTTGCATATTTTTGTAGTTTATTTTGAATTTTGCATATACTGGTATATTTAAAAATAAAGTGTCTACAATAGGTTTTTAAAGCGAATTTATTTGTTTATTCATGGTACAAATACCTTCGTACCTGATATTTCCGTGTGGATCAAAGCCTCCAGAATTGGTCATTGATATGGGAAAATTATTATGTTCAGCATGCAGTAAGTAAGTACAAAGTAAACCTAAATTATTTTAAATTGCATAAAAATAATAAGAAAACCAAACAATATACATTTTTAATTTAAAATTCTTTAAATAAACCTCGATCTAAAAATTATTTGGTTTACTGTAGGAATTTTTTGCAGATTCCATGCGAAAAAAAATTTCAAATAGTCCAGCATTGCAAAACTGCTTTACACACCGGTAAAAAAATAAATTAGAATCGGGAGAGAAAAAGCAAGATTTGATATCTAGGTGCTTAAAATCAACTAATCGGAAATCAAGTGAGCAAGAAACATTTAATCATGATTTGTTCGAAGCATTTTTAAGCTTTGTCCAAATTATCAAACGAAAATTTGCGAATATTTCTTGGAAAATACTGCAAATCAAATATTCCAAGTGAAAGAAGCTTAAGAAACGAGGTCGATTCTCTATTTATATTCTGCGGTATTGAGTAACATAAAATTAGAGACAATTATTTCTATGTATGTGTAGATGAAACAATTGATTGTTTTGGACGTTACATCGCACATTTATTAATCGGATCTCTTAAAAATGGGCAAGCTTGTAAATCGCATTTAATTGCTTCCAAGAAGTTGAATAAAATCAACGCATTCGGTAACAGTTTCAAGGTTTTTGCAAGACAGTTTAGCAATTTTTTTTTTCCTTTAGCTGTTCCCAACGAAAAATTTTTATTTTTCTTTCAGATGCTGTACCTTACATGGTTAAAGTAGGAAGCAATTTGAAAAATTTTTATCCTCGTTTAGTACATACAACTTGCCCAGCACAGAATTTAAATAGGGTCGCAGAAGAAATTAGAAATAAATTTCCTCTTGTTAATAATTGTATTTCAAATATGAACAAAGTATTTCTTAAGGCACCTATAAGGTATCAGTTGTATAAAGAACATTTGCCGAATCTTCCTCTTCCAACAAAACCTATTATTGTTACTGGATGAGAACTTGATTAGAGGCTGCAATGTTTTGTGAAGAAATTTTTGGTGAACTGAAGCCAAGATTCTTTCGAACCACTTATACTTTTCAAAGAATTGGTGAAAAATAAAATAGCACCACAGCAACTTTCATACTTAAAATATTATTGACACAAATAATACATGCATATTTGACATAAATAAATGCATATACATGCATAATTGACACAAATAATATCCATATATATGCGCATATATTTTCCTTTTCAGCCTGCATATTTGCTTGACTTTGGTCACTAACGAAGAATATGACATCGGAAGTGATCTACGGTGTACCTGGTGCCCAGGGTACCTACTCTTTACCCCGTCTTGTGGAGTTTTCAGCAAAAAATTTATTAAAAAATTAATCAAAAATCATTACTTGGAAGTTTTTGGGTCGCTGACGACGAATATGTCATCGGAAGTGATCTACGGAATACCTGGTACCCAGGGTACCTACTGTTTACCTCCTCTTCCGAAGTTTCCGGCAAATTCATTAAAAAGTTAGTCAAATATCATTAGTCACGAGATAAACAGTAGGACCCTGGGCACCAGGTACTCCGTAGATCACTTCCGATGTCATATTCGTCGTTAGCGACCCCAAAAACTCCCTAGTAATGATTTTTGACTAATTTTTTAATAATTTTTTTGCCGAAAACTCCACAAGACGAGGTAAAGAGGAGGTACCCTGGGCACCATGTACTCCGTAGATCACTTCCGATGTCATATTCGTCGTTAGTGACCCTAAAAACCCCACGAGTAATGATTTGTCACTAATTTTTTAATGAATTTTAATGACGAGGAAAACAGTAGGTACCCTGAGCACCAGGTACTCCGGAGATCACTTCCGATGTCATATTCCTCGTTAGCGACCCCAAAAACCACCCAAGTAATGATTTTTGACTAATTTCTTAATGAATTTGCCGAAAACTCCCGAAGACGAGGTAAAAAGTAGATACCTTGGGCACCAGGTATTCCTGAGATCACTTCCAATGTCATATTCGTCGTTAGCGATCCCAAAAACCCACCGAGTAATGATTTTTGACTAGTTTTTTAATACATTTTTTCCCGAAAACTCCACAAGACGAGGTAAACAGTAGGTTCCCTGGACACCAGGTACTCCGTAGATCACTGCCGATATTCATATTCGTCGTTAGTGACCCAAAAAGCCCCCCAAGTAATGATTTTGACTAATTTTTTAATGAATTTTAATGACGATGTAAACAGTAGATACCCTGGGTACCAGGTACTCCGGAGATCACTTGCGACGTCATATTCGTTTTCAGCGACCCCAAAAACCCCAGAGTAACAAAATTTAACTCATTTCCGCCGATAATTAACGAGTTCTGAATTTTTTTTATTGTATGTTTGACATGCACTTTAAAAATGCATTTTTTGTATGCAGTTTTTCACTATTATCTAATGGCTAGGGGTCACAAAGTTTCCTGGCGCATCCACGAATCGAATGCAAAAATAATTATTAAGATCCTTGTCTTGTCGTTTTTTTTTCGGAATTTCAGTGCTTTATTGCTCCGACTAACAAGTATTGTATATTTAACAATCAACGGTATGAACAATTTTAACATTTAACAACGGTAATAAAACAATTTTAACATTTTGTTTCAGTGCAGATCTCAGTACCCTACATACTAGTATCTCATGACTTTTTATGTAAAATAATTATGGAAGCAGGAGTTATCAAAGCAGGAATTATCTATCAAACAGTAAATCTTCCTTTATGTTTTGTGTAACCCTAGAAAATATATTTTTCAAATCATTAAAATGCTTGTTAAAAGTATTTTACCTTTTGTTCACTTTGAGTCTTAAAACGAAACACGTACTGGAAAATTTTAGTCGTTGTTTAGTACTAATCAGGATAGCAAGAAAAAGAGAAATACGAAAATTTGCTAAATTGAACCAATTACATAACAGATAAAGACAACAATAAATTTTTTATCGTAATTGTTAAAAAAAGTGTGAATACTTTTCTGAAAATGATTTCTAAAAATTCAACAAATTGAAGAGGTAACTGTATGTTCTCTTTTTTTTATAATTCACTATTCTAATTGGGAAATAAGCCACAATTTAACTTGAAAAATGATTTTATTTTATTTCATTTTTTATTTTCATTTTTATTTTATTTGATATTATTTCTCAGCTAGTGAAAACTGGGTACCTACGCAACAAGAAGCATAAAACTAACAGGAAAGGCTAAGTATGACAGAATGAGCAGTGAAGAAATAAGAAATAGTATTGGTCAATAATTAGGATATTGGCAAAAAGCAAAAAGTAGACAAGTGAAGTGGTTAATGGAAGTAGAAATGTAGATGAAAAGAAGAAGCAGACTAAGAAAAAAATGGTCTGATAAAATAGAATATGGAAGAAAAAGAGGAAAACCATAGAGTAGATGAAGGAATTAGCAAAGAATAGAAGATAATGGAAAAAATAAATAATTGGTAAACCGGAGTCACACTCTGACACCTGAAAGGATATCGGGAGGAGGAGAAGGAGAAGAAGAGTTGCATTAGTAACCATATTACTTATTAAGGTTGCTAATAACTTGTTTATAGTTGCACCTCTCCTTTTTAACCGATTATTTTTTTTTACTTATGTTCCTGGTATAACTAGAGCTAGAATTGCATTAGTTAAACCATTCAAAAGAAATCTGATAAGATATAATATTATGTATCTATGCCTTATAATAGCTGTTCGTTTTAATAGATACACATTTATCTATACTATACTAAACAAAAACAAATAAAAAATCAACATTTATTCTTCGGCTTCCACTTCGGATTACAATGTATTAATATTTTAATAGGACATCCCTTTTTATCTCTATACGCTTCAAAAGCCTTTACAGAATCTTCTAGTTTAAAATGATGAGTTCCTATCGGCTCTATATTGACTTTTCTGGCTCTCAGCAACTCTACAGCGTCTGGATAATCGTTTGCATACCTGAAGGACCCTATTATAGTTATTTCTTTTACGAGAGACGCTGAAAATGGCAAGGTCATTTCTTTAGCGCCTATTCCTAAAAAGTTTTCAAATGGTTATTAAATACTTGTATACGGGATGTACAAAAAGTCACACACAGAGTAGTTTATACAGATTCAATTAAGGATGATATTCAATAAAGATACGAGGTACGTAGCAGAAAGATTCCTGTCCAGAGAGCTACAAAAGGTGAGAGTCACCGAAATAATGACAGACAAGGCAAGGGCCAAATTCGCGGAGCTGGAACACCACCCAAGCCACACATTGCGAGAGATGCTAGGGTATGACGCTTTCCACCGATGGAAGCACAAACGTCCTAAACAGCAAATAGTGGAATAAAGTAAAGGAAATAAAGTGAAATAAATAAAGTAAATAAAGAGAGACACAAAGAATAAAGTGAAAGTATAGTGATAAAGAAGTAAAAATAAAAAATAGTAGATAGTTCGTAGCTCGAAACACCAAGTGCCGAAGAAGCACGTAACCCAAGCGTAGGTCCAACACCTCGATCAGGTAAAGTCAGCCCATAAAAAAATAGAAGAAAAAGGCGCAAGCCACCAAAAAAATATAACAAAACAAAAAAAGCCGGAAGTCACCAAAAATATATAAAAAACATAAAACAAAAAAAACTTGAGCACCAAGCCATTGGACTGAGCTCAGTGGGGCTTGGTTCACTGACTTGGGGCCCAAGCAAGCAATTTTTAGTTCCGCGGATAAGTAATTAGAAGATAAAGGCATAGAGCGCTTCACGCTGGCCTAGTTTTGAATTCGATTAGGGCACCACATTGGTTTATTATTACCCAGGATTCCATTGGCTACGATAGTTGTGCCCCCATCGCGCATCAGCGTGCTATGGGGGGGGGAGGGATGGCCTGGGGCATTGGAGCGTGGTGGGGTGATCCCTGTTTTTACTCGGGTCAAAACACCTCGCCCCAATAAATTGTTACACCTGAATGTACTTTTTCGATAGGGTGGACATCTCCCACAGGTCGGGTTAAATCAAATTGCTTGCTTGCTTGCTAGAAGTGTCATTAAAAAAGAAAACTTTATATCTGAAACATTTCCAATAACAAAGGGGCTTAAACAAGGATGTTGTCTGTCTCCGACTTTATTTAAAATATATATATATATATATATATATATATATATATATATATATATATATATATATATATATATATTTTAAATATCTATATCATACTGATGACGACTAATAAGTCAGAAACACGTGTCTATGATTGCATTCCATCTTGTGCATATTTTGTTTTTATATATATATATATATATATATATATATATATATATATATATGTATATATATATATAGTTTGAGTTAGATTCTTGAACCTTAATATATTTTATTAATTTGGTTTCTTGGGTTTAGGTTCATAAAAGAAGAGATGGCTATGATGTTATGTCATATTTATTCGACGTTTCGGCTGGATATCCATGCCTTTTTCAAGAATTATTATTACATGACTAAAAAAACAATTCATCAACGATATAATACTAAAATTTAATAAAAGTTGACTTACCCTGCATGCAAAGTTGGTAGTGAAACAGAAATACATAAATAGATAAATATACGTCACAAAATAAAACAATGGTAAAAAATAGGAATACACCCACTAGTCATTACGTTTAAATTATAATGTGTCAAAATTAGTGTGATGTTTTATCGATGTTTGAAACATCAATTAAATAATTAATTGATTTCGCATCATGGGCGTGCTAAATTTTCTTTTGTATAGTTCAAATTAAGTTAAAATAAATTTGGTTTAAATTTTGGACATCCTTCTTGTCATTTATGGCATTGTTGTTCTTTTTTATTTCTATAGACTCCAGGAGCTCCCTCTTTTTTTTGTTATGTTCGGTTTTTAAGATTTTGGTGTTGTCAAAATCAAATTTATGTTTCTTCTCGTTTTCGTGTTTTGTGAGGGCCGTTGAGTTATTTTTGTCGTATTTGTGCGAACGTATTCTTGAGTTGAGTAGCTGGCTGGTTTGTCCAATGTATACCCCATCGCAATCTGTGCAAGGGATTTCATATACCACGTGCGATTTTTTTAATTGAGGGGTTTTTGTTTTTAGTTGTGTGAAATTCCTTTTCAGTAGATTGTACCCTTTATGAGCAACTGTGATGTTGTGCTTAGATAGAAGATTTGCAAGCTGTTCTGATAACCCCTTTATATAAGGAAGAGATGTGTAATTCTTCTTTACCTTGTTAGTTTTGTTGTTATTCTGGTTATTGTAGAATGTATGTAATCGCGACTTAAAAGTGTTTTCTATGAGTTGATGGGGATAAGAATTAAGTGTCAGTGCTGTTTTTGCCTTTTTTCTCTCTTCTATCAACAGACCTCAGGCCATAAAAAATAAATAACGAAACGTCGAATAAATATGACATAACATCATAGCCATCTCTTCTTTTATGAACCTAAACCCAAGAAACCAAATTAATAATAATATATATATATATATATATATATATATATATATATATATATATATATATGTATATATATATATATATATATATATATATATATTGCTTAATATATATATATATATATATATATATATATATTTACTCCCAGCGTATGAAGTGAGCCACATATCAAAAGAAACTGCGGTTGAAGTGAGGTCCTGTACAAAGTGAGGTCCAGTATACGGACCTCACTTAGTCAATCAATGTAAGACTTTTTCGTAGACATGTACTGATAGCAAACACTGTTTTTTTACAAAAAAAAGTGGGACCTCACTTTGTATGGTCCACATCAATTTTTAGTTCAGAGATTTTCCGCATAGAGGCGCTGACTTTGGCGTATATTTTCTAACCATGTATATTCTATGCCCTGTTGAATAACTTACGATACACATAGTGAGGACCATACAACTGGCAACATCTGTTCAACCAATCTTTAAAACAGTGGATCGTCAATCGTCGCATAAATTCAAACAGTACAAAAATGTTTAATACTTTAATCCTTTTTGAGAGCGTAGGCGCAAAATTTCGGTCGAGTTCTTTTTAAACGCATTTATTTTTTTCGAATCCTGAGATAACTAATAGGTATTTTTAAAATATTTAAACGCAAAATAGAAGACTACATTATTCCCGAGGGCAGAAAGTCCCTTATAATGAACAAAAAGTTTCTTTTGTAATATATATTTAAAATTAAAAATCAGACTATTTTTTTTCACCCCTGTGACTTATTAAAATAAATATTATAGAAGTTCTCAAGGACTTTCGACCATGGATAATACAGTAATATTTCTTTCTGCGTTTAAATTTTTTAAAAATACTTAAGGTTTTCTCAGTATTCGAAAAAAATGAACGCATTTAAAAATAATTCGAGCGAAATTTTTGCGCATATGCTCTCAGAAAGGCTTAAAATACTATAAATTTTTGTAATCAGTATTTCAATAGTTATTTATGATATAAGTGTTAAAAGTACACGTTTAAGGCACGCATGTGAAAGTTTGCAGAATGAGCGACAGCGAGTTCTGCAATTCACATGAGTGCCTTAAAAATGCACTTTTTAACACGCATATCATGCAATATTTTTTCTACAAACGTAATTACAGGACAATATCTACAAAAACTTTTACTTGAACTTGACTGACATTCCATTTTTATATTTTTTTGACATTTCATCAAAATTGCCTATACGATCAATACGAATTGCAGTGCCATAAAAATTTTAAAGCACTAGTGCCTTAAAGCAGCGCCGGATAAAGGGGCGGGCGAGCCGGGCGACCGCCCGGGGCGCCAGAATTTGGGGGCGCCAAATTTTGAGAGACGCTGATATATAAATATAATATTTACCCCCCTCCGTGGCTCAGTGGTAAGAGCGCCTGCCTTTGGATCGAAAAAATCCGAAAGGTTGTGGGTTCGAATCTCACCAGGGTCGGAAATTTTTCATTTATTATAAATTAATAAATGAATATAGTTTCTGTCCTCGTGGGATCGGTTCTCACCGGAGGGACCGCAGACGTTCGGATACAATTAGCGTCTCTTTGCAAAGACAATGACGTCGACATTGCAAAGTAACAAGCCACTTACTCAACACCCACACTACTTACACATGACACTAGGTACCTAACTGTTCAAAATTACCGTACCTACCATGCCAATGGCCATTAGTTGTCGAGGCATTAGCTAAACAAAAAAAAAATATAATATTTTTTACATTCACTATTTTTTTGGACTTTATAGATTATCTTTGGGCTAAGATTACTCCTAAGACAATTAATATTAAATAATTGTAACAATAAGAAAACTATTTCTAGCTCACAAAAATTCTCTAATAAAAATAATGCAACCTAAAAACTGTTATGGCTTTTAAAGGTCATTTTTGTCAGGTAATACCTATCACTTTTATGGTATTACAATGTTATACATACATACTTAAAATACACGAAGATCAGATTTACGAAGTATCAACAAATTTATGAATAGTCAGTGATATTATTATACTGCTACTTGTCATTATAGCCTCAATGGTTAGATAGTTTTGTCTTCCTGTTCTGTAAACTTTGCTTTATCAACATTGTCGTGTGTCCGTGGGTGTGTAATTTGAAATAAAAAAAAACAAACCAGGTATATCTATATGAATTAGAATTGACAAGTTCTTTTTCATAATATGAATATATAGAAATTTATTTCGAATACTTTGTACGCGTTAAGATGTTTCACTTTTTGCATAAAAACGGCACGAACGACGTATGAAAAAAAGGAATAATAGATTTTTGTATATATCATAAATTGAACGAGTAATTCCAAAATGATTTGTTATTTGAAATATCTCAGTGGCGTACTATGTTTTTCTTTAAAAAAATTCACACCATTTCAACAGTAGATATAAAATTATTAATTTTATGTCAAAAAATGCGCAATAATTACCTCTTAAAACACATCAAATTTCATTTGCATATCTGAACCGGTTTTAGAACAATAAAGAAATCGTCAGTTTGTAAGAAAAATGTCAACACCCCATATCTCGGAAACGAAGTATTTGCTGACATACGCTTATAGAGCAAATTGTCATTATTTTTTCATATAGAATTACCCTTTAAAGTTTGTTGCATTTATTTAGAAACATCCTGTTTTTTCTTGACCACCCTGGATTTCCATAGTTTTTCCTGTATTATTTCACTTGACCGTTATTTTCAGTTCTTTCTGTTTTTCCAGTCCTGCAGGTTTCTTTTCTAATATTGCTTCGTCCATTTTATCTCTAAAAGATTTTCGGGGTCTGTCTCTCTTCCTTCTTCCTATCGGGCTCCAATCTGTTATTCTGTTTATCAACGATTTTGGTCTGCTCTTCTGCCATGTCCGTACCAGGTTAATCTCTTTTGTTCTATGTTGTCTATTATCCCTTGAATTCATTACCATTATTTTCTTAATCTCTATGTTATTTATTCTATCCCTTCTACAGCTTCTACTTAGGTATTCGATCTCTGTTGCTCTTATTTTGCATTTGGTTTTCGTATTTTTTATTCAATTTTCACACCCATTATTCAGAATACTTTTTGTCATGGTGTTATATTATATTCTTCTTTTTGTTTTTATACTGATGTTCTTATCCCACAGTACCGGGTTTAATTTTAGTATGCAGCATATTGTTTGTCCTAGTAACTCGATACCTAAAACCATAGCTTGGTTCTATAGGTATCGAGTCATAGAGATAATAAAAAGCTCATGAGATAATAAAAAAAAATAATGAATGATTTTATTTGAATTTGCATAGATGATTGTAAGGCCAAGGATATCACAACGGCTCTAAAAGGAAGAGAAAAAATAAAGATGTACAAGCTCGCGTTTGCAAAGAATATCCGCATGTTATTTTATGCTAAGTGGATGCCACTCCCTCAATTTAGTTATTGGGGATGCAGCTATATCTTGCGCACAATCAACATGTTTTTTGGTCTTGTAGAAGATTTATACACACTAAATGATATAAATGAGTCAGATTAAATAAATTATTAGACGAATTTTTTACTAAGCAACAACATTTTTGTTTAATTTAGTAGTATTTTGACAACGACACCCGATTTGGGCGTCGAAACGATAATAAAATTATTTTTTTCAATTTAATTGTGGCTTATTTTCCATCTAAATAGTTATTTATACACATTTTTTACTGGTTGTTGATAATGTGCATTTATCTTTTACCTCGCTTCTTCGTCGCTTGAACTTAAAATGTGCTCGCTATGCTATGCCCTATGTTGGATAAGTTGTAAGTAATAACTATCCTACTATTTTTTAAATAAATATATTTTTACATTGTAGTTCTTTATGGTAAAATTTTGATTTTTTCCTATTTTTTTTTATATTTGCAGTAAATTTGTATATTCTTATATGAAGGGGCGCCAAATTTTATTTTGCCAGGGGCGCTCAGAACCCTAAAACCGGCCCTGCCTTAAAGTAGCATTTTTAACGCACGTATGGAGTTCTAAAAATTGCATTTTTAACACGGTTGTAGAAAAAAGCCTTTAAATGAGGTGTCACATGATGTACTTACTTTCCTATTTAAAAAAATCAAAGTTGTGCCTGTCACCTGAAGAAGAGGGATCGCGTAAAGTTCGAAACATTTACGCTATAATATACTATGATTATTTTAAAAATCGACCTATCCGAGCGTTTTTCTTATGTGCTAAAAATAAATAAGTTAATAAGGGGGGTAAAACTTATTCCAGCGAACTGTATTTGTAACAACCAAGGTAGGGATGGTGGTTGTTGAACAAAAAACCGGTTTTCGGTTATACCGGTTTTTTACTTACGGTTTAACCTGGCGGTTATAACTGGTCAAAAAAAGCGGTTGTTCCAAAAACCATTTTTCGGTTTTTTTAATCAGAAGCAAATACTCGATAGGTTATAATGTTAATATAATGTTATGTGTTACATAATATTGTGTTTTCAATTTTATCAATCAAAGGCAAAATAAAAATTAAATTAATTTTTTTTTAATAATGCGGGCACATAAATTTGATACACCCTGTATATTGATCTGTAAATATTTATTAGAATTTAGTTTGGATGTAAGTGGATTTCTTTTTTTAATGAGCTTTCCGATGAACCATTAAAGACTTTTGTGAATAATTAAAGTGAAAATAACGATGTATTTTGATTTAAAATGGAAAAAGATTGTTTAGGGTAGAGGTAATTATCAATTTCTAGAAAAGTGGTTTTAGGAGAAAGTTTGGAATTTTAGTATCTTTGTTTCAACACGAGTAAATGTTGTATAGTTCTCAGAAGGTAATTAGGATGGTCGGAATGGTTTTGAGGGTGACTGTTTTGTTTGTCGAATGGAAAAGTCGATGTTTCAGATTCTTGGCAACGTGGAAGGGGAAAAGTAGTTTGAATGATTAAGAGAGTTTGAAGGGGAAGTCATTATGTTTTTGGCATCGCTGAGGACCGGTTCGACGTTTTAGTGGATAGATAGTTAGCAGATACCAGTGGCTGTTTGATAGTGGAGAATAGTGTTGAAAAGTGGAACGAGAGACAGATCAAATTGAGACGAAATACCTCTTTGATTCTGTATTATTGTGAGAAGGAGAGCAGAGAATTTTTGGAGTTTTGTTTGAATCGAGTACGTGTCAAAAGAGGCCCGGCTTGTTGGAGAATTGGTGCTGGTATGCTGATAGTTTTGAAGCTGGAGAACGGAGAGGGCTTTGATGAGTAGCCTTTAACATAGTCAACGAGGGAGAGCTGTTTTGGGTCACGAGAAGACATCAGAGTGAGTGAAGCAAAAGGTCAGTCAACTTATGTGAAAGATATTTTTATGTTCGGAAACTAAAATTTTGAGTAAAAGGCATATGAATTAAAATTCCAATATTTCTAAAAGTAAATAGGAAGTATAGCTAATCTTGCGAATACATAAATTTGTTTTGTTTAGTTTGTTTTACCAAAGTCATCGGGAACAAACCGATAAATTGTTTTTTTTTAACTATAATAAATTTAAGTGGTAATGATTTCATTCAGGCATCTGTGTCCACAGGTTTTAGATTTGATAGAGTTTAGAGTATTGATTTTGACAAATAAAAGACAATTCTGTATGTTTATTTTAATATTTTGCTTTATTTCTTTTCCCTATTTTATCCCGATTAGGATCAACTAAGAGATACTGAACCCACGAGAGAAGATAAGTATAACGTGAGATAATTTAGATTTTTTTTATAGTATAAAAAGGCACCCTGAGATTTTTTATTCATTTTTATGTATGATTTGCGACAATTAAATAATTAATCAGATAAATAATAATTAATAAAAAGCAGATCATAACAATACATTTATATTGCAATTCAGTTTGCTCAATTTTCCTCCCGAAAAATTCCCCAACCAATTCAACCTATAAAAATTTTCCCATGTGCTTTCAAATTACCTTAAAAATGGGCGAAAGTACCCCAATCTGGCATCTCTGATTCGTCGCTCGTTGTAGACGGCGTCGGTGTATATTGCGTTGTCAATTGGGATATTCCCAAAACTCCCAAAAGTGATGATCCTACCGATCTACCGACATGTCCCTAGGATCTATCGAGTTTAAAAAAAATATCCAAATGACATATTTTACTTAAGAGGAAACAGTAGCGATCAACAGGTAGCGAAAACGCGTTCCAAGATTGCGGCTGTAATTTTGAATATTTTTTCGAGATATGTGGCACACGTATTCGTAATATAATAAAGAATGGCGGTACAGAGCCCAATTTAAAAAATATATTAATATGTGGAAATTACTCTGTAATTAAATACAATATTAAAAAAACGAGCCTGTACCGCCACTAAGAAGAACAAAAAAATACATTTTCTTCAAATAAACTTTTTTATCCGATGCCTAGATTTTGTGTCATTTTGGAACTACTAAAATTTTTTATTTCATTAGTAGTTCCAAAATGACACAAAA
The DNA here is from genome assembly GCF_917563875.1 of Diabrotica virgifera virgifera. NCBI lineage: Eukaryota > Metazoa > Arthropoda > Insecta > Coleoptera > Chrysomelidae > Diabrotica > Diabrotica virgifera. The sequence goes on from NC_065451.1 coordinate 32,277,175, forward strand.
TCTAGGCATCTGATAAAAAAGTTTATTTGAAGAAAGTGTATTTTTTTGTTCTTCTTAATGGCGGTACAGACTCGTTTTTTTAATATTGTATTTATTTACAGAGTAATTTCCACATATTAATATATTTTTCAAATTGGGCTCTGTACCGCCATTCTTTATTATAATACAAATACGTGTGCCAAATATCTCGAAAAAATATTCAAAATTACAGCCTCAATCTTGGAACGCGTTTTGGCTACCTGTTGATCGCTACTGTATCACCTTAAAAATAAATTCGATAAACCAATTCATCATTTATTGCCATCAAAAAATTTCAGTAGGTAGTATTTTTTAACACATTTGTATAATACCTTTCATTTCCTAAGAATTATGTATTATTTAAAAATTACATAATGGAGATTCCTAATCGTATTTCGGTATTCACATTTCATACAAGAGTCTCAAAGTACTCAAGTATAAACAATTTTTAGATGATTTTGGGAATATCGATTTCAAGCAGATCACTTACCTTTTTATGTAAATATTCATGTGTTTCATAAAAGCTGATGTGACACTTTCGTCCAGTTCTTTATTAGTAAATAAAAGTTGAATTATGGTTGTTTGGGTTAATAATTACTTCGCATATTATTTATAATACATATATAGTAGGGGAGCAAAGTATGCTAAATGTGCAGTCACTCGAGCGCTTTGGGGACCTATTGGGTTGTGATTATTAGGTTCTAAAACCAAAAAAGTTAAGTAAAATTTTCCATTTTAGTGGGGACTTTCCATATTTTAATTTAATTTTCCATTTCCAACACCCGTTTTCTCCGATTATAGCGCCACCTATCCGTAATTAGAAAAAACGTTTCGAATAAAAGTTGCTTATTTTTACGCAAATAATCCAAATCTGAAATAAAAAAAAGGAGTTCCTATTTAAGATTTTAAAGTAACCCCCCCCCCCACCTCCGTGGGGTCGTGTTTGGTACCATTCGATAGATTTCAGAAAAAATATTCAGAAATTGTAGTGTATTACCTATAAGAAGTTACCGTTAAGCCGGGTCCAGACTATGTAACAAAACATGTTAAATAACAAAGTTTTGTAACTTGTTACAAAATTTTAAATAAACAAGTTTTAAAACACAGTGTTGTATAACATTTTTCTGGTTATATAGCATGTTTTATGTTATCCAACAGATGTCGGTAAACATCAAAGAAAGTTATAAAACCGCACCGCGACTGATCTACACCTAAAAACATGTTATTGAAACATTTCTCTGGCATAGTACCTACGCGAGCAGCAACCGTTGTAGTCATATCGCCTTGTTCATTCTGAAGTGATTGTGCTAGATTTTTCTTTGCTCTGTTCACGTAGGGTTATTTACGCGATGAAATTGTCGAAAGAACTGACTACTCATTTAATTGAGCTATTTCGTAAGTAACGAGTATTATGGGATTGCTATGGGATGAGCTACATTTATTGATTTAAAAAACAAATAAAAAACACGATGAATAGACTGAAATAGAAGTGAAAATAGATACAGAAACTGTAGTTAAAACTAATGCAATGCACGTACGCCTATAACTCAAGCCAACAAAAGAAAAGCAGTACGCGGAACCTTAACAGCAAATCGGTGAAAATCAACTCTAAATTTGACAAAAATACTATTCTCTACAGAGCAGAGTGTTCAGACATAAAACCTGTAACATTCACTTCATTCGCTACACAGATGCAGACTGCTTCATCAGCTACTCAAACAGGCACTCAATCATACAATATATCTGAGCCTTTCTATTCCGTCCACTACACCTACATCCGCTACTTCTCCAGCTACACCAATTCAAACAGACAGTGACACTCAATCATAAAGAGGTGAAGACGATAATACTGAGGAATTAAATTCTACAGAAATGTTATACTTCCTCTCTGAAACAATGAGTAAAAAGTTTAAAAAATATGAGGCGTTCTTTGCAAAAACCCCATATGTCACTTTTTACAACATCGGAGATATTTAAAAAAAAGTTATTTAATTGAACCCTATTAAGTTTACGGAAATTCTCAAATTAGTGATTTATTATTTTGATGATTACACACAGTTTACAATATAAATAACATTATTTTTTCCTTTTGTTTATTTATGAAGGACATTTATTCATTTGACATATGGGGTTTTTGCAGGAATTTTTCATTAATTTATAGGAAAAACGATATTTATAGTAATAAACCAAAATAAAAAATGAACGAAAAATGGTGTTTACTTATAATATCACGCAACACAACTATTCGAAGGATATTTAACCTATAAAAACCTACTGACAGCCCACGGTTCTGACAGCCAAGCGATAAAGTTTCCCGCAAAAACACCAATAACAACTATGGTTTTGAAGGGAATTGCGCTTGACATATGGGGTTTAGGCGGAATCGCCTATATTTTTGTCGCTTATATTTTGAACTACTGTAATTTTAATGCAAGTTTCTTACGCAAGGAACGTAGGTAATTAGTCCTTCAATCCATAGAAGCCATAAGTCCATTTCCGAAAAAAAAAGGACAACTGGGGTTTTTGCAAAGAACGCCTCATATACTTTGCTAATAATATAACTGTTAATCTTTCTCTTACTGGAATTGCATCTCGAAATGTTTTTCCTGCCTATTTTATGGCCGATTTCATTTATAAGAAATTCAAAATCAGAACTTTCTATTCTTAAGAAGTTTTTAAAACTGCCATCACATTTAATGTCTCCTGTCGATGGGTCTATGTTATCTCTTTCCAGATCAGCTAAAAGAGCTGTACCACTACCTATATTTTGCTCGAGCTGCTAATGAAGGACACATCCAAAATATTAATTTAACACGCCGGTGTCGCCTCCACAATATTACACAAGCTGCTGTTGCTATGAAGAGATCCTCCATACTTATATGACGCAATTTTATATACTACCTAACCCACCAGCTATCCATCTAAAATGCTGCAAACTTTATGCTCATGTTGTTGTTTTGTTTTTTGTTATATAGTCTGGATACTCATGCTATTAACAAGTTACATAACAAAGTTGTACAACAAATTTGTTGTACAACTTTGTTATTAGCATGTTTTGTTACATAGTCTAGACCCGGCTTTAAAAGTTCCCCGTTTCAGGAAAAAATATTGTCTAAGAGCGATAGCCTAGTGACCTAGTGGGTAGACCTCGGATCTCGGATTCGTAAAGCAGAGGTTTCGATTTCAAATCCGGGGTGTGGATCTCCGATTTTTTTATTTATTGTTACTGCATTCATGTCTGTAGACAATGTTGCAATCTATTATGAGCACAATAAAAAAATATAGTAATAAAATAATATATAAATATTTCAAAAAAAAAAAACAAGAAAAAAATACAATCACTGGAAGCGAAACTAAACAATACGGAAGAAATATAACCACTGGATTCGGAACTGGATATGGAAGTGGATAATATTAGAAAACTGATATTATAATATGTAAGCACTACGAGCCTAGTAGGCCCATGGCTTGATGTACTATTCTTTTCCACTCCCTTTTTTCAGTCGCTTTTGTTTCCCAGTTCCTTAAGTTAATTCTTCTCACATCTTCTCTAACTCCATTACTCCATCGTGACCTCGGTCTTCCCCTTCGTCTTTTCCCTGCCAATGCACTAGATAGTACCATTCTGGGAATTCTAGATGGAATGATCCTCTGCACATGGCCCAACCATCTAAGTCTTTGCGCCTTAATTACTGCTAGTATGTTAGGATCTTGATAGAGCTCAGTTAGTTCCTTATTTGTTCTTCTTACCCATTGTCCACCACCGAAGATTTTGCGCAGCATTTTCCTCTCCCAAACTAATAACAACTCTTGATGTTTTTTGTTGTGACCCATGTTTCAGAAGCATACGTTACTATCGGCCTTATTACGGTCTTGTAAGTTCTTAGTTTTGCTCTTCGTGATATATGTTTACTTCTTAACAACCCATTAAAAGCAAATATAGCGCGGTTGTCCGACATAATTCTCTTTCGTATTTTTTCTTCACAGTTAGGATCTCTTGTGAAGACAGTTCTTAAGTACTCAAATCTCTCAACTTCTTCGAATTTATACTGTGTTCCCTTCGCTGTTGTCATTGTTATGTATTGCCCCCGAACGAATTGCTTATTTGTCCATTCCATATACTTTGTTTTTGCTTCATTTATATACAATCCTTTGGTTGCTGCCCTCTCCTCGAGTTTCATGAGTGTTTCTATAAGTTCTATTTTGCTCCTAGCCAAGATTACCAAATCGTCTGCGAATGCCAAGCACTGATGTTTTTTGTGGTAGATCAGACCTGTTCTATTAATGTTTGATTCCTGTATAACCTTTTCTAGTAATATGCTAAACATTATAGGCGTTAATGGATCACCCTGTCGCAGTCCTTGTTTGACCTCAAAGCTTTCTGTTATAGTATTGTTTATCTTGACTTTATCATACTGATATATCATACTGATATTGTTTAAAAACACTAATAATATTGATATAAAATGTTAATCAATTTTATTTATTGTTATAAGAATCAAAGGTAAATATGATTAGGCGAATGAAGCCTTAGGTTTCGCAGTCAATATCCCAACCACGCACACATGTTGCAATCTATTTCAATACGGTTTATAGTACAAAATATACATTTAATATCAAAATAGTGGGATATATTTTTTTAGTTGAGGACACTTGGTCACATTGCATTGTTTCAGGATAAGGTGAAATATCTTCAATAAATGGAAAAAAGCATGTATGTCATATATTATAATACTTTCTATACTCTTAATATGGAGTCTCGTATAAATTTGTAGTGACATGATTTTAAGTATAAGAACAAGAAGCTTGCAACAATTTTCAGAGAAAATAGAAAACTAAAACTATTTTAAAATGATTATTCGAAATAAAACATATGCAAATATTCACTGTATTTGCCATCTAGTGGAATAACTGTAAAATTAAGTCAGTAAAAAAGGTACATTAAGTTTAATTAAATTAAGTAAATCATCTTGTATACTAAAATTAAGGTTCTAAAATTTTCATTTCAAAATAAAAATCGACAGGGGCAACAGTACCTATACTAAAATACACTCTGTATAGATAATTATGTCAATGTTAATAATACTGGATAGAGAATTGAATATCCTTTCAAATGAGCTAGCACACGCCCCTCTTCCCTATTTAAAAATAAGGGGTGGGGGAAATGGAAGGGAGGGGGTTGACAAATGACAGATATGTATGTACCGTAAAAACTGTGTTCCCCTTAGATCAAAAGTCGGGCTTTTATATTTATATGTTAAGTTCAATATAAATTTCACATAACTGAACTATCACTGTGTCCTCCATTTTGATTATTATTGTTCTCAACTAACGCTATTTTCAAAATTCTTGCTTTCCTATCCATCTTTAACGTAAATTATTAAAAAATATAAAACTATTTCTTTATTAACGCTAGTCTCCGATAAGGCTACCGTGATTTAATGCTGAGGTACTAAAATGTTATAAAATTAACAAACAGTACGAGCAAGAACAAAGAGTCCACATCTTCTTATAACTACAAGTGACTGAAACATCGAAACAATAATAATTCTTACTGTGTTATACAGAAAAAGGCAGTAGAAACGATTAATCTCATATTTATCGACAACACTGTATGGTCCTCACTTGATGAGCTGTAAGGAAATATACACGTAAAGTTGTCCTCACTTTGTGCGCATAACGAAAAAGTATATACAGTCTCACTTTAATAGCTGCGTATAATGGCCTCACTTGGGTGGCAATATACTTGAACAATACGGGGCACATATACGTAATTTTTTTTGTGTATACTCGTCATTTTTTAATTGCTATTTACTTGTCAAGGTCACTATGAAGAGTTGAAACGATTATGTCTACGTTTTCTACCGGTCCTCACTAAGTGCGCGTAATGTCAGGACCTCACTTTGATATCTGTGCATAAATATATATATTGCTTAATATATATATATATATATATATATATATATATATATATATATATATATATATATATATAAACAGATGAAATAGAGAATGTGGAAAAATCCCCTTACGAACAATTCACACATCCACCATTTCGGGTTGGGTATTGTAAGTAATTAAGATAATATAAGAATTGTTCGTAAGGGGATTTTTCCACATTCTCTATTTCATCTGTTTGATTTCGTACGAGTGGTCGTCAAACCATTAACCTTGGATCTTTTGATCACTGAGTGTGTTTCAAGGATCTACATCTCATGTTTTTATATATATATATATATATATATATATATATATATATATATATATATATATTCAATCATCGCTATATCAGTGGAGGAAACAAGTATCCGGAACGGGAATAGACATGACGGTTGTAAATGTATATCAACTTTGTTTTTCGCTGATGATCAGGTAGTCGTAGCGAATGATGAGGAATTCGAGGACTACATATTTAGAAAACTAAAGAAAGAATATGAAAAATCTGGCCTCAATGTGAATATGTCAAAGAAAGAGTATCTTAAAAAAAGGGAATGATGAAGAAGATCCAGAGTTAGAAATTAGAACCACAAAATCATGTAAAGAGTATAAATATCTCGGATATATAATATCTAAAGGAGGCACTACCAAAAGAGACATCGAAAGGAAACAGAACGCACCAGGGCAAAAAAGCGGTAAACATTCTAAGCTCTCTACTACGGTCTAAAGATATAAGACAAAAAACGAAATTGACAATCTATCGTTCCTTGGTAGAGCCCATTATGACTTGTGGGGCAGAAGTTTGGCAGATCAGGACAAAAGATAGAAAAAGAATAGAAGTAGTAGAAATGGATTATATTTAAGAAGAGCGTATGGTATATCCAAAAAAGATCACATCAGGAATGAAGATATTAGAGAGAGGACAAATACTGTATATTCCAGTGTAGATAGAATTGAAACGAGACAACTAGTGTGGTATGGTTACGTGAAACGAATGGATGAAGAAAGTTGGCCAAAGAAAGCTTTAAATTACCTTCCACAACAAAGAAGAAGAAGGAAAAGGCCTTCAGTGGCCTGGGAGGGAAAAAATGTACGGCACATTATGAGGGATAGAGCCATCAAAGAAGACGAATGGATGAACAGAAAACGATGGCGGTCGAAATGCGAGAACGGGCAGCGGCTGTAGGAACACCGCTTATAGATAGAGAAATAGATCTAGTAATGGTACCTAGGGGAGAGTCGGCTAATGATATGCGTCGGGTAATTGTGCGCATCATTGTTTCTAATGTCTTATTTAATAAATTCGTAAAAACTATATTGTCGTATCATCTATTAGCAACTGCCAAATTTATCCCACACAAACGAAAGTCAAGGTATACTTTGCTGGTTGGCAGCTCTCCTTTACATGTTTTTTCTTTTTTATTTTTTTTTTTGGCGTGTGTGACAGAAAAATTCCAATAATTTTGAAACAGCCATAAGACCAGCTGTAGTGTTTGGAACTGAAGAATAAACAATGTTTAAAAATACCATGACAACTATTGTCACTTGCTTCATATGACGCGATTATATTTCACAGGCTTCCTGATTTCAGTGTCCTTTGTTTTGGCGCATACAGTATTATGAACTTTTATTCAAAATCTGATCGTTCAGAATTTGAATGGAATTTATAACGATATGTTTATTATTTTTATTTATTATTTTATTTCTCTGTTGATCTCCAATTTATTTATGTTCATTTAAACTTTAAATGGATAAAGCAAATGGAAAAAAATACAACACTCCTAATTAGGCACTTAACTCGGCAATATCGGCAAATAGTTGCGACATGGTAACAGATTAACAAAACGAAAATACGGAGAAATGCAAATAAAATGAAAAATATAATTTGAACGAGCGACTTTCTGGAAATGGCTGCAAATGGCAAAGCTGTTCTGTATACATCAACTCAAACTACAAATAAAAATCAAAATAAACAGAACGGCAAGAACGAAGTTAAAGTTTATAAAGGCAAATATAAATATCCTTTATTTGATGCTTGATCGAATCAACACCATGTTTTTCTTACTATACTATACGAGTATATTTTAATGAATTGTGTTTTTTTGTAAAGTTTGGTAATGACCTAGTTATTAATTGAAATAAATTAGTCCTGTCGCCAGGGGGGGTACAACGGCCTCCTGTATTCAGATGGACTTACCCAAGTTTTTTTTATGTATTTTGACCTGTAGAACACGAATTTTTTGGGTAACAGTTGATCCGGATGTCGATAAGATTGTTATAAACCAAGAAGTTGAGGAATCACATAACAGCGATTTCTCGCAAAACAAAACATTTTTTTGTATTTTTTGGGCCATTCTAACCAAAAAATGTTCCTACAAATTTTTTCGTAAGATGCATAGTTTTCGAGAGAAACGTGGTTGAACTTTCAAAAAATCGAAAAATTGGAATGTTTGAACCCGAAAAACTTTTGATTAAAAAATAAAATAGCAATTCTGCTTACCGCATTTGAAAGTTCAAGTCAAATTATATCGGTTTTAATTATTTGTATTGCTAAAAATGTATTATTTTATTGTTAAAACAAAGCTATAAACACCTAGTGCTTGAGTGATGTTTCAATGATTTCTCATTTAAAATCGAACGAGTACGTAGAGGAGGTAAAAGTGCAAGCGGGGCTATTTCTAAGTAGCATGCATTAAAACGCATGTATTAGGCACGGGAAACACTATGTGTTTATAGCTTTTTTTAACAATCAAAAAATAAATTTTTAGCAATGCAAATATTCAAAACAGATATAATTTGACTTAAACTTTTAAAGGCGGTAAGCAGAATTGCTATTTTATTTTTTATTCAAACGTTATTCGGGTTAAAAAATTGCAATTTTTCAATTTTTTGAAAGTTCAACCGCGTTTATCTCGAAAACTATGCATCCTACGAAAAAACTTGTAGGAACATTTTTTGGTTAGAATGACCCAAAAAATACAAAAAAATGTTTTGTTTTGCGAGAAATCGCTGTTATGTAATTCCTCAACTTCTTTGTTTATAACAATCTTATCGACATCCGGACCAACTGTTACCCAAAAAATTCGTGTTCTACGGGTCAGAATACATAAAAAGAACTTGGGTAAGTCCATCTGAATTAAGAAGGCCGTTGTACCCCCCCTGGCGACAGGACTAAATTTACTCACACTATTATTTTTATTTTTATAAAAATAAGCAGATCTCCCTCCTACAGAAAGGAGAAAATGGAGGAGAATATACAAAAAATTATGGAAATGATGGCAGGAGTAAGTCTAAAAATCGAGGAACAATCAAGAGAACTTAGCGAGATGCGTAGAGAGCAGAAAGAATATAGAGATGAAATAAGAGAGCTACGCCAGGCGAATGTAACATTAAGAGAAGAAAACACGAAACTAAAACAGGCAGTTTATCAAATAGAAGAACGGCTTCAAAGTTTAGAAAATCAAAAAAGGCGGAAAAATATAATTATACAGGGATTGAACATAGATACAAATGGGCCAGATATCCTAAAACATGCAATGAAAAATTTTATGCAGACAGAATTAAAAGTAGATGTACAAATAGAGAAGGCTCTGAAGTTAGGAGAAAAAGTTTGTCTGGTTGAGCTTGAAAAGGAAGAAGATAAAAGAAAAATCATGCGAAACAAAACCAAATTGAGAAATCGAGAAGAAGGTCTAGTTTATATCAACGATGACCTATCAAAGAACGACAGAATTGTACAGAAACATGTCAGACAAAAAGCGCAAGAACTAAGAAAGGAAGGGAGAAAAGTGAAAGTAGGGTATAAGAAAATATATGCCGATCATGAAATATGGCGCTGGGATGGAATGAACCAAACGTTGGTGGTAGAGACCAAAGCAAAAAACTAAGCAATAGCAATGAAAGGAAACAAATGACGACGAAAAATGCAAAGAATAGGATTACGAACTATGGAAATAGAACAAATCAAGACAGCAATAAAAAAGAAAAGCCGAAAAATGACAAGATACAGTTTGCAACAGGGATAAATAAGAAGGAAACGACGCAGACAATGGACAAGGCAATAAGTAAAGATAACAAAAAGAAAACTAAAGTCAACTTGGGTACATGGAATGTAAGAGGCACATACGAAACAGGAAAACTCAAAGAATTAATTAGAGAAATTAAAAGATATAATGTACAAATAATAGCTTTACAAGAGACAAAACAATTGGAAACAGAAATAGTAGAAATAGAAGACGTGGTATTTTTTAAAAGCGGGGGAGAAACCAGAAGGTTAGGAACAGGTTTTATAATACAGCGAAAATGGAAAGAAAGAGTAATGGCATTCCAACCAATATCAGATAGACTATGCACAATAAGATTAAAAGGGGACAAACGAAACATAAGTATAATAAATGTACACGCACCGATTGAAGATGCCACCGAAGAAGAAAAAGATGAATTCTACGAGCAATTGGAAAGAGAATATGATAAATTACCAGGGTTTGACATCAAAATAATAATGGGAGACTGCAACGCCAAAGTAGGAAGAGAGAATATATACGAACACATAATAGGGAAATATAGTAAGCATGAGGTGTCGAACGATAATGGCCAAAGAATAATAGGCTTTGCAACAGAAAGGCAAATGGTGGCAAAAAGATATATATAAAGGAACGTGGATTTCCCCTGATAAGAAGACAGTAAATCAGATAGACCATATTTTAATAGAGAAGAAGCATGCAAACAATGTAATAAATGTAAAGAGCATGAGAGGAGCGGACTGTAACTCTGACCACTACCTGGTGAGAGCAGAATATAAAATCGAGCATAACATAAATCGAAACAATAAAACAACAGAAAAAATTGGAAAACAATTTAACATAGGACTACTAAAAGATAACAACACACAGAAGAAGTATGAACAGGGAATAACCAACAGACTAATCAGGGAACAAGAAACGTCAAGCCCAAACAAACAATGGCAAAATATCAAAGAAGCAATCTTGGACACAAGTAAAGCAATCCTAGCGAAAACCAAAAGAAAACACAAAACAAAAGATTGGTATGATGAAGAATGTCAAGAAATAGCAGAAGCAATAAGAAAAGTAAGACTCAAAAATCTCACAAATGACGAAGAAAGCACTAGAGAAGAATACAGAGAATTGAGAAAAATCATGAAAAGAAAATGTAGAAGCAAAAAGAGAAAATACAACGAGAACAAACTGAAAGAAATAGAAGAAAAATTTCAAAAAAAAAGAAATAAGATCATTCTACCAGGAAGCAAAAAAAATGGAAAGAGGATATCAAAAAAACAACCCATATATTAGAGATGATAAAGGGATGTTGCTAAATGAGCCTGAAAAAATAATGGAAAACTGGCAAAACTATTTCACATAACTGCTAAATAAGAGCGAAGTACAAAAGGAAACAAACCATGAAATTGAAGATGATCAGATAGCAATAGAAATACCCACAGAACAAGAAATAAAGAGCTTGAAAAATAACAAAAGCCCAGGAATAACAAAAATATCGGCCGAAATGATAAAATCAGGAGGGAAAAGACTACAGAAAGAGATATATGATCTGATAAAAAGAATATGGGAAGTAGAAAAAATGCCAGAAGAGTGGACCATAGCAAGAATATGCCCTATACATAAAAAAGGTGATAGAATGCTATGCGAAAATTACAGAGGCATCGCACTATTAGAAATAGTTTACAAAATCTTGGCACAAAGTATAAGTAAAAGGCTAAGTCATTATTCGGAAAAAATACTGGGGGAATACCAGGCAGGTTTTAGAAACAACAGATCAACGACTGACCAAATATTTGCCTTAAAAGAAATACAGACTACCTGTTACGAACATAAAACAGTACTATATGCTTTGTTCATAGACTTTAAGCAGGCTTACGACACAGTAAATAGACAGCAGATGTACGAACTGATGAAAGAATTGGGGATACCAAGTAAAATTGTCAGGATGATAAAGATGACGATGGAAAACACAACAAACGAAATAGCTTGGAAAGGGTATACATCCAAAAAGTTTGAAACCAAGGAAGGATTACGACAAGGAGACCCACTATCAACAATGGCATTCAATCTAACATTGGAAGGAATAATCAGGAAAAGCAGAATAAACATGCAAGAAACGATATTTAAAAACGGCCACCAATGCATAGCATTTGCAGATGATCTGACGCTATTAGCAACAAGCAAAAAAGAACAACAAAAGTTAATGAAAAACATAATAACAGAAGCCAAAAAATTCGGACTTAAAATAAATGAAGAAAAGACAAAGTATATGATAATGGGAGAGATCCAAAAAGAAAAAGAGAATAACATCATAGTACAAATAGATGGAGAAAAAACATACTCGTTTAAAAGAGCCAAAGAAATTATTTACCTGGGAGCCAAAATAGATGAAAATGGTCATGAAGAAGGGGAGATAAAGGCAAGAATAGCTAAAGGAAATAAAAAATATGGAGCATTACGCACATTATTGAAATCCAAATACGTATCAAGAAAAACAAAAATAAGAATTTATAAGACTGTTATCAGACCTACAGTAACATACGCAAGCGAAACATGGGTGCTCAAAAAGTCAGAAACAGACCTGTTAGAAAGATGGGAGAGAAAAATGCAAAGAGCAATATATGGAGGTGTGAAAATAGAAGGTCAGTGGAGAAGAAGAACCAATAAAGAATTGGAAGAACTATATCAAGAGCCAACGATTACGACGACGATCAAAGCACAGAGAAATACTTAGGGCACATAGAGAGAATGGGAAGTAAACAAATGCCAAAAATGGTACTTTCACGAAGACCAATACAAAAGAGGAGGAAAGGCAGGCCAAGGAAAAGATGGAAGGACAGTGTATATGAAGACTTGAAGAAAAGTAACATTGAGAGATGGAAAGAACTAGCATTGGACAGAAGGAGATGGAGAGAGGTTGTGAAGGAGTGTATAAAAAGACTGAAGTGTATTTAAATAAAATTTATAAGTTATGTAAGATATATTAAGTTATTTACTATATTATTTATGTAATCAGAAATGTAAACATTTTAGCCCTAGGCCTACAAGGCCTGTTGCGCTTAATAAATATAAATATTATTTTAAAAAAATGAAAATAAACGGTTTCGTTCTGATTCAAATCGAGTCCCTTGCCATCCACCGACACGTGCTTCTAGGTTTACCCGTTGTCAAGGAGGCTTTGTAAGAAGTCCGATCTGAAGCAAAAAGCCCGCTCTGTTTGGTATAGATAATGAAATATTTATACCGGAATATGACTAGAACGACCTCTAATGGGGAACGATGAAATGAGTGAAATGAATGTCGACAACAAATCAAGTAATCTGTTAACCCAGGTATTAAAATACCAAAGGGCGACGCTTAGGAAAATATTACAACAATGCATCTCAGATTACCCATCTGAATAGTCATCATTTTTGTACTCTAATACACAGCGCAGAAGGGCGAGCCGGGCGATTGCCCGGGGCGCCGAATTTTGAGTGGCGCCAAATTTTGAGGGATGCCGATATAAAAATAAAATATTTTTTTAACTTTGAGCATTGTTCCTAAGACATAATTAAATAATAATTTTACTAATAAGAAAACTATTGCCACCTATAATCAGAATCAATAACTCAAAAAAAGATTAATAGACAAAAAAAAAGAATTCTCTAATCACAATAATGTAATTTAAGAATTTTTATCACCCATACAATATTAATGCAAACTAAAATGTTTTTTACGATCTAAAAAGTTTATTCAGTTTTTAAAAGGACATTTTTGTCACGTACATCACTTATACTTAAAGAATTGACAAAGATCAAATTTATGAATAGTCAGGGATGTTGTAATACTGGCGCTTGTATATTATTTCAGGGATGTTATATTATACGCCTTAATAGTCAAGGTTAAATAATTTTGTCTTTCTGTTCTGTACACTTTGTGTTAACAAAAGTGGTGTGTGTCCGGGGTGTGTAATAATTAAAATGAAATAAAACAAAGATTTGTTAGATATTGGGAATTTGTGGCATTGTGGTATTAATTAGCTATTTTTTTATTTTTACGTTATATAAATTTCGGTAAGAAGGTATCCACGTAATATAAAGTATAAAATTTATGGTAAGAAACATAATATTAAATTGCCATTGTCAGGAGGCAAACCACGGGAATTTTGAACATTTGAAGTGATTTTTTGAAATTATTATTCTCATCCGTAAATAAATTTACCTATTCTTTTATTGAAAAGTGATTTATTTCTTCTTTTAAAAATTTTTTCTGCCAATAAACTGGGTATGAATGAATTAGAAATGACAAGTTCTTTTTCATATGAATATATAGAAACTTATTTCGAATACTTTGTAAGGTTAAGATGTTTTATTTTTGCATAAAAACAGTGCGTCGCATGAAAAAAGGAAAGATAGATTTTTGTATCACAAATTGAACGAGGAATTCCAAAATGATTTTTTATTTGAAATATCTCAATGGTCTAATTTTTTTTAATCCAGACCATTACCCGTATTCGCGCCAATTCTTAATTTTATGTCAAAAAAATGCTCAATAATTATCTCTTACAACCTATCAAATTTCATTTGCATATCTTTACCGGTTTTAGAGCACTAAATAAATCGTCAGTTTGTAAGAAAAATTTCAACAACCCGTATCTCGGAATCGAAGAATTTGCGGACATACATTTATAGAAACTGTTATTATTTTTTTATGTAGCCCTTAAAGTTTGTCGCACTTATTTAAAAACACCCTGCATATTACTAAGGATTTATGCAGTTTTCACTGTATTGTTGTCTTAAATGGACTGCATATTCTATTATCCATTTTTATAGCTACTTTGTTATTCTTGTAGACTGCTTTTACTGCTCTTATTAATATTCGTGGAACTTCGATGTCTTCCATTGCTTCCCATAATTCGGTTTTAAGTATCGAGTCATAGTCCTACTCATATGAGATAAGTAATAAAAAAATTAATGAATGATTTTTAATTGAATTTAGATGATTTTAAGGCCAAGGGTACGACAGTGGCTCTAACATGAATGGAAAAAATAAAGTTGTACAAACTCGTGTTTGCAAAAAATATCGTCTTGCTTTTTTTATGCCATATGGATGCCACTCCCTCAATTTAGTCCTTGGTGATACAGCTATATCTTGCGCACAATCAACATCTTTTTTTGAATTGTACAACATTATGCACATTTTTTTTTTCTGCTTGTTGATAATGTGCATTTATCTTTATCTTTTATGTCCCTCCTTCGTCGTTTGAACTTCCTTATGCTATGTCATATGTTGGATCGGTTATAAATAATAACTAAGTACTGTACTATTTTTTAAATAAATATATTTTTACATAGTTCTTTATAGAGAAATTTTGATTTTTTGCTAGTTTTTATATTTACAGTTAATTTGTAGGTATATTCTTGTTTGAAAGGGCGCCAAATTTTATTTTGCCCGGGCGCTCAAAGCCCTAGGACCGGCCCTGCGTTATACAGAGTATGATATAAAACAAAATTAAAATAAAATGAAATGGGTGTCGACTGTCGACAACGAACTTTTTAGTCTATTATTTTTTATTCATTACTATTGATGTGGTAAATTTCTTTGTAGACCAGGGCACTTAGGAAAAAATAAATAGGTTTTTAAATACAGCGCCTATCGACTTGCAACTTTTTGCAATTTTTTGTATTCGGGATGACGTCAGGAAAAGTCTACAAGAGAAAAATGCGTAAACATGCATACAGTTCATCCCAAACCATTTTTTCAGTGCGATAGTATCTGTTTCTCTCTAACGCATTAAAGTTGGAAGTGACAGAAAAAACGTACCTCCGTGATTATTATACTTACTTACTTACTAGCCAACGCCCACCCTTGGCATGCTAGCCATTTGGCGGCGCGCTGACCAGTATAGACGAGCCGTTTCTCGTAGGCGATCTTCATCCTCCTCGGGTGGGTCTGTTATCAGGGCTGGGCACTCTGGAAGGTGAGCAGCATCCATCTGGGGCTGATTACATAGTGGACAGTTGTCATTTTCGCGGACTCCGATGCGATGTAGATGGGAGGCCAGGTAGTCATGCTCCGTAGTTGTTCTGAACGCGGCTACACTGATGGGTCTCGGCAAGTTGCGAGGGATTGGTGACTCTATTAGGTGGGCCCAAGATTTTCCAGCACCGGCTTGTATTTGCTGGTCTTTTATCTTCGCTTTGATTCCTCTTCTAATGGTGGACTTTGCTGATGTGTACGATTGGAAGCTAGGGGGCTGTGGAAGAGTAGTGCCTTCTTTTGCAAGTTCATCCGCCGCTTCATTCCCTTCAACACCGACATGACTAGGGATCCATTGTAAAGTAATCAGCCACCCTTTTTCCAGCAAATTCGATAGTTGGACGCGGCAAGATATTGTTTGGGCACAGTCGGTATATCGATTTGTCGACAGGGCGAGGATTGCGGCTTGGCAGTCGATGAAGAAGGCAACTTTTTGGGGGTGTTGGAGATTCTCGAGACTTTTAGCGGCTTCGTGTATAGCAGCAATTTCGCCATCATAGTTGGTGAGAGGGGCACCCACAGCTATGGAGCCTTTGGAGAACGTTGAGACATATCCTGCTCCTGTTCTTCCCGAGTCCGGCATCGAGGAGCCATCGCAGTAGATGTGGAGCCACTCATGCGCTGGGTAATTGGTGTGTATCGTCTCTAGGGCGGCTTTCCTTAGGACAATGTCTGACGATAAGTGCTTCGGGTCGTTATGGTTTTCAAGACGCAATTCTGTGTTTGGTAGACAGCGGGCGAGTGTAGTTTGCGCTGGGAAGGGGGCGGCTTCCGACAGGTCAATGTGGTATTTTTCCATGATTTGATTTGCTACTGTAAGCGGAGTGGTTTGTGTTTTAAGACGTGAGGCTGCTTGTCTATATTCGTCCCATTTTTGTGGAAGTATTCGTCTTTGCCTTTCCCAGAAGGTTAACGCGTGCTGCTCTCTGCGGCATTGTATTGGTTCAATACCGGTCTGGGCTTCCATTGATGTAATCGGTGTTGATTTTGGAGCACCGGTGATGACGCGAAGGGCAGTGTTCTGGGCGACTTCAAGCTTGGAGGTGGTGTTTGTACTCGCAGTTAATGTAGCTTCACTCCCATATTCTAGTATCGGCCGGACATAGGTTTTGTATGTTGCTACCAAGACATCTTGCGTGGCGCCCCATTTTGTTGCTGTGAGACGTTTGAGCAGTCGACATCTCTTTGTGGCTTTCTCTGCAATGTCGTCGATTTGAGGTTTCCACGTCATTTTCTTATCTATGTACACCCCCAGGTATTTTGTTACATCCTCTCTTTCCAGATCGACTCCTTTGT
The DNA here is from genome assembly GCF_917563875.1 of Diabrotica virgifera virgifera. NCBI lineage: Eukaryota > Metazoa > Arthropoda > Insecta > Coleoptera > Chrysomelidae > Diabrotica > Diabrotica virgifera. Next base: position 32,294,463 of record NC_065451.1, read on the forward strand.
ATGTCAGCTTGACAGCAGTCTGTTTTGTTGAAAGGGTAAGTACTTGATATACGGTTTTGTTTGTACTGACAGTTAGGCAGTTTTTATCCGCCCATTTTTCTAGATTTTTGAGAGCTTGGTTCATTACTCCCTCGAGCGCTTTCAGACTGCTACTTGATGCCCATATTAGGAGGTCATCGGCATACAGGAGGGCTTCAACACCAGGTGTCTTTCTAATCATTGCGAGCACATCGTTTATGATTAGGTTGAACAATTGACAGCTGATGACAGCTCCTTGTGGCAGCCCTTGTCTTTGAAGTCTGAATTTGGAACAATGGTTTTGAAATTTGACTCTCTGATACCTTTCCCCGAGAAAAGATTTTATCCAATTGAACAGTTTTCCGTCAATTCCAGACTTCGCTATCTTGTGTAACAGCAAACCTCTCCATACTGCGTCGTATACAGCTTTGAAGTCTAATAGCACTGCAACTGTTGACATCTTACGGTGGAAAGCATCCTTGACTTTTTGAGCAAACTCGACTACATGGTCCATGGTGTTCCTGTGTTTCCTGAAGCCAGCTTGTGCGTCGTCAATCAGTTCAAGATGGGTTATGGCTCGGTTCAGTCTGTCCAGAACCATTTTTTCGGCTACTTTACATAAGGAGCTTGTGATGGATATTGGCCGGTAGCTATCAGTCAGGATCGGGTCTTTTTGTTTCTTTAGGGTGGGTATGACCTCGCTCTTCCTCCATTGACTTGGGACTCTTGAATTCCATGTTAGGTTAATCAAGTTCAGAATGGTACTTTTGGCTGCGGCTCCCAGATATTTAAGCATTTCCGGGTACAACTCGTCAATCCCTGCTGGCTTTTTCGTTTTTGTGTCAGAGAGAGCCGCTTCCAGCTCTGATATCGAGAAGACTTCTGTACAGATGTCCTTTATACTTTTGCTCATCCGCCGGCGAGGGGGATAACGCAACAGTCTTGCTCTCTCCCTCCGTGATTATTATACAGAACTCAGAAAATTATGGATTCGTTGACAGGTATTTTCAACTTAAATCGACTTATACTTATAGATTATAATTGGTTGGCGATTACAATACTCTAAATAGATAAGCAATCCATGATGCGAATACAGATAATTTGACACAAAACCAATCGATCGTGACAGTACTTTCACAATTTCAACGGGTAAAATGATAATTGCAATTTCTAGGTTAGTACTTTTCAGAGACGTAAATATAAATATTTTATGTCATTTTGGTATATTCTGACATTGTATAGTGAAATTTGATTTTATATTTATTTATTTTTACATTAAAATATGTTAAATATTAATATTCTGGCAAATATTTGTATAGATATTGATGTTTATATAAATATAAATATTCTGACAACTGTCAGCTTTATCTAAAATTTCATTCAATGATTTGACACATTCTTAAAATCCTATATAACGTCAAAATTAATGACGCACAAAAAAAGGGTTTGGGATCTACTATAATATCTGAATGACGCACGAAAAAATGGGTTTGGGATCTACTATATCTGAATCAACGGTTTATGAATATATACAGTATATACAGAATATATCCGAATTAACGGTATTTACAGTGCATAAAATGCATCCAATAGTGCATAAACATATTAGAATCAGTATATTAAGGGCTATATATTGTTACTTGGAGGGTTTTTCGAGTCTAAGTGCTAAGGCAGTGACTCTTCTGTAGTTTTAAGGGTTTTCGGCACTAACTTAATACGAACGGGATTTTTGGGTTTGCTGAACACGAATATTATAAATCAGAACCGACCTTCGGAGCACTTCCTGCCCTGCGTAACTGATGTGTTCGTCATCTTCTGGAATTTTCAGTGTCTTTGCTTTTCGGAGATAGGTTCTGATGGCGAATTCGTGTTCAGCAACCCCAAGTAATCTATTTACAGCAACGTAGTGTCGTAAAGCCTTGTAATTCCAAAAGATGACGTACATATCGGTCACCCCGGGCACTAGGGTAAATTCAAGGTAAATTGTGATATTACATTCGTGTTCAGCAACCCCAAAATTAACCGAGTAATCTGTTTGCATCAATTTAGTACCGAAAATCCTCGAAACTTCAGAAGATGACCTGCATCAGCAGTGATACTGGCCACCAGGTACCTACTACAAGGATTGGTTCTAATGATATTCGATTTCAGCGATCACAAATCCCTTGAGTAAACTATTTGCATCAAATAAGTGCCAAACAATCCTCGAAACTCTAGATGAGGTTCCTTACCGGTAACCCTGGCCACCAGGTGTTCTGGAGGTCGGTTCTAATGGCGTATTCATGTTCAGCGATCCCAAAAACCCCTAAGTAGCAAAATGTGGCCCTCAGTATAATGATTTTGACATGTTGACAGTGTAAATAGAATTTTGCATTTCCACCCATTTCTCTCTGTTGTAGAATTTTTTCCTGACGTCATCTCTAACACAATGCAAACAGTTGTAAGTCGGTTGGGACTGTATTTAAAATTTTTTTTTTCTTAATTCACTCGTATATTAACTAAACACATTACTTTGAGTTTGTTTTTGTTTATTATTATACATTTAGCTTCAAATTAGTCCATAATCGAGAATTTAGAACGGCTGGTAGCGGAAGAGCGTCAGTCATGACCTGAAGCATTAATTTTGTATTAGTTATAATGGAATATTTGGCAAATCGAAATCGGCTATCGAGCCATTTAGCGGAAAGTTGGTAGACTTCGAAACGATTTGTACGATTTTCGTACAATTTGATATGTCCTATGGAATGGAAATATGAAAATATTTAAATATAATATCTCACGAATAATAGAAAAATATAGGTACTAAAGATAATCAAAACAAATAAAAAAATATGAAAAAAAAAATTTTAAAGAAACGCTTTTCTTTAGTTACGAGTGACTAAAATTAAAAATATTATAAAAAAAATCAACTAAAAAGCAAAAAATAAAAAAATTGAAAAAATCTAACACATTCGTCAAAGAAAAGTGTGGCGCGTCTTCATCGAATAAACGATTTTCGCCCCACGCATTTCTTTAACGAATGTGTTAGATTTTTTCAATTTTTTTTATTTTTTGCTTTTTAGTTTAATTTTTTTTATTATATTTTTAATTTTAGTCACTCGTAACTAAAGAAAAGCGTTTCTTCTAAAAATTTTTTTCATATTTTTTTATTTTTTACTTTTTAGTCTTACACTTTTCAAACATTAAAATATATCGTCATGTTTCTTAAAATATGTATAAAACATAATATGATGTACAAACATGAAAAGTAGTAGGAATCGGCAAATAATTTGAAACTTTATTGTTTATTTATGAAGCATAACGTAAACAATTAACGTAAAAAGTGAAATTATGTATAGTTCATATCATTAGCTAAAACATGTAAAAGTTTCAAGTTTTTACATTGTAAAAAACAAGAGAATTTAAGCATTTTCCATTAAAATTGTTTTTTTATTTAAACAATTAATAAACACAATAAAAAATTTATTGATTATTCGTGTATTGTTCCCGCAAATGTATATGTCTGCAAATTTTCATTCATTAGCATTGGAGAAATGGCACTCAAATTAACGCCTAAAAATTTGACGCAAACTACTGAACTAAATAAAAGCGTTTAAAAAAACAACGGACGAATAAAGAAATTATTGAATTAATTAAGTAGAGAAGACAACAGAAAAGTGGCAAGAAATATAAGAAAAGACAGACACACGAAGGACCAAAAATACTAAAGCTAGTAGCAAGGCATGCAATTTTGGCGAATTTGACTTTACAGAATATTGTAAGTAGCCTGACTAGCACAAGCGGGACGCTTAATGAGAGGACATGTATTTCCTAGCTACTCGTGAAAACAATATAGAACCAACAGTAAAAAATAAAAAAGAATTGATTATTCAGGAGGCCGGTTAAAGTACCCCTGAATAAGACACCTCCAAAGTAGGACCAGAATAGATCCTAAAAAATGATGAGGAGGAGGTTAGGTTGGGTGGCTCGGAAACAGTTACATCAGCGTCTGAAATCAGAAACACCCTATGAGAAAGCTCTAGAAAAGGTACTAAAAACAAAAAATTCTCAGAATGAGAAAGAAGAGAATATACTCTCTTTTACACAAAATCTTGGGAGGAGAATCAGATCAGAGGCTAGCGGACCGGAGAAAGCGCAAACGAAACGATTCCGAACCGAAGAGATGAATTACAAAGCTGCAACCTTTTGGGAACAAGGTAGAAATAATCCACTCTGAGTACCCAGTACAGCTAAAGGATAATGACAATCTTAGAAGGCTGCAGAAAGCCATCCTCCAAGCTACAGGATCTACCTAAAGACGGACCAAAAGTTAAATTCTACGGCTGCTCACATCGGCCATGACGGCTTCAGCTAACATGTGCATGTGAGGACAACACAAGCTACAGATAACTAATTGACGCGAGTGAATGCCTCAACTCTTGTGAACGAGAAAAAATTAAGGCGATCAAAGAACTGATCTGCCCAAAACTTAGATAGGTACTGCATACATACCTAATGAAGAAAAAGATATCTCAATGTCAGGTGAAAAAATTCTTAACAGACTAGGGGACATGAATCGGGGCTTGAAGATGCAGGACTGGAAAGTACTCCACTGCGAGAAATCTGGTTCAGTAAATACTTGTTTTTTCTTCATAGATGATCTATCTATGAAGGTCTTGAAGAAATTAAACTTCAGTTTCTTCTCCGGCTTTAGTCAGATTATCATCAGACTAAAGAAAGCCAGATGAAGGGAGAGGGAGAAACGGAAAGAAGAGTGGTACTTACAGCCAAACTCTCAGGAAAGCTTAAAAGAACCGCACAAAGAAAAAGTAGAAGCACACTCTCCCTCACAAGATCAGCAACCGCGAAAACATAAGGAGAGGTAACTGAAAACCTCCCTAAATGCCAAATTACCTCGTGAAGCCAGACTTATATGTGTAGCCGATAGAGATAGCTCTACCAACGGTTATAGGAGGAAAGATCCTCAAAGAGGTTAACAAAGATTAAATTCATACGCGAATATTCAACATGCCAAGGATGCTTCATATATCATTGGCAGAAGATACGAAAATGAAGCTACATAATATGTAGCATTTGTCCAGTCTTTGGTTACTGGCACAGTGGCTTAATATCCGTCTCAACTAAGGTACTATATTGCTCAAATGCGATAAAATCGAGAGCATGCATTGTAGAAACGTTCCGGGGAGAAGATCAAGAGGACGATCACCAACTAGATGGTCCGACCAAATTAAGAATTTAGTTGGAAACTCATTCTGCGAAGCTCTTAGAGCAGCTGAAGATAGAGACCAATGGAGAAACATTGTTAGGAATATTGGAAGAAATCACGATCCTCAGTAATGGAGAAACGACAAGAGAGAGAGAGAGTGAGAGAGTGAGAGAGTGAGAGAGTGAGAGAGTGAGAGAGAGAGAGAGAGAGAGAGAGAGAGAGAGAGAGAGAGAGAGAGAGGGAGAGAGAGGGAGAGAGGGAGAGAGGGAGAGAGGGAGAGAGGGAGAGAGGGAGAGAGGGAGAGAGGGAGAGAGGTAGAGAGGTAGAGAGGTAGAAAGGGAGAGAGGGAGAGGGAGAGGAAGAGGGAGAGGGAGAGGGAGAGAGAGAGAATTGTAGAAAGATATTAATCACATCGTATTTTCTTGATTCTGCACGAAATATGACGAAAGCTCAAATCGCTATAGAGACTGAAGCGAATTCGATCTTTCCTTGGATTATTTTTTACGAAAAAGTGTATTTTGGTCCTTCATGAGACGGCCCAAATATCTGGGTTTTACAACTATATATTCAGTATTCATAGTGAGGTATAAAACAAAATAGTATTGTGCACTTTGGCTGAGATACATGAAATTTATCATAAATTACAGAAAAAAAAATCGTAGATAAACTGATAAATAAGTACGAAAACTTAAATTCCATAAAAATGCAGATCTAAGCAATTCCATAAATAAAATTTTTAAACAGATTTTAAAGACCACAACAAATGAATGATGTAACGATTTCCTTCCTAAATAAATTATGAACTTTCTAAAACTAAGTTGAGCGTAGAAAACCCAAAGACGGCTTTGTGAAAATGGAAAAGTTACTGCGTATACAGTATACATAAACATAAGGATACGGATAAAAGTGACACTAAATAATCCAGAAAACTTGATGTATCCAGAAAGTTAAATCTTATTAAATCAAAGGTGTAAGAAAACCATAAATTTTATAACAGTATATGTATGTATTTTTCTTTATTTGTAAATGGGTAAGGTCAACTTTATAGTCAAAGTTTATGTTAAATAAATAAGTAAAGCCAGAGTTTTAAATTCTAATGCGTTAAACAATTTAAGTGTAACATAAGTATTGAATCGATTTTAAAACAATCAATAATTTGATGGCATCACATCTCACAGTTCTGAAGCTAATAATGATTTTTGTGTTTAAAATGATGCAGTGAGCTCATCAAGAGAGCTCATCAGAGTTTGGAACTGCGAACAGTCTCTTAGGCAACTGGCAAGCAACAAAAATAAAAGTACCTAAAGGAGTCTGCACACAAAATGTATGCAAACAGCATTTTACAAAGGAATATATTACTTACAAATAGTACGGGATGCAATAAAATATCTAAAAAATAATAAATCTCCCGTGTGATGGTATAGCCGCGGAACTTATTAAATGTGGAGGTGCTGCTCTGAATAATCAATATATAAAATAATACTGAGATCCTGGAATGAGAAACAAATCCCGGAAGAATGGTGTATTGGTGTAATACAGACCAGATCTTTGTGCTAAGCCAAATACTGAAAAAAAAACAATGAATTCAATATCGACACATACCATCATGTCGTAGATTTTAAATCGGCATATGATAGTGTCCTAAAAAATAAATTGTATGAATTCATGGATGATTTCCACATACCCGATAAACTAATGAGATTGGTTAAGGCTACAATGCGTAGATTTGTTTGCAAAGTCGAAATAGACGGCGAACAATCACAGGCGTTTGAAACGCATGTTGGGCTGCGACAGGTAGATACGCTGGCGGGTCTCATTTTCATCATAGCTCTGGGAAAGGCGGTCAGAGATGCCCGAATATACAACAGAGGAAATATTTTGAACAAATCATCCAAAATTTTCATATATGCAGATAATGTGGACCTAGTTGTCCGCACAACACGCAAACTAGAAGAAATGTATACCACATTCTCAAATGCCTCAAAAAATATGGATCTGCAAGTAAACGAGGAGAAAACTAAGATGATGGCATCAACACCCAACAATAGATCCAGAAATATCGGTCACCAATTCACGGTTGATAACTCTACCTTTGAAGTGGTGGACAAATTCACATACTTAGTCTCCCTGAACACCAAGGAGAACGTCGTGAAGGAAGAAATTAAGCAAAGGATAACCCTAGCAAACAAATAATATTTTGGACTGAGTAGACACATGAGAAGCAGAAACTTAAGCCAGAAAACAAAAACAACCATATACAAAACCCTTACACAACCAGTGTTGACATATGGATCAGAGACATGGACTATCTCCAAGGCAGATGAAAACCTTCTGCTTATATTTTTACGAAGGATCCTGAGAGGAATATTCGGTGGCATCTGTGAAAATGGTGTTTCGACGAGGAAATACAACTACGAGATATACCATAGATATAAACATATATTTGAAGGGCTGAATGTGAAACAATGACAGGCCACACCTGAATTTAATGAGTTAGTGTTATTTTTGGTTAAAGTAATAGTATAATAAGCCACTAACAAATTATCTCAGCCCTTCGTTAGATGGCCCGATAAATCTATGGTCACACTATTGCATAGGCCTAGTTTGTTCTAGTATCTACTTGACATAATGACAAGCCACATCAAAATGGCGAACATGGACGGAAGCGTTTCGGATAATTATTGAGTTCTGACGATTCTAGAAAGAAAAGTAGCAAAGTTGACTTGACATTCAATGACAGTGACCGTGACCCTGACTATGTACAATCTAGAAGTGACAAAAGTAGTGAAAATCTAGCGATATGTAATTTTTTCCTAAATGTGGTTTGTCACATTATTACCATTCAATATTAATGTAGTGGCTTATGACGTGGCTTGTTATATTATTGAATTTGGTTGTAGGATAATGAACAAAGCCTGTCAATAAAAACCAAATACACCCGTCAAAAATTCCAACAAGTTTATGGAGACAAAGAAATAAACACTGTTTAACACCTGTAGGGTTGAAACCACCCCGTACTCAGTCAATAATAGAAAATTCTAAATCTACATATATCTAAAATTTGGGTATTTATTATTAATGTAATAATGTAACAAGCCACATTTTTTTTAAATAAAGGCTGTTTTTCAAGTAATTTGGCTCAAGGCTCAAGTTTCAAGTAATTTGATTAATATTGTTGTCAACTATTTATAGTCCCATAGGGCATGATGCATCGAAATATCTAAACTAAAATAATAAAAGTTGTTATTGGATTTTTTAATATTGTTTTTAACATTCAAAGTCAAATATCTCACTTTTACCTTTTTGCGGCTTGTCATTTTTTCGCATTAAGCCCTTCATTTGGTGGTAAAGACGTAGTATCTCTTATAAGAATAGGAAGACTAAGATGGGCAGGACATCTAGCAAGATCACAGCATAACAACCCTCCTAGAAGAATCCTTATGTCACAACCTGTGGGAAGTAGAAATAGGGGTAGGCCAAAACTCAGATGGAAGGATGGTGTAGATGAGGATGGGAGAAAAATGAAAGCAGCAAACCGGAAACGGTTGGCAATGGATAGTACTGACTGGCGTAATAGACAAGGTCGACGCTCTTTCATAGGGCTGTAGTACCATTGATGATGATGATACATTACTCACAACATTTAGACCGGACTAGTTAGACTCAAAAATAGGAGTGAGGTTACAATAATTACCATTAAGCTGAAAATTGACAGGATTGATCAAACTACCATCATAAATGAAATCTAAAAAGTCCTCATAAATCCAACCCGAGCTAAAAAATTTACGCGGGGTCAAAGGTCACCAAATTTGGTTTTTAGCGATTTTCAGCGAAACGGTGTTTTATCATAAAATCAGTTCTAACAAAAAATGTAGATTAAATAATTATCTATAAAAAATAATTTAATACTATTTTTCCTACGAGCCACCGCTTTTGAGATAGAACGATTCAAAGGGTTGAAAGAATTGTAATCGTCATAACATGTATTAGTACACGACGTATATACATTACTGAAGCTGTAATACAAGTAAACATAATATTCTATCGGTCAACTTAATTTATATTACACATAATAATATAAGATATTATAATTATGATAATGTATCTACTATACAGCTTGCGGTCTACCGAGGGATGCAATGCATAAGCTGTATTATATTACAGCGTACAGCCGTACAATTGTTTTAATTTTACGGCTTATTTTCAACAAAAATGGTAAACTGATATGACAAAGTATTAACTTATAATAATTCTTCTTACTTATACGTCTTATTCAATTTGTAAAGATGGGTTTTGTCGGAATAAACACGTTCTATTGGTACGTCGGCTAATCTAATCACCCTACCTATTATTTTCTCAGAGTGGTTTGAACATACTAGTGAAAGCCAACTTTCTACAGAATATATTTATTGCTAAGTACTAATAAACATTAGGGTGGGCCGAAAATTTTTTTTCTGTAAAATAACAACACCTGAGGTCAAAAAAGTTGCGTTGTACTAAAACACAAATTTTAAGCCCAAAATGAGTAGCTAAAAATATTTTTCTCCACTGTCACAAAGGCTCTATATTATTTTAATATAAAATGTCATTGTGACAGTGGAAAAAATAAAAAAATTTACTTTTCAAACACAGATCTTCATATTTTTTTATTATCTAATTTTTGAAACATCAGAGTTATTTATTTTGTACCCCAAAAAAAGTTTAAATAAAATCTGTATTGTTGTGGCTGGTTCATGTGTATACGTTATATTATACTGACGTATACTTTATTTGGCTATATCGCCACTAAATAATAAATAGACAAAAATTAATTTAGAAACCTTCTTGAAAAAAAAAATATTTTTTATGGGAAATAAGCCACAATTTTACTAAAAAATGAATTTAGCTTCAGAACAACATCAAAAAATGTGATGTCAAATAAAATATACGATAGTGTAAAAAAGTTAACATTACCAATCGTTATTTCACTTCTAAAATAACGTAACCTTGGATGTCAACGCTTCTCTACTGAACGGTACTGTCATAAATACAGGCGTAAAGGAGGCAAGTTTGTTTGCCAACAAGTTGCCTATAATACATCTATTTGAACAACTGGATAGCAGTACCAGTGGACCACGTGCATTTTCGGGCCTCTTGGAGAACGACTGTATGTTTGCGAAACTCTATCTTAGCTTCATTTTCAAAAGTAGAATCATAAGCTGACGATTTCCGCAGTGACGATCTTAGTACAGATCAAGAATTTCTGTACGATATTTGACAAAACAGAAAGTGGTGTTTGTTCAGAACAACTTTCTAAGAGACAGCCTGGGAAAATGGTTCATTCTTGCTGGCTTACCACTGCTTCCCGCATCTTTCGGTTATATGTAGGAAACCCCTCGGAAAATTTACAAATACTAAGCCATTTTAGAATAAAAGTGTATGCGCCCATGTGGTTTTGCATTAAGACTCAACCATCATGACTTTATGGTGCAGCGAGCAGACCTCTTCTTAATACCAGAATTAAAAGATATAGTCTACAAAAATATTTAAGGAAAGGGATACTTTGGCAGTCCAGAGAATATTATTTTGATTATGCTATTATTTGGTGAACGTAAAAACATAAGTCAACTGGGATTTTAAACAATTTTTAAGAGGAAATAATTAAATTACAAAGATAAGCGATATTTCATAGTAGCAGAATTATTTTTTTATGCGCTAAGGAATACTTTGAGATTATCGACTGTCAGAAAGTTTTATGAACAGAGGCTCGTGTAGCTATGAAGCTATCAAAAGACCAACTAAGGGAAGTTGTTGAAAATCCCGACACCAGTCTTTTGGCATATGTAACAGCATACCATTGTCACACACAAGCGGTTGAGAGGGCGTATTTTCGTTTACTTTTTGTGTTCAAACCAAAGTCAGCTTTAGCTCAATTTATTTTTTTTGTATGCAAAAAAATCTACCATACAAAAAAATATAGTTTTTTTTGAAAAATCCTTAGTTTTATATAGCTCTGTGGTAGTGTAAAAAATTATTTATCGGATAAAAAACATACTATGATGGCAGTTATCTTATCAAACACGTTTTTTGACTCAGGCGACCATAATAAATTAAAAAAAAACGAATTTGACATTTATTAGATGATTAGATTTTTTCGAAAAAACCTCATTCTTATACAGCTCTGTGGCAGTGGAAAAAAATAAAATTAATTATAAAATAGCAGAAGTATTATAAAATTATGAACCAGTTGGATAAATTTCTTTTTTTTAATTTATACAGCTTTTTATAACTTTTATCATTTTTAACCCTTGCCAATACCAATGGTTTCAATAGCTTCAAATTAAATAGAATCATAGCAGATCCGTGGAGGGGCGTATATACTAGTTCGCTCCGGCGGTCAGATTTTAATACCCCACAGAAAAGGGGCGTAGGTAAGTTCGCTCCGGCCATATATTTCTTAGAAAAGATAGTTGAATAATGTCTTTACTGGGTACACAATGAATAATATTGAATAGCCAGGGTCAGCTTAAACAGATAATGTTGCCTTCATAAAGCAGGTACTTTGATACATTTTATTAATAAAATTTTTAAAATATTTCTCAAACTTTGTATTTTTCTAATACGACAATACTATCATTGTTTAAAAGAATGAGTCTTTTTAAACAATGCTACTATATAACACTACTTCTTACTTAAAAATATATTAAACTTATAACGATAAGATATAACTTACAAGATATTCAAATTGACACTTATGTAAAAATACGAAGTTCGGTGAAACCAAAAAAAGTGTACCGAAAAGTACTTCTAGAGCGCCAAAAATTTGTTGATCACAAAATAGCGGAATTAAAGCAAAATAAAATTAGTAGATTTGATTTTGTCAAATGTATTTCACTTAGATTTGTAGCAAAATAAATGCCTCGTTTTAATTTATATTTGTTTAATTTTGTAATGGTAGAGGATATCCCATACTATTATGTTAGTTTTTACACTTGTATTGCTTTCTTATTATATCTATATTTTAGAATAAGGAATAAGCACAAAAATTATTTCATTAATTTTTAAAAACAATTCAAAATTTCTAATCTAATTTCTAATTCAATCATTAACATTTTTTAAAATATAGTAATGAGCGCGCTAATAACCGGCAAAATAACGCAAAAGATGGAAATATTAAGTTGTGAGATAAATAGAAATGAAACAAGTGGAGATGGGAAATTTAGCGATAGAACCTATAAATACATTACATTTATTATTTCCCACCTTTAGACGTATCAGACAAGTTTGGCAACTACCGCTGTGACAGTGACAGTTTTAGTTGACATCCTCCTCTAATACGTCTAAAGGTGGGAAACAGTGAATCGAATGTAAATTTATAGGTTTTTATCGCTAAATTTCCCAATTCTTCAGTTCAAGGAAGGTGAAATCCGGCGATAGGTACCGTGTAATTTTTAGTGTCACCACTGAATTGCATTAACATTTGAATTTACGTTCTACTTACCACCGCGAAGTTGGACTTATGCCGTTGGTTGTTTTACTTGGGGGGTGAAAGTCACCCCTTCTCGGGGGTGAAAAAACATACATTTAAAATATGGCCGGAAATAGATGAATTGACTAATTCTAAGCAACTGTTGTTCTATAGAGTTTTTTAAAGTCAATATTTTTCGAGTTATCTGCGAGTGAAAATGTTTATTTTATTATTGTTCAAAACAACATTTTTGGACGATATTTCGCAAATAACCAGAAAGTAAATATTTTATCGGAAAAAATATTCTCAGCAAAAATGTATTTTTGGTACACATTTATCATAGGAACATATTTTTCATAAGATACCTGACCTGTAACTCTTCTTTTGCTGAGTCTGTACCTACACTTCATGAATAAACTGTTTTTCATTTTATTATAGGCTATATTTGCGCTAAGAATTTTTTTTTTCGATAACTTATTTTTTCAGTTATTTGAGAAAAACCTTCTGAAAACGTATTATTTTTTGTTGTTTAAAAATAAACATTTTTGATGTTATTCAAAAGCAAACAAGAAGTTAAACAATAATTATTGACTTCTTTAAAAAACTACATAGAACAAAAGTTACTTAGAAGTAGTCAACTTATCCATTTCTGGACTTATTTGAAACGTATGATTTTTCGCCCTCGAGAAGAGGTGATTTATACCCTCAATTAAATGCAACCAACGGCACAAGTCCAACTTTGAAGTGGAGGATAGGTAGAACCTAAAACCAAATTTTCAACCAAATCCGTAGTAACGCCGAAAATTACACTCCAAAATAGTCATTTATTGGGCTAAATCTAAATTATCTAATCTCACTGTCTCGTTATACAGTTATGAGCGCGCTAATAACCGGCATAATAACGCAAAACGATGAAAACATATTAAGTTGTGAAATAAAAAGGCATGAAACTAGTAGAGGTTGGAAATTTAGCGGTACGAACCTATAAATTTAGATTATATTATTTGTTTCCTACCGTTAGCCGTATCACATGAGTATGTTAACAAAAACTGTCACTGTCACAGTGGTAGTTGCCAAACGTCTAAAGATGAGAAACAATCATTATAATGTAAATTTATAGGTTTCTACCTCTAAATTTCTCATATCTACTAGTTTCATCTCTTTTATCTTACAACTTAATATGTTTTCCATCGTTTGCGTTATTTTGCCGGTTATTAGCGCGCTTATCACTGTATTTATATAAATAGGTAATCACCAATATTTTATATAATTTCTAATATAAAATACAAAAGTCACGGTACCAATTTTCGTGATATTAATTTTCCTAGAATGGAATAGATAAATACTTAATCCGCTTAACCACGGGAGCGAACTAGGTTATGGTTTTCGGAGCGAACTAGTATGCAATTAAGAGGGTTTTTTGACCATGGAAGCGAACTAGTGTGCTCCGCCGTGGAGTAGGCCTACTGGAGGAACCACGTTAAAAAAATGCGCTAAGTACACTACCTCAAAAGTGGGGTGGAAACGTGTGCGCATATTATGACGATTACAACTTTTTGAATCGTTGCATCTAAAAAGCGGTGGCTCTTAGGAAAAAAGTAATATGAGATTTTTTATAGATAATTATTTAATCTACATTTTTTGTAAGAACTAATTTTATGATAAAACGCTGAAAATCGCTAAAAACCATATTTGGTGACCTTTGACCCCGCGTGAATTTTTTAGCTCGGGTCGGATTTATGAGGACTTTTTAGATTTGATTTATGATGGTATTTTGAATAATCCTGCCAATTTTCAGCTTGATGGTAATTTTTGGAACCTCGGATGTGTAAGTTGACCGGAGTAATTGTTTAACTTACCTAAAAGTACAACAAATCCTCCAGCTCTAGTTACATGCAGACCCATCCTCGCACATACTAGAGTTCCAGCACATTCGAAAGTTGCGTGTGGTTCTTCGTTGAGTATCTCTAGGATCTTAACAGCCACTTCCATTTCTTCCATTTTGCAGGTATTTAAAACGTAGTCAGCAGCACCAATTTCTTTGGCCACTTTCAATCGGTGATCGTCTATGTCTGTTATGAGTACTTTTGAAGCCCCAAATGCTTTTGCTACTACCCCGGTACATAAACCAACTGGTCCAGATCCTAAATTAAAAAAGAAACATATTTTTTACAAAAAATAAAATCACCCTAGGTAATTTTAGAACTCTTCGACGGTTAAATTGCAAAACCTCGTAAGTCAGTTTTATGTAACTTTAGAGGAGAGACGAAAAACATTTTGGCTCCTTTGTGTAAGATTAAATTTATTCGTTTTTTGTGTGTAGGGTTCTTTTTAGGTAACGATTCCATTACCATTAAGTAAAATTCAGTAATTTTGTTTTTTTTTGGTCAAAAAGCGACTTAAGAGGTTTTGTAACTTAAAATCTTACTTACGAGGTTTTTGTAGATGTAGCTAGTACCATTAAATTTAGATATTGACTTACAAGCTCTCGTAATTTAAATGATATAGCCCGGGAGGTAGTGCCAAGTTTGACCGGAGCATTTTAGCATGGCTGTTTTCTCTATATTTAGTTAGGTGTTCCAATGCGTATTAACAAATGATGTGTCAGCTGGCCCAAAACCGGGGATTTTAGGCAAGAAAAGGTAAAATATGAAACTTGATGGAAAAACGCTACAACTTATATGTCAAATATTTATCTCCGTGACTAATATCTGTTAATGGCGTAGAGTAGCTTTCACTCAGGCGGCCCGAGTTCAATTCCTGCCGTTGAATTTTTTGTTTGTTTTTAAATTGACATTTTATTTTGAAAAATAATTATTTTTTGATAATACCACGTTTTTATTATTTATAAGACACAATATAAAAAGTCTGTATGTCTTTTATAGAATCGTAAACTATATTAATATATTTAATCTTTGCCACACTAGTCCAAGAATATGTTTTTATTAATGACTAGCTGACCCGGCAAACTTCGTACCGCCTTAGAACTAAATAATGTTTAAAAGTTACCTAAAATACCTAAAAATTACCAGAAAGCCAAAAAATACTCAAAAATATTGCGTATACTTTTTCCACCAAATGCATAGTTTACGATTCTATAAGGGACATACAAACATTAATTTTTATACAGAGTGTCCCAAAAGTAGTGGAACGGTCGAATATCTCGCGAACTAAACATCGGATCAAAAAACTGAAAAGTACGTGTTCAATCATTTTCAAAAATCTATCCAATGACACTAAACACCAACCCCCACTACACCCCCTGGAGGTGGGGTGGAGGGTAACTTTAAAATCTCAAATGGAAACCCCTAGGTTTTCTTGCAGATTTGGATTCGTTACGTAAAAGTAAGCAACTTTTATTCAAGACATTTTTTCGAACTGTGGATAGATGGCGCTATAATTGAGAAAAACGATTTATCCTGATACCATAGGTAAATTATAGAAACGGTCTAATATCTCGAGAAATACACTTCCAAATGAGAAACCAGAAAAAGGTTTGTAATACTTTTCGAAAACCTATCGATAAACACCAAAAATTACCCTCCAACCCACCCCCTGGAGGTGGGGTGGGGGTAACATTAAAATCTTAAATAGCAACCCCCACTTTTTATTACAGATTCGGATTCGTCATGAAAATCTAAGCAACATTTATTCGAAACATTTTTTAGAATTGTTGATAGATGGCGCTTTAATTGGAAAATACGATTTATTAGCGCCATCTATCAGAAATTTTAAAAAATGTTTCGAATAAATGTAGCTTAATTTTTCATGACGAATTCGAATCTGCAATAAAAAGTGGGGGTTGCTATTTAAGATTTTAAATTTACCCCCACCCCGTCTCCAGGGGGTGGGTTGGAGGGTAATTTTTGGTGTTTGTCGATAGGTTTTCGAAAAATATTAAAAACGTGTTTTTTTGGTTTCTCATTTGGAAGTGTATTTCTCGAGATATTAGACCGTTTCTATAATTTACCTATGGTATCAGGATAAATCGTTTTTCCCAATTATAGCGCCATCTATCCACAGTTCGAAAAAAGTCTTGAATAAAAGTTGCTTACTTTTACGTAACGAATCCAAATCTGCAAGAAAATCTAGGGGTTTCTATTTGAGATTTTAAAGTTACCCCCCACCCCACCTCCAGGGGGTGTAGTGGGGGTTGGTATTTGGTGTCATTGGATAGATTTTTGAAAATGATTGAACACGTATTTTTCAGTTTTTCGATCCGATGTTTAGTTCGCGAAATATTCGACCGTTCCACTACTTTTGGGACACCCTATATATTATATAGAATAAGGAAATATTTACTTAGGGTTGTATATATCTTTTGGTTCTACATCATATAAAATTAAGAAAAAACGTGGTATTATAAAAATAATTATTGTTAAAAATAAAAAGTTAATTTAAAAAAAAAATTCAACGCCAGGAATTGAACCCGGGCCACCTGATTGAAAGCTAGGAGCCAAGTACTCTACACCATTAATATATATAGATATATATATATATATATATATATATATATATATATATATATATATATATATATATATATATATATAAGTCAAGGAGATAAATATTTGACATATAAGTTGAAGAGTTTCTCCATCAAGTTTTATATTTTACCTTTTCTTGCCTAAAATCCCCGGTTTTAGGCCAGCTGACACATCATTTGTTATTAATAAGCATTGGAACACCTAACTGAAAAAAAAAAAGAAAAGAGCCATGCTAAAATGCTCCGGTCCAATTTGACACTACCTCCCGGGCTAATATGTAAAAGTATAAACCAACAAAGTATAAAAGTCATAATGACCAAAAATAAATATTTTTTGTAAATAACTATCATTATCATCATCAATCAGCCAATCTCGCCCACTGCTGCACATAGACCTCCCTCAGTTCTTTCCAGTGTTCTCTACACTGGGCCGCTTGTAGCCAGTTTCCCGCCACTGCTTTTACGTCGTCGGTCCATCTAGTCGGTGGTCGTCCTTGGTTTCTTTTATAGTTTTTGGGCCCCCATTCCATGATTCGTCTTGTCCGCCATCCATCTTGTATGGTTATAATTCATCCATCTTGTCCAAAACACATTGGTTGTAAATAAACTCCGGATTATAACCATGACAGAAAGATCAAAATAAGCACTTATATAAGCAAAAAATGTCGCAAAAATAAGCAAAGTTTTTATGAAATAAGCAAACTTAAAAAAAAACGTGTAAGTAAACATGGATATAATGGTATAAATATGAATAAATGACATTAACATTATATTACATTTATTTTTAATTATCGTATTATTAACAATAAATAAAAAATTACCAAAATGTTAAGATATTAATATATTTTTAATTCATGGCCATTAGCAAAAAAAAACAATTAACAATAAGATGTTTTTCAAAATTTTTTTGATGTTGTTCTGAAGATATTTTCTTGTGGCATTTTTATAATCAAGTATATTCAAATGGGAAATAAGCCACAATTTTACCTAAAAATGATTTTATTAACGTTTCGACGCCCAAGTCGGGTGTCGTTGTCAAAATACAAAATAATACTAAATAAACAAAAATGGTGTTGCTTAGTAAAAAATTCTTCTAATAATTTATTTAATCTGACTCATTTATATCGGCAATTCAGACACGTATTATACATTTTAAAGTAGAGGACTTTAAAATGATATTGCCAATATTGAAGAGTTGCGTTCCTGGGACGACTTTACTAAAAGATAGTTCATTCGATTACAAGAAATCAATCCCAACTCAAGAATATCCGCCACAAAAAATCATAGCATGTGATCTGTCTTTAAAAAGACAACCAAATGCAACGGTGGCACTGAAATTCTCGCGTTAGAGATTCCATAGTAAATCACGAGGGAAAACCAGGAAAAACCTCGTGATACTATCCCGACATCGTAAGTATTTGGGTTTACATTTAGTTTACTCTCAAAACTAATACCAAATTCCGACTTGATATTTTAAATTTTAAATAATACTATTATTTAAATAGTATTATTTAAAATTTAAAATATCAAGTCGGATAATTTAAATAATACTATTTAAATAATAGTATTATTTAAAATTTAAAATATCAAGTCGGAATTTGGTATTAGTTTTGAGAGTAAACTAAATGTAAACCCAAATACTTACGATGTCGGGATAGTATCACGAGGTTTTTCCTGGTTTTCCCTCGTGATTTACTATAGAATCTCTAACGCGAGAATTTCAGTGCCACCGTTGCATTTGGTTGTCTTTTTAAAGACAGATCACATGCTATGATTTTTGTGGCGGATATTCTTGAGTTGGGATTGATTTCATGTAATCGAATGAACTATCTTTTAGTAAAGTCGTCCCAGGAACGCAACTCATCAATATTGGCAATATCATTTTAAAGTCGTCTACTTTAAAATGTATAATACGTGTCTGAATTGCCGATATAAATGAGTCAGATTAAATAAATTATTAGAAGAATTTTTTACTAAGCAACACCATTTTTGTTTATTTAGTATTATTTTGTATTTTGACGACACCCGACTTGGGCGTCGAAACGTTAATAAAATCATTTTTAGGTAAAATTGTGGCTTATTTCCCATTTGAATATACTTGATTAAATTTTTTGAAGTTATACTTCTTTAGGTGCGATTGAGATTGAGGGTGAATTTATATTGATCTGTGCGCATGCGCACACCGACAGTATGGTATTAGTCGTTATACGGGCTCTGATTGGGTGTTGAAATGATCTGTCAATAATAAATAATTGTTCAATATGAAGGTAAACAAATGTATAATATATTAGTTTTATTGTTGTGAGGACAGAAACAAAGAAGTTTATAATTGTAGTGACATTTAAATAGTTTTTAAAAGCAACAGGTACGTAATAATTGTAAATGTATCATAGGTACCTACCTATTTGAACCTACCAAAATACATAGTATGTAATACTTTTTTTACATAATTTTATTACCATCAAAATTTCTATCAATGTTCACCTAATATATTGTTTTCTTACTCTATGTTTTGTTGTATTTTTTCAATTCTAAATTGTTTCAATTCAAAATCAAAATAATTTAATTTAATTTAAAAATGTCAAAAGCTTAATCCGTTTAGTTAGTCGATCTTCGCACATAATGACACATTGCCTCCGTGGCGAAGCGTTTAAGGCGAATGAACCCCAATATACCAACCGCGCTGATAGCTGGTTCGAATCCCAATAAAAACTTTTATTTTTTTATTTTTTTTATACATTTTATAATTGTAAGTATATTTATTATATAATTTTATTTTCAGAAAATACGTATTTAGTTAAAAAAAATTCCGACAGTTAATGTTCAAAAATCATTTGTGGCATTTTTAATGTGTTTGTGTGTGTTGTGTTCTTTTATTATTTTAATTTTTGGCACTGTTTTAATAAAAATGTTTGAGAAGTAGTAAGTATAAATTAGTTTAATATTTAAATAAAATATAAATAAAAAGTATATTAATTCAGTTTAAATCATATAATAGAAGTATAACTTCTTACGTGCGTACAAAGTACACACACATTCTTTTAAAAAAAACTATGTGTTATATCGGTATACATATATTTGTACGTAGAAAAAGTTCTTTCAACATCCGCAGATGTGATTGGTGCGTATTTAAATTTCGACAAATGAACAGGTACTATTCTACAACAATATAATAAATTTGGGCTGTCTGCAGACAAATATTAGTTTATTACATGACAGGTATAACGACGGGTTTTCCTGTTTATCTCCTAAGCCGAAAGGATTAAAATTCTTATGGTTTATTGAATTATTAGAGTTTTATAGCTCTGTATACTTATATCTCTATATACTTATAGTTTATCATAAGAAGTAAAATAAATAAAAATAAGCAACATATCTGTAAAATAAGCATTTTTCATAAAAATCCTAATTATAGGCAAAATAAGCAAAAAAGCTAAAAAAAATCAAAATGCTTATAATCCGCACTTTAGTTATAAACATTTCGCTTGAGATACATGGGAACTGAACTTTTTAAAATATGACTTAGTTTGCCAAATTCTGATCATGTCAGGCCTATTCGCCCCTGTATTTCATGTGTTTGATTGTCTCTGCTTATTTGATCTCGTGTTCCAGATATTTGTAAGTGTCTGCTTGTTGTATGGTATTATTGTCAATAGTTATATGTTCACTCATTACGAGATTTGTCATACTCATAAGTTTAGTTTTCTTAAAGTTTTTCATGCTCTCTTCATTTTTAATCATTCTCACTTAGACAGAGTTTTAGGCGAATGTATCATATAAACTGTGTCTTGCAAGCTGTGTGCGATTAATACATCATCTGCAAAACTCAGATGATTTAATCTTTATCCATCTATATTGATGCTCATATCTTGCCATTGACTGTTCTTAAATATTGACTCTAGAGCTACCGT
The DNA here is from genome assembly GCF_917563875.1 of Diabrotica virgifera virgifera. NCBI lineage: Eukaryota > Metazoa > Arthropoda > Insecta > Coleoptera > Chrysomelidae > Diabrotica > Diabrotica virgifera. The sequence continues at coordinate 32,315,531 of NC_065451.1, forward strand.
GAAAAATTTGGTGAAATATTGTCTCATTGTCTTACTCCTCGACCTAAGCTGAATTTTTCTGTCTTCATATAGTCGTAAGTTGTTTATAATTTATTGTTACGTTTAGAATATACTAAATAGGTAATCAAACAATGATGCGAATAAAGATAATTTGACGCAAAAGTACTCGATCGTGACAGTACCTTCAAAGTGTCAACAGGTAAAATGAAAATTGTCATTTCAAGTTAGTAGGTATTTTCTGACACTGTATAGTGAAAATTTTATTTAAGATTTATTTATTGTTTCATTAAACTATTCTAAGTATTAACATTCTGGCAAATATCTATATAAATATTTATATTTATATACTCACGGACAAAAATATTGCATAATATACATGTGAAATGAAATTTTTTGTGCTGCTCTCTTTAGCTCCCCAGTATCATAATAGGATTTCTTTTCCGGATACAATGTTTTAAAGTGTCATATAAATGCTATAATAAGATTTAAATTTGATCTAGGCTATATGCTAGCTAATATATTGTTATGCTCTATTATATCTATTTAATTAGATTGATAAGCAAATTCTTACTTTAATTAATTATTCAATTATTTTATTTACTGCCTTTCTAAAAACAAAACTAAATTCAAATTAAATTTTTCAATAAATTTTGTTCTCAGGGCTAAATTTGTATTGGCTACAATACCTTTGATCTGTGGCTTCTAATATTTCTGATTGCTTACTTCTTCCAGGGTGGAAACAGGGAAATTGAAAACACTCAATATCATATAAATGTAATCTATTGTTTTTATCAAATAAGCCGTGTCTATGTGATTCAAAAAATATTAAATTTAAACTTTGTTGCAACAATATCTTACTTAATAAATTAAACTCTAACTCTGATATCTCCTTGTTTTGACAAAAAAATTATTAAACTAAGTTATTCTTTACTCATACTAAATTTAGTAAAATTTACTTTTCTTCTTTTGACTTGATTTCTCAAATTTTAAATGACTAAATGCGTAAAAAAAGTTCAATAAACAAATAAACAAATATGGGTTTGATATAAAAAAATTCTCTCTATTCCGACAAATAATTTGACTAACCTTTTTGTTTCTTCACTCTCTCGTTCTCTGGATTGCGCCGTCCTTGATTCTCACAACACGTACTCTCTGGATGTTGCGAAAAAGTCCCTCTCGTCAAAATGCTTCCAAAAATCATACAGGATTTTCTCGAATTCTGTTACTCAGTTTTCCTTGTTCGATATCTTGTGCAAAAAAATATTAATCAGCTACTCGTCCTTGACAAAACAAAGGAAGCTCCCTCGGGCCAGGAAAATTGACTCTTCAACTGGTCGACAATTTGGTTTAAACTTGATTCTGCTCGAAATTGCTGATCACACACACTCTACACTGATTACTAAACTTTTAAAACAAAAAACTGGACTGCCTTCCACCGATGTTAATTACACAGTGACCTCTCGTCTCTCGCCAAATTTCGACTCCCTTCTACCTCATCTCTCCCACTCAATCAAAAACACGCCTCTCTCCAAACCTTTCATACCCATTTCTTCTGAACCAAATATTTTTTCACAGAACTTAACCAATTTGTCATATTTCAAGAGATATCATAATTAGTTCTTTCCTACTTTCTACTTTAACATCTAAACCTCATACAATTTGTATACCACATTAAAAACCTTCCCGGAAAAGATCTTAAAGCCGTCTTTGTTTTCGTCAACGATGTCCACTTCCTAATCACCGAATTGTTTGTTCATGTCCCGTGCATTTCGTCGAATCATTTATTAATCGTTTCACTTTTTCCCGAAACACTTTCTTAATAGCAAAATGAAATTCTAAACAATTTTGGTCATATACAGGGTGATGAAAAACTATGACTACATGGTCGTTGATATAAATTTAATTTTTTTCTGAATTTCTTTACAAAAAAAAACAATTCTACAACAATATATACAAGAAGACATACATTAACACAAATATGTCATATCCAATGTGGCTTGCAAATGGCAAAACATGATGTCCTAAAATGTTTTCAATGTACATGTCAGTTTGCCTAATCACCTCCACGTGTACATTATGTCATTTCAAAGCAATACCGCTCCGTAGCACTATGCTGCCACCACCAAAACTGACGCTCTGTATGAGGTTACAACTGACATATTGTTCATCAACTCTTCTGTAGACGAAGTTTTGTAAATCTTGTTTCCACATGGTGAACGGTATGCCAGATGTTACCTCATACAGAGTGTTAATTTTGGTGGTGGTGGCATACTGCTATGGAGTGGTATTTCTTGGAAAGGAGATGCCGAACTTGTGTAGGGGATTGGCTGAATGACAGCTGATATGTACATAACATTTAAGAAGATCATGTTTTGACATTTGCAGCCATATCCGATACAAATTCGTGTTAATGCAGCATAACGGAGGTCTTCATGTCGATAGAATAGTGTAGACTTACCTTGATGTGTTTCAATTTAAAAATTATATTGGTCAACATCTAGACGAAGAGGCATCGCCGAAAAATCTCTCTGAATTTATTAAAGCTAGTTTTTTTCACAGTTGATTACCGTGATTGTGTAGAGAAACATACTGCGGTCGGTCAAGCGAAACTTAGAACAGGTAGTACTGACAGCTTGTCAAAGTTGCTTACTTGCGGAGGTAATTAAATCCATTTACTAAGGTTGAAAATTCTATGACACACATTCTATATTAAATATAAATAAAAGTTATCATAGTCGGTCAGCTGTATGACGGGACAGAGCCGGTCGATCGGCCCCAATGAATGTACAGGGTTATTCACTATATTTTGACCCCCTCTAAACTGCTATATTTACAGAATTAGAAAAAAATTTAAAATACAAAAGTTATTCGATTTTTAATTACGATTTTTTGACATATATATCGTACTAGTGACGTCATCCATCTGGACGTGATGACGTAATCGACCATTTTTTTAAATGAGAATAGGGGTCGTGTGCTAGCTCATTTGAAAGGTTATTCAATTCTCTATGCAGTAATATAAACATTAAGATCATTATTTATACAGGCTGTCCAAAAAAATGTTTTGAATTATTAATTAAACAATTAATTTAATTAAAAAATTTTTTTGGACACCCTGTATAAACCATCATGTTAGTGTTTATATTACTAAATAGGAAATTTGATAACCTTTCAAATGAGCTAACACACGACCCCTATTCTCATTTAAGAGGATCGGTACGTTTTTTCGGCTGCAATGCTATTCAAATGGGGATTCATTTTTTTCGAATCCTGAGAAAACTAATAAGTATTTTTTAAAAATTTAAACGCAGAATGAAAGATTACGTTATTAGCGAGGGCCAGAAGTCCCTGAAAACTTCTATAATGTTTATTTTAATAAGTTACAGGGATGAAAAACTAAGAGAAAATTTAGTGTTATTTTTAATTTCAAATATCTCATTCAAAATAAACTTTTTATTTATTCTAAGGGACTTTCGGCCCTCGGTAATAATTGAATCTTTTATTCCGCGTTTAGATTTTTCAAAAATATTTATTGGTTTTTTCAGGATTCGAAAAAAATGAACGCAATGTCCGTGGTAATATTTTCCAAATCTATCTTTGTCATACAAGAATATTGTCAGTCAGGCACTGACAATCAGTGACAATTTTAAATAATTATTTGACATGAATCGGGAATATTTTTAGTTGTTGATTAAATAATATTGATATATAGTGTATTTGATAAATAATTGATTTAAGAGGTGAACTTTATAAAAGTTATTTATTGTGTATTATTTATGCAAGATAGAAGAAGAGAATACATCAAGATATATTCTGTGATCCAAGTATTTTATTATTAAAGATGTTCAAAGTTATAAGCGTTCCATAGTAACAATATATTATTAAAAAATCACTTTAACACTTTTCTTCTTTTCTCGATTGAGTATTAGTTTTTGTTGTAGGTACATATAAATTATTACAATCACTGAATACATAGCTAGTGAAAAAATTAGCACATTTATTAACTGAATTAATAATTTGCAATTGTACAAAAAATAACAGTTATCCAAGAACATTCAAAAGCCATCTCTTTAAGCTAGTTATGACATTGTCAAGTAGAATGACATTCTAGTAATATGTACATATCCATACCTGTGAGTTTTACTTCACGTAATTTGCCATGTAAAGACAGAACAGGTAGGGATAGCCGTAAAATATTTGCGAATTATGTACCCATAGCCTTAACAAAATAGTCGATTACGTCATCACACCCAGATGGATGACGTCACTAGTACGATATATATGCCAAAAAATCATAATTTAAAAATTGAATAAGTTTTGTATTTTCCATTTTTTTGTAATTCTGTAAAAAAAGCAGTTTACAAGGGAGTCAAAATATAGTGAATAACCCTGTACATTCATTGAGACCGACCGACCGGCTCTGTCCCGTCATACAGCTGACCGACTATAATAACTTTTATTTATATTCAATTTAGAAACACTTTAAAACATTACATTCGGAAAGAAATCCTAATTCTGTGACACTGCGGGCAGTACAAAAAATTTCATTTTAAACGTTAATTTCAAAATATGCAATATTTTTGTCCGTGAGTGTATAAATGTAAGTATAAATCTTCTGTCATGTAATGATTCGCGCCATTCTTAAAAACCTATATAGCGTCAAAATTAATGATGCACTGAAAAAGGGTTTGGTTTTAACTTACCTTGAACTAGACAAACGGATCCCAACTTTATCCTCGCCAACTTGTTAGCGTGGATTCCTACCGCTAATGGCTCGCACAATGCTCCTTCTTCGAGACTCACGTGATCAGGAAGCCGATGGCAAAAATCAGCGTCTATGCAAAAGAATCTACATAAATTTCCGTCGACAGGTGGCGTGGCGCAGAATGCAATAAACGGGCATAAGTGGTATCTAAAGAATTTCGTAATTAAATTATTTATGTATTTAAGTATGTCATTACTTTAAAATTTTTGTTTTAATTGTTTTACTATCAATATAACTGTCTTTATTTAATTATACAGAGTGGGTCTGTAATTTGGAATAAATTCAATAGTTCAAATACTGATTGATTTTTTGAAAAATACTCAGAGCTGTCAATTAGTATTTTAGATCTAAATTTTTTACATACAATAATAATGTAAGTATACAAGCTGTCCCAATTTAGAGATATGACGTCATCGTTGATTTTCTTAAATGGCAACACATTTATTCTGATAGCTATTAAGATAGGGCGTGTAAAGTTACACATAACTGCAAAATATCCAATTTTTATTTCCTACTACAGTCGAACCCGCTTCCTATAAACAGGATATTCTAATAACCGATCATTGGTCGCTAGTAGGCCCGTTTCGGGACCTCAAATTTCTATTCCTTAAACCGGGATATTTCTATAACCGGTATTCTAGTAAGCGGATTCGACTGTATTTACAAGAAAATGAAAAATAAAGTTAATAATAATTGTTTTTTTTTTTGAAAAATGCTCATACCTGTCGATTAGTATTTCAAATCGAAATTTTTTACATACAATAGGTTTGTTCTAGCAAACAGTCAAAGTAGTCAGAAACCGTCAGCAAACAGTTGGTCACTGAGAGAACATAATACAGTCACCAGTGATATAGCTACTCGCGCTGGTCCACTATTCGCTGATGGTTTCAAACCGTTTGAAACTGATGCTAGAACAAACCTATTAATAATTTATACAGGGTGTCTCAATTTAGAGATTTAATATTATGTTTTATTATCTTGTAAATGGTAGGGAATAAAAATTTGATATTTTGCTGTTATGTATAACTTGGTAACCCGTCAAACTAGTCCCGTCGAAAAAGCTACGACAAAATAGCCCCGACATAATATCCCGCACACAAAACAGCTCCGACAAAATACCCTGCAGACAAAATGGCCGCGGAACAATAGCTCACCCACAAAATAGCCCCGACAAAATAGTCCCGACAAAAAAGCTCCCTTCAGAATTCATCATGAAAAATAATACCTTAAAAATATATTTTTGCGGAAATGGTAATTATTATCCTCTATGCAAATGTCTATCTTCTTCTTTCTTCTTTACGTGCCATCTCTGAGACGAAGGTTGGCAATCATCATTGCTATTCTCACTTTCGACACTACAGCCCGAAAGAGTTCAGTTGAGCTGCATCCAAACCATTTTCTGAGATTTCTCAGCCAAGACATTTTTCTCCTACCTATGTCTTGCTGTTAGGAAAAACCAGGAAAAAAATTCCTGGTTTTTCCTCTTGATTCACTAACACGAGAATATTACTGTCACCATTGCGTGTGGTTGTCTTTTTAAAGACGGATCACATCCTAGGATTTTTTTGTAAGGGGTATTCTTAAGTTAAAGTTGATTTAATGTAATCGAATGAACTATCTTTGAATAAAGTCGTCCCAGGAACGAAACTCATAAATGTTGGCAATATCATTTTAAAGTCTTCTACTTTAAAATGTAAAATATATGTCTGCATTGCCGATATGAATGAGTCAGATTAAATTAAATTATTAGAAGAATTTTTTTACTAAGCAACAACATTTTTGTTTAATTTATTATTTTGTATTTTGACAACGACGTTCGAAGTGGAGTCGAAACGTGAATAGAATAATTTTTATTAAGATAAATTGTGTCTTATTTCCCAATTAGACTAGCGATTTAAAAAGGTAAAACTTTGACGTCATATCTCTAAATTGGGACACCCTGTATACATTAATATTGTATGTGAAAAATTTTGATTTGAAATACTAATGAACAGGTCTAAGCATTTAAAGAAAAAACAATTAGTATTTGAACTATTGAATACTTTGTTATTTTTATTATCTTGTAAATGGTAGGGAATAAAAATTTGATATTTTGCAGTTATTGTATAACTTTACACAACCTATCAAAATAGTTATCAAAATGACAGTGTTGCCATTTAAGAAAATCAACGATGACGTCATGTCTCTAAATTGGGACACCCTCTATACATTATTATTGTATGTAAAAAATTTCGATTTGAAATATAGACCTGGATCCCGCGTAAGAAAAAAAGTTGATTAATAGCAAGCTGAAAATTTGTTAATAGCTTAACGGTGTCTAGTCGAACAAACATTGATGCACGGGAACACTGGAACAGGGGAAGTTTTAATTGTGGAGCATGATAAACGTGTCGTCCTGACAAGTTTATGATTGTGAAAAATAGCAAGTTGTTTTTAAGTTTATTCGATAGCCTACGTTATGTTATATATGCGAAAATGTTTGTCCGACAATAATGTTGGGCTTTTTAACGAGTCCGACACGTATAACATGTCACATCACAGGAATTATATTGGTTATGAATAGCAGTCTGATTTTTGCATGAGAGTTTAATGACAGGTTAAAAAAGTAATTGGAAGTTCTGTCTAACAAAATTAATGGGAAGTTTTCGTAGTCGGACATTCTAAACAGGTAAGATATAGACAAAAATGCTGGTGATAAATAGCTTTCCGACAAAGACGAAATTTAATTAAGTAAATTATTCCTTACCAAGAATTACTGTTGTCGGAAAAAATAAGGGGTAGATTTTGTAGTCGGACAATTTAAAAAAATAATTTTTGAAATTTCAATAAGGGGTGATTATTCTATGTCAAAAGTACCTGCAATCAATTACAATCGATATCTTTCGATTTATCTCAACATCATTTAGATACCTCACTGTAATACATTTATAGTAGATCAGGCAAATTATATTATGGATTGAGTGGTCTAGCTATCTTTGTCTGCCACATGCGCGGGATCGCTTGGTTAAAAGAGATAGATAGACCACCTATTGACTTTCTGCACTGTATTCCCTGTCTACCCTTATGTCTATGAATACATTTCCATTTAAGAAAAGCTGTCACTTTTTACAATAATTCATAATAAATTGCAATCGTAACTTCAAATTTAAACTAATTTTTATTTTGGCAGCAAATTATTGCTTGCTATGTGACATATTAATTACATTATTATTTCATTTGTAGAAAGTTGAGAAAAATTACTTTATACAATTTTAGTAATAATTTATTTAGGTACCCTTTTTCAATCAAGCAAAGCACTATAGCACGAAGAATTATATTCAATAGAACTTTCACAATTATGTGGCAATTGAACCTCATTGAATTGATGACCAAGTATTTTACTAACTTTGTAAAATGTTCGAAAATTACTCAAAAATGTTCCGTTGAATGGTTTCACTTTTGATTTGGCGACTTAAAATTTAAACTGTTGACACTCAAAAATAGACACAAAAAGACTCCATAGTTAATATAAATTTTAATTTCCAACACACGTGGCAAAGAGAAACTCAGAGACGATGTACTTTCAAATATATACTGCTTTGTATAGCACAAAGTGTCACACTGACAAATGCAGCCTTCTAATACATACTTCTAAGCATAATGTGTCATATTTACATCTATTCTTATAAGCACCGAAGTTTTAGACTCTTCACATTTTTCAATGTCGTTTACAGGGTTAAGATTTGAGTATGGAAAAAAATGTATAAAACGTTTTTTGTAGGAAATTTCCGTACTTTCTGATGCGCCTAATTAGAAAACCCTAAGAGATTGCTTTCACATGTTCACATGACATTTTTTATTGTCATTTTGAGAATATCTAGAACAAACTCCACCCAAAAAAATAATTGTTTTGCAATACAGTAGGAAAAATGAAAGAATACCCATGAACGAACATATTGGAACCGTGCAAGTTCGGCAAAGCGACATCTATTTCTATGCTCTGCAATATTATTCGCACTTTTAATTATATTGACCAATTATATTAGTCCTGGTTACTGTATAATTGTCAAGGCCATAGTCCAAAAAAATAATAAGAAGAAAAAATAAGATTCAGGCTATGTTATTCAAACATAAAAAATTGTATGTAGTAAATCAAATTAGTTATTAAAATGCAGTACTGCAAGCAAAATACAATTAATTAATTTTACCTTTATATCATAATTGCATATCATATCAATATTGTGGAGCAAGATATAATTTTTATTCTTCAATGACAGTAGATAAGAAATGTACGTCAATTTGACAATATGAATTATTTAAGAAAGTTGCAATATTTCTCCGCTATTCGCGCACGATCGTTTCTCAATTCCCTTCCAAATACTTGCACACCGCGAATAAAACACGCTGTATTTTCCTGTCACTGTGTCACACAAAAAATTGGCCAGTGCAAGTATATGTAATAATTATTATTACATGTACTTGCGCTGGGCAATTTTCCTTGTGACACAATGACAGGAAAATACAGCGTGTTTTATATGTTCGTTCATGGGTATTCTTTCATTTTTCCAACTGTATATACATGCATTGATACTTATACCTCACTGTTTTTGGAGTGTGCATGTATATATATGTATAGGCACATGCAAATATGTGAATATAAATAAGAATATACAACTAAAATAGCTTTATCAATATGTGACTAAGTCATTCTGAAAAAATGTTTTTTTATTTATTTCCTTCGATTTGCCCAAACTTTTTGTCCGACATATAACTTTTTGCGTTACAAAATATAATTTGTACATAAACAAATCAAAATTAGCTTGCTATTTATCACCAACATTTTTGTCTATATCTTACATGTTTAGAATGTCCGACTAGGAAAATTTCCCATTCATTTTGTCCGACAGAACTTCCAATTGCTTTTTTAACCTTTCATTAAACTCTCATGCAAAAATCAGACTGTTATTCATTACCAACATAGTTCCTGTGATGTGACATGTTCTACGTGCCGGACTCGTTAAAATGCCCAACCTTTTTGTCGGACAAACATTTTTTCATATATTATATAACGTTGGCTATTGAATAAACTTAAAAACAACTTGCTATTTTTAACCATCATAAACTTGTCAGGACGACACGTTTATCATGCTCCACCGTTAAAATTTCCCCTGTTTCAATGTTCCCGTGCATCAATGTTTGTCCGACTAGACACCGTTAAGCTATTAACAAATTTTCAGCTTGCTATTAATCAACTTTTTTTTCTTGCGCGGGATCCAGGTCTAATACTAATCGACAGGTCTGAGAATTTTTCAAAAACACAATTAGTATTACAGCTATTGGATATATTCCAAATTACAAACTCACTCTATATAAACCAATGTCTATCATTTCAAAGTGAATAAAAAATGGATCATTAGTTGAACTGGTTTCTGATAAATGAATAGTCAACAAACCCGACAAAAATACATGTAGACACTAACCTTCGGTATTTTGAGTTGGTGAAAGAGGTAACATCCCGCTTAGCAGGTTAACTCTTTAACAATAGAAAAATGTTTTTATAGAAGGTTTGAACGACTTAGAAGAACAATTTAAGACTTACCAACTCGTTAGTTTTTCACTACAAAAACTTATTTTGGTGGTTAGCAAGTTAGATCACGTAATTACTGATGATGATTGGTCATCCAATCAAAAACTAGTTCTATGAGGTAGCCCTTCTGAGGGATTTAAAATATATATATATATATATATATATATATATATATATATATATATATATATATATATATATATATATATATATATATATATACCTTTTATAAGACATTAGTCGTTTTTTTCCAATAAAACGAATTTCATAAAACGAATCCAATAAAACAAGATACAAAAATTGTTGTTACCTTCCAGTCTTGCAGAATTCACAAGTACGACATGGTACTCCAGGCTCTATAGCAACTCTGTCGCCTGGCTTTAAAGATTTAACATTAGAACCACATTTTAAAATGCTTCCAGAGCTTTCGTGTCCAAGTACAATAGGATTCTTTAAAGTAAATGGGCCAACTTTACTCTTTAGCCAGTAATGTACATCATAACCACAAATGCCTGAAAAAAAAGGTTTATTTTTAATTAGTTTCTGTAAAAGACTGGATAAATTTTTGTAAGATCTTCAAACAACATCCGCCATGCAGACGACATCGTTATTTTTGCAGACAGTTTGAACAGTTTACAGCAACTAATAAACAAAATAAATGAAGTAACTGAAAGATTTGGGCTTCAAGTAACTATATCAAAAACTAAATTTATGATCATCAGCAAAAATAAAATTAGAGACGCCCAACTACTTATCAATAATACACCAGTGGACCTAATGAAACAGTATACCTATCTTGGAACAATAGTAAACGAACAATGGGATCACTCACAAGAAATAAAATGTAGAATAGAGAAGGCTAGGAGTGCATTCAATAACATGGTAAAGCTCTTTAAAAGCCACAACCTTAATCTGGAGATAAAAATATGGCTCCTACCTACGATGTTATATTATCTTCTTAATATTGTATTACGGAGTTGAATACTAGACACTCACTGAAGCAATGGAGAAAAAACTTGAAGCATTCGAGATGTGGCTATACAGGCGAATCCTAAGGATATCATGGACGGACAAGATAACCAACGAGACCGTATTGCGAAGAGTGGGCAAAGAAAGAGAGGTGATGTATACCATTAAAAGAAGAAAGTTAGAATATCTCGGACACATAATGAGAAACGGCACTAAATACAGATTATTGAAGGTAATCCTTCAAGGTAAAGTATTCGGAAAGCGAGGAATTGGGAGAAGAAGAATATCATGGTTAAAGAACCTGAGGAAATGGTTCTCCACAATAACTAATCTATTTAAAGCATCAGTTAATAAAATAATTATAGCCAGAATGATCGCCAATATTCGAAACGAATAGCCACTAAAAGAAGAAGAAGATCTTTATCCAAGTGTTGCTACGCCACTGGCCACAAAATAATTTCTATTTTCAAAAAACATGCCGAGTAACTTTCCCGAGCAAATTCCCAAGAAATCCTGGGTATAATGCATTCAAAAGATGTTTTTACCCACCAAAAACTTGTACCCAGGAAATCCTGGGTAGCAAAAATTCAAAAGGTGTGGTTTTACCTACCTAATAGAAATTTCGAAGCTGCCCCCCTCCCAACCCTCTGGCATTGGCTAAGCATTGCAGTTATAATTTTAAGCAGTCACGCAGTCAGTTAAAATTTCGGAGTAGCTGGACGTCGCTTTTGGAGAATTTCAGCATTTTCCTGTGATTTTTTGGCTACGCCTTCATCATTCTCTTTGCCTTATCCCTATGCGGGGTCGGCTTCCCTAATTGCATTTCTCCACACAATTCTATCTTGGCTCATATCAATGTTAATCCCTTTTACCAGCATGTCCTGCCTTATCGTCTCCCCCAAGTCTTCTTTGGTCTTCCTCTCCTAATCCTTCCAGGAATCTGCACTTCAGCTATTCTTCGTACTGGGTGATTAACGTCTCGACGTTGAACATGACCAAACCATCTTAACCTATGCTCTCTCATTTTGGCATCAATTGATGCCACATCTAGACTTCCTCTAATATACTCATTTCTAATTTTATCCTTCTTTGTCACTCCACTCATCTATCTAAGCATTCTCATTTCCGCCACATGCATTCATTGTTTCTCTTTCTTTTTCACTGCCCAACATTCAGTTCCGCACATCATAGCCGGTCTTATGGCTGTTTTATAGAATTTTCCCTTCAGCTTCATTGGAATTTTTCTGTCACACAACACACCACTCGCTTCTTTCCACTTCATCCATCCAGCCCTAACTCTACTGCATGCATCTCCATCTATTTTTCCATTACTCTGTAATACCGATCCTAGGTACTTAAAACTATTGCTTTTCACAATCATTTCACCATCCAAAGATACCATTTTATTTGTCTTAACTCCATCTTTAAATGAACATTCCAAATACTCTGTTTTTGTCCTACTAAGTTTTAAACCTTGTCTAGAGCTTGTCTCCACTGTTCCAGATTTTGTTCTAAATCTCTTTCACTATTTCCTATTAACACTACAACATCAGCATACATTAGGCACCATGGAATGCTACCCTGTAGTTTCGCTGTTATCTGGTCCAAAACTAATGTGAATAAATAAATAAGGACTAAGCACCGAGCCTTGGTGCAGTCCTACTTTCACCTGAAATTTATCAGTCTCTCCCACACCTGTCCTAACACTAGTCATTAGTCCCTCATACATATCTCTCACAATCTTTACTAATTCGCCAGGGACTCCTTTCTTATTGAGTGCTCACCACAGAACCTCTCGAGTAACTCTATCATATCCTTTCTCAAGATCAATGAATACCATATGAGCGTTGGTCTCTTTATTCCTGTATTTTTCCATCAGTTGCTTTACAATGAAAATTGCATCTGTTGTTGATGCCCTGCATACACCTTGTGAAATATAAAATTTATATTTTTCTGGTGATATTATATAAAACCAATTTTTTTATATACTTGTCTACATTGCTAAAGCTAAGTTTTATGTGTAACACACTCTTCGAAGATTTATGGCTGGTATATAAACATATCGTCTGCATATAGAACGCTTATTAAAATCTCAATTTCAGTAAAAATTGTTTGTGTTGTTTGTCAAACAACTGATTCAACTATATTTTACTTTCACGTGTGCTTTTAAAGTGACGTTTTTAAACTGATTTTAATAAAATAGGGGTGGAAAACTACATAATTTAATTTTTGAAAATTTCTTTCATAACGGTGTACTTTTTCGATGTTTAAAAACATTGACATACACAAATTGAGAAATAAAAGACAGATCAAAAGAAATCGATTAATCCTTCAGCAAGAAATAATACAAGAGCAAACTAGCAAATTAAATGCAGGAATCAAATACCTGAGGTACTATCAAAATAAGGAAACTTCAATAATTGGGTTATATAACACGTGGTGACAGATATGAACTCCTAAAACTAATTATATAGGGAAAGATACAAGGAAGGCGCAACATAGGTAGGAGAAAAATATCCTGGCTGAGAAATTTTAAAGAATGGTTTGGATGCAGCTCAACTGAACTCTTTCGGGCTGTAGTGTCAAAAGTTATTGCCAACCTTCGTCGCGGAGATGGCACATAAAGAAGAAGAAGAAGAGGTACTAAAAACTGAAATTTATGAAAGGAAGGAAAAAGGGGAGACGACGCACGTCCTGTTGAAAATTTTAAAGACAAGGATGTAAAAACAACAATACAATTTTTCAGAACATCTGCAAACAGAATAAAATGGTCCGTGATGATCGCCTCTATCGTTAAGGTATGCGACACACGAAGAAAAGGGACCACAAAATGGCGAACGAAATTGAAACTGAAACCAAGTCGACCCATATTAACTTTACAAGTAAAAGAATTAAAAATTTGGAACTGTTTGAATTAAAGGTATTCCAGTTGCTTATGAAATATCAGCAAAATGTCAGGGTATCGCTTCCATCATACGTCCATCTAAGATGGCTTACAATTAGACACTGACTACTTGTATTATATTAAAATTATAATTGTAATGCCAAGCCAAGACAAAGGAGATAGCGGGGAACAACTTCCAAATTTCTAGAAGTAAATAGGTATACAAAACCACAAACCACCTTTTGAATATTTACTAACAAAGATTTCAGGGGAATTTGCGCGGGACAGTTAATTGGTAGTTTTATCTTCTTCTCCTTATTCCTCTTTATAAGCAATTCTGCTTGATCATTGGCGGATTGATAGCTCTATGGAAGGTTGTCACTCCATCTTTTGAGCGGTCGGCCGATACTTCTACCGATTGGTCATTTATCTCTTATTATTTGGACCACACGTGTCTCTCCCATTCTGGTTATATGTGGTTGTTCCATTCTTTTTTTCTATTTAGTATCCATTCGTTTATACACTGTACGTTACATTGTCTTCTGATATCTTCACTCCTCTTTCGATCTCTCACTGTATTTCCTGTAATTCTTCTCAGTAGTCTCATCTCTGCCGTTTCCAGTTGTCTTTGTATTGTGGCTGTATCGGGTCTTGTTTCTGATGCATATGTCATTATTGGTATTACACTGGCTTTATAAATTCTTGACTTCATCTCAGTGTTAATTTGTCGGTTTCCCGTATAGTGTTATTAAGGCATCCTGCCAGTCCATTTGCTTTTGTACTTAATTTCTCACTTCTTTGTCCAGGTCTCCGTAACTTGACAATGTAATTCCAAGGTATTTTACTTCCACTACTTTACTTGTTCAATACTGATACCATCAATTTCAATTTTATATTTGATCGATTCTTTACTGATTACTATTGTTTTGGTTTTGTGAGATGAAATTGCCTTATTGAATTCCTTTGCTCTTACGTTAAATCTGTGGACTAATCTTTGCAGACTATCTTCATCTTTAGTTATCAATATTGCGTCGTTTGCGTAGCATAGTATTTTTACTTCTTTGTTTCCCATTCTATATCCCTTTGTTGACGTTTTTGATGATTTCATCCATGATTAAATTGAAGAACATAGGACTTAATGACAATGACTCTCCCTGTCTTATTCCACTGCCTATATCTATAGGTTCTGTAAGTTGTCCATCTATTCTGACTTCCATTTTGTTGTTTTGATAGATGTTGTTTAGTAGGTTTTATAGAAGTAGAAATTATTTGCTAAGCTCTAAGCTTAGCAAAAAAATAGCTCTAAGTAGAAAAAAATTGAAATATAGCTTACAACTTGTCAACCACACTGCATATTGATTTTATTTTTAACACGCGAATATTCTTTTAGGTGACCAGTCAATTAATTTATTTACAATTATAAAAAATCCAGGTCCGGATTAAAAAATATTGTATAAATGTTCCGACCCAAAAAAACACCTTTTATATTATATTTTTTTTAAATGGATTTTGCATTTGAAAAGAGGGTGAAAAACAAAATCAGTGGTATACTTTGAATTTTCGGCAAAATTATTTTTCTGATAAAATTTTGAATTTGAATTCTGAAATTATGTGAATTGCGAAGCTCAAAGTAAAATAAATTAAAATATGACTTAATTTTAATTAATACCATTATTTAATCTAAATTGGTAAAATATTAACATTTGCACACATAACAATAATTTTTGATGACCCCTCTGTGGCTCAGTGGTAAGAGCGCCTATCTTTGGATCGAAAGGTCCGAATGGTCGTGAGTTCGAATCTCACCAGGGTCAGAAATTTTTCGTTTATTATAAATTAATAAATGAAAAGCGTTTCTGTCCTTGTGAGATCGGTACTCACCGGAGGGACCGCAGACGTTCGGATACAATTAGCGTATCTTTGCAAAGACAATGACGTTGCCTTTGCAAAGTAACAAGACACTTACTCAACACACACAGTACACATGACACTAGGTATCTAACCACAAAAATTTACCGTACCTACGTATAAAAAAAAATAATTTTTGATGGTGGTAATTTTGAATACGTAGTTTAGTTTTGAATAGTTATTATGCTGCAAATTTTCGCTGTTTTGTTATAATTTTTAGCTATTTTGTTGATTAAAGTGATGTATTCTTTATTGACTCTTTATTTATTATTTAAAGATGCATATTCGCCAAAAACTAGTTTTCACACATATTAAAAAACACTAAAATATTAAAATTTTACCAATTTAGATTAAATAATGGTATTAATTAAAATTAAGTCGTATTTTAATTTTTTCTACTTAGAGCTCTCGCAATTGACATAATTTCAGAATTCAAATTCAAAATTTTACCAGAAAAATCATTTTGCCGAAAATTCAAAGTGTACCACTCATTTTGTTTTTCATCCTTTTTCAAATGCAAAATCCATTTTAAAAAAATTTAATATACAAGGTGTTTTTTTGGGTCGGAACATTTACACAATATTTTTTAATCCGGACCTGGATTTTTTATAATTGTAAATAAATTAATTGATTGGACACCTACAAGAATATTCGGGTGTTATATATAAAATCAATATACAGTGTGTTTGACAAGTTGTAAGTTGTATTTCAATTTTTTTCTTCTTAGAGCTCTCGCAATTCACTTAATTTCAGAATTCAAATTCAAAATTTCATCAGAAAAATCATTTTGCCGAAAGTTAAAAGTACACCACTGAATTTAGTTTTTTATCCTCTTTTCAACTGAAAAATCCATTTTAAAAAAATTTAATGTACATGGTGTTGTTTTGAGGTCGGAATATTTTTCCAATATTTTTTAATCCGGACCTGAATTTTTTACAATTGTAAATAAATTAATTTATTGTACACCCTAAAAGATATTTGCGTGCTAAATATAAAATACATATACAGTGTGGTTAAAAAGTTGTGAACCAATTAAGAAAATGGCAAAATAGATAAAACACCCAGTATCTTTGTTATTAATGGAGTAAGACCCATTAAGTATGATATTTTTGAGACCGCCTAAGTGTCCTCTTTCTACAGTTAACGTATGTTACTTTCCCAATGAAACACCCTGTATATCATATTATGCAGTATAACAGCTTGAATAATATAAATTAAAGATAAGTTGATTATTGTTCATGCTTGACCAGATTGTAATAGTGAAATTCTGCAAGGTATTTCCAAATAAAAAACATTGTTAGGTTATTAACCTCCTACAATACTCTAAAATCAATTGGAGAGATATAAATAAAGAGAGAACTAATAAAATCACACTAACCTACAACTTCCATTTGGAGTAAAACTTGATTATCATTTGGGACGGGAACAGGCCTTTCTTCCAGTTTAATTTCATTGGCTTTCCTTAAAACTACCGATAAATTTTTATTGTTCTTGGTCTTATTACCTTCATCGCATGTATTTTTGCTGGAGTTTCTTAGAACCCGAGTAATGGAAATGTTATGAAGTTTCAATGTTATTGAGCGCATTAAACGAAATAAAGTGGATGACATTTTAAATTTTGATAAAGTTTTAAGGTGACAGCTTCATTATTTTGATCGTTGATGTTAACGAAATATTGATCGATACGTTTAAGGGGATCGGTACATAGTAGCGGCTCCAATGTTATTTAAATGGGATTCATTTTGTTCGAATCCTGAGAAAACTAATAAGTATTTTTAAAAAATTTAAACGCAGAATGAAAGATTACGTTCTTACCGAGAGCCGAAAGTCCCTGAAAACTTCTATAATGTTTATTTTAATAAGTTACAGGAGTGAAAAACTAAGAGAAAATGTAGTGTGTTTTAAATTTCAAATATCTCATTCAAAAGAAACTTTTTATTTATTCTAAGGGACTTTCATCCCTCGATAATAATTTAGTCTCTCATTCTACGTTTAAATTTTTTTTAAATATTTATTAGTTTTTTCAGGATTCGAAAAAAATTAACACCATGTTCGTGGTGATTTTTCCAAATAGAACATTCGCTATCTTTATCATAAAACGCACTGAGTTAAATAGAATATGGTGACAAGACAGTGACAATTTTAAATATTTGACATGGCATTGGGAATATTTTGAGTTGTTGATTAAATAATATTGATAGTGTATTTGATAAATCATTGATTTAAGACGTGAACTTAATAAAAATATATTTATTGCTTATTATTTATGGAAGCTCCAAGCAGATAATACACCAGGATATATTCTGTGATTCAAGTAGTTTGTTGTTACAGATGTTCAAAGTTTTAAGCGTTCCATACTAACAATGTATTATTAAAAAATCACGTTATCACTTTTCTTCTTTTCTCGATTAAGTATTGGTTTTTGTTGTACAGTATATAAATTATTACAAGCACTGAATACATAGTGAAAAAATTATCATAATAATTATCTGAATTAATAATTTAAGCAAGAACAGTTATCCAAGAACATTTGAAAGCCATCTCTTTTTAAAGTTATTCATGGCATTGTCAAGTAATGTTTACATATCCATACCAGTGATAATTTTTCTACACGTAAGTGCCTTGTAAAGACAGAAAAAGCCGTAATAGCCGTAAAATATTTGCGCCTTTACTCTTAAAACGTGTACTGGCAATCGATTGTTAAATACAGTTCTTTATAGACCTAAATATGTATGCTTTTAATAAATGAAAAAGTGTTGTTGATTAAGAAGGCATAAATGGAAATTCAAATATTGATTAATTATTATTTTATTTGCTAGCATGTGATACGGTATGGCACTTTATACAATTAAAAAAAGTTAGTATAGTTCCTATTAGTCTAGGCGCCAAATAGAGGTCACCGTGTCCTTTTCAATTCCGATGGAAAAACTCAGCGGTTTCTTATCGATTTTTAGCTGCTGATTACAAATTTCGAGGATGGATTTCGATCCGAGTGGTCAACAAATTGTTATAAACAATTTAATTGTTTATAAATTGTTTATAAGGCTCTGACTCATAAACTAAAAGAGATGAAAAAATGTTTCAAATAAAATTTGTTCCGTAATAAAAAACGAAGAAAAAACGTTTACTAAACTTAAATCCAACAGTTAGAACTGAAAATATTGTAAAATTAGTGCACAATGCAAATTGAAAATTGCAAAATAAGTATTTTTCGAAGCTTTATCGATCGTAACTCGGCTTTTGCGCAAGCAAATGAGCCTTTGAAGATCTTATTTTAAAGGTCAATTAATATTCTTCCAAACAAAGTTTATTAAATTGCTTTATCTTTATTTTTTTAAAGTTATACCCCTTTGAAGTTATAATTTTCTTTAAAAAAATTATACATTAATTTGTTTATAAGGGTTTCAAGCGAATTTGAGCTATAAACATTTATACTTTAATTAACAATAATGATAGAAGAACTCAAAACGAACATTTTGAGCTTACGAAAATGTTCTTAACTTTATTTTTGGGCAAGATATCGATACTTTAATAGCGCAAGCTCTGAGGCACAAGACCGACTCACAGCGTAAAGTTGTTATGAAGCTACTTCATTGTGGCATTAATTATTCTAAATGGAAAATAAGCCACAATTTAACTAAAAAATTATTTTATTAACGTTTTGACGTCCAAATTGGACATCGTTGTCAAAATAAAAAAAATAATAAATAAACAAAAATGTTGTTGCTTATTAAAAAATTTCTTCTAATAATTTAATTTAATCTGACTGAATTCAGATATACAAATTTTAAAGTAGTTTAAACTGATATTGCCAACATTTGCAAGTGGCGTTCCTGGGACGGCTTTACTGAAAGATAGTTTATTCGATTACATGAAACCAACCCTAAATCAAATTTTTCATTAAAGATTTAATGAGCTCTCTTTTAGTAAAGTCGTCCCAGGAACGCAACTCATAAATATTGGCAATATCATTTTAAAGTCTTTTGAGTCAGATTAAATTAAATTATTAGAAGAATGTTTTTCTAAGCAACATTTTTGTTTAATTTACTAATATTTTGTATTTTGACAACGACGTCTGATTTGGACGTGGAAACGTTAATAAAATCATTTTTTAGTTAAATTACGGCTTATTTCCCATTTAGAATAATTAATTCCATAAGGAAATAGCTTCAGAACAACTTTACGCTGTGAGCCGATCTTGCGCCTCAGAGCTTGCGCAATTAAAATATCGATATCTTGGCCAAAAACAAACGAATATTTTCTAAGCTCAAAATGTTCCTTTTGAGTTCTTCTATCATTATTGTTAATTAAACTATAAATGTTTATAGCTCAAATTTGTTTGAAACCCTTATAAACAAATTAATGTACAATTTTTTTAAGAAAATTATAATTTCAAACGTGTATAACTTTAAAACAAATGAAGATAAAGTAATTTAACAAACTATGTTTGGAAGCCCATTAATTAAGCTTTAAAATGAGACTTTCTAAATCTCATTTTCATGCGTAGAATCCTTATTTTTCAATTTTCAATTTGCATTGTGCACTAATTTTACAATATCTTGAGTTATAATTGTTGGATTTAAGATTAATAAACATTTTTTTCTTCGTTTTTTATTAAGGAACAAATTTTATTTGAAACATTTTTTTTATCTCTTTTAGTTTATGAGCCAGAGTCTTATAAACAATTTATAAACAATTAAATTGTTTATAACAATTTTTTGACCACTCGGATCAAAATCCACCCTTGAAATTCGTAATCAGCAGCCAAAAATCCATAAGAAACCGTTGAGTTTGTCCATCAGAATTGAAAAGGACACGGTGACCCCTCTGGCGCCTAGACTATATTGTGGAACCGTCTCTCGCCGTCCTTACTACTCTGTTTGTTGTCATTCGGCTTATATGGTCATTCCATTCTACTCTTATGTTTCTTTCCCAGTTATTAATGTTGTCCACCTTGCATCACCGTTGTATATCTGTACTTCTAGCTCTGTCCCACATTGTCGTACCGTCTGTATTTCTAAGGGTTTTCATCTCAGCTGTTTCTAGTGTTCTTTTTGTCCTCTCTGTATCAAGTCGTGTTTCTAGCGAGTATGCCATCCATTACTGGTCTGATGACTGTTTTGCAAATTCTGCCTTTCATTTATTTCCCAATATTTTTATTTCTCCATATTGTTTCATGGATTTTTTTTAATTCACAAAATCTTCCACTTTTGTTTAGAGATTTCCGTAGATAGATAGAACTTGCGGACATCAGTCCACAAGATGCTTCCTCCACATGTAGAAGTTTTACACAATTTTTACAGTCAAATTGTAACAAAATGCTAAAAATAGCTTAACACCTAATAATGAAGTTTGTAGAATTATAGGTATAATGTAAACAAGTTGATTCTTCCTCCTTCCTGTTTCTGGTCAGTCCTTTGTTGTTTATGTTCCTGTATCTTAAGCAGTGTTGCCAATCGGCGGATAATTATCCGATTTGCGTACCTTTTGGAGAGTTGTCGTATCTTCTTCATACCTTTAAATAAATCGGATATTTGCGGATATTTTTCAGTGTATCTACCATCGACTAAAACTTTCTCATCCATATATTCCCAACACCAACAACACATTAATTTTGTTTGGTTCCACCCAAATTTTTATAAATAGCCTATACTGGATGAATGTTAGTGACATCCGATACTTTTCATCTTTTGACAAAGGGGACATTTCCCGATTCTTTTGTTTAGAATTTAAATGCACAAGTGCATCCACTTAAGGCATACTAATCCAATTCAAATTTCAAAAACAGTGTGAAAGGCACTTATTGAATAAAATTATTGGTGTCCTTGTTTTAAAGAATTTAAAAGCGCTGGGACCCGTCGATTTTAATATATATAAATGTGCATTTTTTAAATATAAATTTAAATCTACAGGGTGATTGACGCAAGCCTGGCAGAGTCCGTATGTTTTATTTTTATTGGAACACCCTATATATTTTTATTTTTTTAAAAGCTGCTTAACAACCAATTTTAACGAAATATAATTAACAATAATACAGGGTGAAATTTTGAAATTAGAAAGTATGGAAACTACTTATGGAATAAAATTGTTTGTGTACTTATTTTAGAAAATTATTAAAAAATGATGTGACTCGATAACTTTTAAATTCAAATGGGCGCTTTATAAACATAGATTTAAATATACAGGGTGCGTCACGAAAGTCTAGCATAGTCCATGATCTTTAGTTTTAATGAATCACCCAGTATATTTTTGTGTTATTAGAAGCTAATATTATACCTAATTATATTTATGATTTTTTTTGAGGAATGTAATGGTACTATGCAGAAAAGAACTTTCCGGCACAGAAACGTCACTTTTCTGCACACTACTGTCAGTTATTCTGTGAGAAAATATTAATTTTGTTAACATAAAATTGTGCAGAAAAATGCATTTGGAATAGTGGTTGTAGAAAAATATACTTATTTGAAACTAGTAATATCTAGATATCTACTAATTAACTCAAAAATCCTTCAAATTTTTTGCCTATAAAAATTATTTATTCGGGCATTAACGTTGAACGCACCACGGGTATTATGGATAATAACTTTGATACCTTAATAACTACAAGACTGTCAAATTCATTTCTATTGTTTTAGTTGTAATAAATCTTTAGTGGTTAAAAGAGCGTAGGCGCAAAATTTCGGACCAATAATCTTTAAAATTATTCATTTTTTTTCGAATCCTGAGAAAACTAATCAATATTTTTGAAAAATTTGAACGCAGAATGAAAGATTACATTATTATCGAGGGCTGAAAGTCCCTTAGAATAAACAAAATGTTTCTTTTGAATG
This sequence comes from Diabrotica virgifera virgifera, assembly GCF_917563875.1. NCBI lineage: Eukaryota > Metazoa > Arthropoda > Insecta > Coleoptera > Chrysomelidae > Diabrotica > Diabrotica virgifera. The sequence goes on from NC_065451.1 coordinate 32,338,453, forward strand.
AGATATTTGAAATTAAAAATCACACTCAATATTCTCTTTTCCTTTTACCCCTGTAACATATTAGAATAAAAATTATAGAAGTCTTCAGATACTTTCGGCCCTCGGTCATATTGTATTCTTTCATTCTGCGTTTAAATTTTTAAATAATACTTAGCTGTCTCAGTACTCGAAAAAATAATGCATTTTAAAAGCATTGACCAGAAATTTTGCGCCTATGCTATTAATTTAGCTGTAGTTTATTTTGTATTGATTTATTTATTATTTATTTTTCCAGTACCTAGTTTTAGGTAGTTATTACGTTTTTATAAAATAATATTTCAAAGTGTTTTTTTTTTACTTAAATAATTATAATAAATTAATATAACCATCCAAATAATGAAATATTTAGATTTATTTATTTATTTAGAATTTAACACTTACGATAATACAAAGTACGAATAATATAATAATAGTAAGTAAATAGTATTTACATACATGAATTAGGTAATAATCAGCTAGGATACGAGATTTTCATCTATAAACGAAAATGTTTAAACTTTGAAATAGAGAATCCAGTAGATTAAAGGGCCGGTTGCGGTTGTTCGAACGCTAATCAGAAATGGAATCAATTGATCATTATCAAATATTTAATTACTGTCAATGTCAACTTTGATTGGGTTGCTGAAAACATAATTGATTACAATTATGAGATTAGATTAATTAATCAATTATCTTAATAATTTTTACATTAATTGATAATTAATAATTAATTAATCAATCAATTATGGTAATTATCATAATGATAATTGATTATAATCAACTGATTGGCGTACGAACAACGGATTTTGTTATTTATTGATGGTTGTTAAAGGGACTAAAAGAATAACATTGGCAACATTGATTTTAATAACAGAATAATTTTTCACCTAGCGTACCTTTTCGTGACAAATCGGATATTTTTCGAGCGATTATCGGATAATCTAGAGAAATGCGATTGGCAACACTGATCTTAAGCTGATGATGGCTCGTGCTGAGCCGAAACGCGTCCTTTTATGACCTTTTAATTTAAAACTTTGTGGTACTTCTTTGAGTTTTTGTACTTTGTTACCTCGAGACCACATTTAAGAAAATGGATACTTCTCTTCAAGAACAGGAAACTATACGGTTGTAGAGAAAAGTATCCTAAATAATTTGGCCTCCATCTTGAATAACTGGTTTGAATTTATAGACACAAAATTTAATGGCCATCAAATCGAAACAGCAAATAGCCTAGCAGATCGACATGATTTATTTCTCTGATTGACACGATATCTATTCAACCCAAACTACAGATCACCACCAATTAAGCAGGTTTCCCTTGTCATTAAAAAGCTTTAAAATAATGAATCAGAAGCAACTGAACAAATTTTCAGTGAGATATATAAGAATGGTAGAGACGCGAGACGCCCTGTTACAGACACTGCGTAAAATGTTACTTCTTGTCTTACAAAATGAGACCATGCTCTGTGAAAGGTCTCAAGATGTGATATGCCGGTTATATAAAAAGGCGACCAGCTCCAATGTGACAACTACAGAGGTATATATATATTCGTATGAACTTTACACATTTCTAAAACATACAATAGATTGTAAGAATATAAATGAAAACATTAAAGGCGGATATTGCTACTGTGGAGCCATTCCAATGCCTCAGGAGTTAGTTCGTGGATTTCGATTAAGCTTCCTTCGAATCGTGTGGCTGGACATTCTTGTGTAATGTGGTGGACTGTTTGTTCAGCAGCATTGCATTTGTCACATAGCGGGCTGTCTGCGATGCCCCATTGGTTAAGTGATTTATTGCACACTCCATGACCTGCCCTGATTCGGTTCAGATTACACCATTCTCGGCGCGGAAGAGAGAAACCGCTGAGTTTGACTGTGGGATTTCCTATTAGGTGTGCATTGTTCACTTCTTCGTTCCATTCGCTTATCCAATGCTCATCGATTGTGAAATTGTTTGGAAGATTTTTTGCTGTCCTTGTTGGCGGGTTTCGAGATCTCAGCCGCAATTGGCCCTGGTTTAACTGATCTATGTCGGTATTTATTGGCAATGAGGGATTCTTTTGACATTTCTGATATTGTGATTTAAGGGCAGCTAACCGACGTGTTTTGGTTGGTGCAATGTTGCTTAGAACTGGAAGCCACTGAGTTGGTGTGCTTTTTATGGTCCCCGTAATATACCTCATTGTCTGATTTAGTTGTGTGTCTAGGACTTTAGTATGGTGACTATTTAGCCAGACTGGAGCACAATATTCGGCTGATGAATAGACTAATGCAAGAGCGCTTGTCCTGATTGTGTCTGCATTGGCTCCCCAAGAGGTGTTTGCAAGCTTGTGAATGATATTATTGCGAGTTTTTACTTTAGCTGCAGTTTTATATAAGAGTTCCTTGAAAGTTAGAGTACGATCCAGTGTTACACCGAGATATTTTGGATTTGGGTTGTGTTTTAGGGTAACCCCTTCGCTTTCTATGTTTAGTCTGTAGTTCACTTCCCGGTTATTTAGATGGAAGGCAGTAACTTCTGTTTTTGTGGGATTTGGCTGAAGGCCCCATTTTTTAAAATATATGTTAATAGTACGTAAGTCGCTTTCTAGGATAGCTTGGGCGTTCTCGATGTTTCTTTCTTGTATGCCTAAAGCCATGTCATCTGCATAAATAAACTTGCGTGAGATTGTAGTGGGAGCGTCTGAGGTGTAAATGTTAAACAGGAGCGGCGATAGAACCGATCCTTGGGGTAACCCATTCTGTAAACTTCTGTATTTACTAGTTTTCCCATTAACGCTAACTTGGAATAATCTGTCACACTGCATTTGATTTATTAGCTTATTAAATGATTGGCATGGTACCATCTGGTACAATTTTAGTAGTAGTCCTTCTTTCCAAACCGTGTCGTAAGCAAAAGTCAGATCAATGAATGCTACTGCCGTTTTGATTTTCTTTTGGGAGCCATTTTCAATAAATGTGGTTAGAGAAAGAACTTGATCACTGCAGTTCCTTCCTGGCATAAATCCAGCTTGTTCCACGGGAATATTTTCGCTTACAGAGTGTAAAAGTCTCGCGTAGATTATCCTCTCAAAGGTCTTATAGCAGACACTTAAAGGGCGATTGGTCTGTAACTCTCGGGCAATGAAACATCTTTGCCTGGTTTACAGATTGCGATGACTTTGCTTTGCTTGAATAGTTTGGGGAGCTTTTGCGTCGTCATTATCTGGTTGAAGAAGTCGAGGAGCCACTTTCGAGTTTTTGGACCAATGTGTTTTATGAACTCAGGATATATTTTGTCAACTCCTGCAGCTTTGCGGCACTTAATTAAGTCTAGAGCGTTGAAAAGTTCCTCGGTCTCTATTTGCCTCATGATGGGTAGGCTTTGTTTAGATGCAGTTTTGATCTTTTTGAGCTGATATCGTACTTCTCTTTTATGAGCCTTTTCTACGACTGGTTTGGAGATTTGCGCAATGCGTTTCGCTATATCTTCTGGATTTGGTAATGAAGAGTTAGTTGTTGGGATACTAGCGCCTGTGTCCAGTTTTCTGAGCAGGTTCCAGGCAGTGCGACTGCTATGCGTGAAGTTAAGGTTTTCGAGAGTTTCCCTCCACCTGGTAGTTCTTGCAGAATTTAGAGACTCTAGAAGTTGTTCCCCAAGATCTGGGTCTCTGGTTTGCTCATATTGATCATACAGGTCTTTGCATTCTTCGGTCCAGCATGGGATGTAGGATTTGGTTAGGCCACGTGGAACATGTTTTTTAGCACAGCTTATTATAAGTTTGGCGAATCTTCCGTAGTTTTCTACCTTAGGCTCAATATATCTGATATCTTACTCCAATTGTGCTTGGTACTTATCCCAGTTTGCGTTACGAAATTTCCATCTAGGCAGAGGAATTGAGTTTATAATGGGAATAGTGATGCCCATAGTTGTTATCACCGGCCTATGCTGCGAATAACGTTTACAAAACGTTGAAAAGGCGTCATAGTTATCATCAAACTACGTCAGTTTGTCACTTTTTTTCAACGTCGAAAGTCGGTCATTTTATGGTTTTAAAAATACACAATAATAATTATTCGTATGGGCATTGTTGGTATTGCAATTTTTCATTTAACTGTTTTAAAAGCTTATAGGCCAAAAGTAAAAGCAAATGCATAGAATTACAATACCCTCGATGCAACATTATAGAATTTTCACTTTTTATATAGGTATAGGTACTTACTGTGTCAAAACTGAAACAACGTATAAACTAATAAATAATTTATTAATAAATGAATTTAATTAAACTCGATAACACATAATTAGTTCATTAACAGAAAATATTCACCAAAACAAAACACATAACCTCAAACCGTTTTCAAGAAGAACTATTGCATTAAACTAACTCACTGGAGAAAAACGAATAAAAATCTCTTAATTAACACGTTTTTTCAACTAAATATCTAAATGAAAAGTCTTATTTTAATACCACACAAAGCACGTAAACAATAAATGAAAAATTTCTTATGAAAATTTAAGCTTGCTAACGAAATTGTTTTGAGTAAATGTCAATATACAACATTAAACATTATAAGACATGATACTATAAATAACTAAATAACTGATTATAAGAATTAACTCGTTAAGCTCCTCCCATTTTTGTGACGTCAGACTTGGGCTGTCTGAAATGAAAATGTGTTTTTAAACGTATTTTAACGTCATTAATCTTACGTATTTAAAATCACCCACAAAAGACGTTTATACGACGTAATGTTCAAACACGTGTATATATTCAACCAAAAGCTGACGTTTCCTCGACGTTATTGACGTCACTTAGTTGCGTGGGTAGCGCGTTCATCACTGTATATGTAATTAAAACATATAATTTCTTCTGAAATACATCAAAATTTTATTAATTTTATAATAAAAAAATATTTATGTTATCATTCCTTTTTATGACCAATGATTTCATTGTATGTTTAAAGTATTGTTTGTGTAGGTATTCAAGCTATTGAATAAAACCTAATTTTTTTAATGAGTTAATGTGTTAATTGTGTTAATTAATATGGGGCACAAGTTGGAGAGATGTCGGACATCCGATTTATATGTGTTTTATTGGCTCTGAGAAGGCCTTTAATCGCATAAAACACATTGAAGTGATTGCCATTTTTCAGCAGGTGGGTATTGATGATAAAGACGTACGCATTATTAAAAATCTTTACTGGCATTAACGTGCAAACGTCAGGATTGGCCGTAACGCTTCTGAAGAGCTTTAAATACGAAGAGCATTTTGTCCCCACTAATATTGAACATCTATTCTGAGTTCGTTTTCAATAAGGCAATGAGTAGTGTTCAATGTGGCATCAAAATAAATGGCGTCAATATTAATAATTTGAGATATATAATCAAATATGTACTTCAAAATTTTAATAATTTTATAACAGAAAAATATGTTATCCTTCCTTTTTCTAAAACAAAAGGTTTTATTTTACGTTTAAAGTATTGTTTATGTAGGTATTTGCACTATTGAATAGAACCTACTTTTTTAATGAGAAATAAAAATATCGGAAGAGGAACGAAAGGCAGAAATTACAAAATAGTCATGTGACCAATAATGACATACCTACGTGGTAGAAACACCACCTGACACAGAGAGGACAAAAAGATTGCTAGAAACAGCAGATATAAAAATACACTTAAAAAATTGATAGTATACAAGTATACACTATGGAACAAGTCCAGAAGTACAGATATACAGGGTGTTAGTAAATAAGTATGAAAAATTTTAAGGGCTAATTCTACATGAAAAATTAATACCAGTTTGCTCTATAAACATATGTCCGCAAATGCTTAGTTTCGGAGATACGGGGTGTTGAAATTTTTATTTCAAACTGCCAATTTACACACAACGCAAAAGTCTAAGGATATTTTAATAATTTAACAATACCAATGACAGAAGTTTCATGACCATATGAATTTGCTTTTATGTACTATAATTGTTGATACAGACACTCACTTCTTATCAAAAAAAAAATGTAAAACTGATAGCAATACGTGTTTTAGAATGTTTTTTATAAAAGACAAAAAAATCGACATTTTTATGTTTTGTTTATTTTTAATTTAAGTCACTTTATACCAGTCTTGCTTAATAGGTGAATTAAAGATAATTTGTCTTTTTACCATGCAACGACAACATTTAACGTTGGACGAGATGAATAGAGCCGTGGGCCTCCTTCAAGCTGGTATGCGACAAACTCAAGTTGCTGACCAGCAGGGTGTCTCCCAAAGCGTCGTAAGTCGTTTGTGGCGTCGGTTTTTAGAGACACTGGGAGTCCAGCCGAGCAACATCCAGGACGTGGTCGCTCTACAACCGGTGCTCAAGACCGATATTTAATTTTAAATGCCAGAAGGCAGCCAACAATCACAGCACCCGAGCTGGTTAATGAATTATAGCTTGCACATAATGTAACAATTAGCCGCAGTACTGTGAGGAATCGTCTCCATGAAGCCAATCTTCGTAGTTGGCGACCACTGAGACCTCCACCTCTATCTAGAGGCAATCGCGCTGCAATATTAACCTGGTGTCAAGAGTTTCAGAATTGGACTGACAATGACTGGGCTACAGTTTTGTTTGGTGACGAGTCTAGATATGGATTTCATCCAGATTCTCGTCGGACAAGAGTTTGGAGACGACCCGGAAATGGAGAACGATTACGACATTTTCAAGAAGTGTATGCATACAGAGGTGGTACATTAATGGTATGGGGCGGAATCATGATTGACGGAAGAACTTACTTCATTTTCCCACGTGGCTTTCTCAGAAGTCAGCAATATTTGGACACTATTCTTGAACCTGTTGTGCGCCCGTTTGCTGCTGCTGTTGGAGAAAATTTTTACTTTATGCATGATAACGCTCGACCACATATTGCGCATGTTGTAACAAACTGGTTGGATAACGAGGATATTGATGTATTGCCGTGGCCAGCACAATCATCGGACTTGAATCCCATTGAGCATGTATGGGACATGCTCCAACGAAGAATTACTCCACATAGTATTGCTCTACGGGCAATATCTACAATGAGTTTCAATTAAAAGAGCTTCTGAGAGAACAATGGACACAACTACCTCAAGCAGACATTAACAATGTGATTCGGAGCATGAACAGTAGATGTAGAGCTGTGATAAACCAACGTGGTGGCCATATTTTATTTTAAGTTTGTATTTCGTATTTTTGACATTTTATGGTGGTATGTGAAACATGGGTGATTTGCAATATAGTCTTTTTGCTCCAATTTTCTGTTTTTTTTTGCAATTTATGGTTTTTGACATTAAACAACAATTTAAACTACAAATTTTGTATTACTTTTTTGAAGTTGATTACAGATAAAAAAATACGTCTATTTATAAAAATATCCCTAGACTTTTGCGTTGTGTGTATTTATTGCTCTAAGACCAGTTGAGCTATGAAAATGAAATTTGGTGAGTTTTAGGAGGTAGTTATTACGAATTTTTCGACTTACAATTTAGAATTTTGTATTCATCATTGGCGCGCCTACGGGCAATGGTCTGAATTTTTTTAAAGAAAAAAATAGTACGCCTCTGAGATATTTCAAATTAAAAATTATTTTTAAATTCCACGTCAAATGAATGTAAAAAAAATTGTTTTGCCTTTTTTTTCATATGATGCACCGTTTTTATGCAGAAAAATAAAACATCTTGGCGCGTATTTTTCATTTCTTAATACATCATCAAGAACTATCCAATACAATAATACTAAACTAGAACAATAACAGAAAATATTACTAATAAGATTTCAACTAGGTGCAAAGCTGCAAGAAATGTTTAAAATGATCTCTTTTACAGATAACAGAAGAATTTTATATACAACATTGGCGCGCATACGGGTAATGGTCTGAATTTTTTGAAGAAAAAAATAGTAGGACACTGAGATATTTCAAAGTAAAAATCATTTTTGAATTTCTCGTTTAATTTACGACAAAAAATCTTTCTTTTCTTTTTTTCATACGAGGCGCCGTTTTTATACAAAAAAATAAAACATCTTAACGCTTACCAAGTATTTGTGGTAGTTTCCATATGCATAGAAACTTAGTTCAAATACTTTGTAAACGTTAAGATGTTTAATTTTTTTGCATAAAAACGGCGCCGCATATGAAAAAAAGGCAAGAAAGATTTTTTGTAGTCAATTGAAGGACGAATTCAGAAATGATTTTTAGTTTGACATATCTCAGTGGCGTACTATTTTTTTCTTCAAAAAATTCAGACCATTACCCGTACGCGCGCCAATGATGAATATAAAATTCTTCTGTTACCTGTAAGGAGATCATTTTAATCATTTCTTCCAGCTGTGCACCTAGTTGAAATGGTATTAGTAATATTTCCTGTTATAGTTCTAGTTTAGTATTATTATATTGGATAGTTCTTGATGATGTATTAAGAAATGACAAATATGCGCCAAGATGTTTTATTTTTCTGCATAAGAACGGTGCATCATATGAAAAAAAGGCAAGAAAGGTTTTTTATCATAAATTAGACGTGGAATTTAAAAATAATTTCTAATTCGAAATATCTCAGTGGCGTACTATTTTTTTTCTTTAAAATAATTCAGACCATTGCCCGTAGGCGCGCCAGTGATGAATACAAAATTCTTAATTGTATGTCATAAAATTCGGAATAACTACCTCCTAAAACTCACCAAATTTCATTTTCATAGCTCAACTGGTCGTAGAGCAATAAATAAATTGGCAGTTTGAAATAAAAATTTCAACACCCCGTATCTCCGAAACTAAGCATTTGCGGACATATGTTTATAAAGTAAACTGGCATTAATTTTTCAAGTAGAATTAGCTCTTAAAATGTTTCATACTTATTTACTAACACCCTGTAATGACGGAAATGCAAGCTGAAAAACATAAAGGATTGGGTAACAGATATAAGAGTATAATAAACGGTAATACGGTATGCGGCAAAATAAACAGTACTGAAATTCGTATGCCTCCAATTTGTATGTGTCATGCGCCAAAACATACTGAGTGGTTTCAGAATGTCGTTATAACGTATGTGAAGGTCGTGATAATGCCATTGTGCTTCATAATGGTTCTCAGTTTGGCAGAAAAAATTTTCATGGCGGAGTAGTATTTTCGGTCATACGGAAAAGGTCACGAAAACGGTCCAAACTTAAAATCAATAATAGTTTCAGCAGGACGGGACAGCCTGTCGCACTGCCAGGGAGTCTCTTAGAATACTGCGCTTTCATTTTGGTATTTTTCACTCACCAGAACTAACGCCACCAGATGCGTGCATATAGGCAATGCTGAAGGAGTCAGACAAATTCACCATTCGCAATTTCGGAGTTCCGGACTAGAATTAAAAATGATTTCGTGCCAAAGGCAGTAGCGGATCTAGAAATTTGCCTTGGAAGGGGAAATTTGCGTTTGGGGGAACTTCCAATGAAAAACCAACCAAAAGACATAAAAAATATAAACTCAGATTACACAAAAAAACATAAATAATAACTTATAGGCATTAAGCTCCCTTAATATTCCTAACTAGCGTGTTTATTGGGTTGAATTTTTCTTTCTGTGGTTTCGGTTTCATACTAGCTAATATATTTTTATGTTTAAAGAATTTTTTTCTTTAATTTTGGGCCTAGTTAGGGGGAGGGGGAAATTTCCTCATTTTTGCTTCTCTTGAACATTTCAATACTCATTTCAGTACTGTTTATTTTGCCGCATACTCTATAATCCAAATAAGAACAAATAGAATAGTAAAGATTAAAAGAAAATAAAGTAGTTGAGATGGCTCTCCAATAGGAAGGAGATCAGTGGAAAATCATGAAAACAATGGAACGTCAACTTACTGGAGGCACATTGGGAACAGAGTCATGTCCATACAAAAAGAAGAAGAAGAAGAAAAATATAAAAAACATTTTTATTTTCTATAAAATCTGTCTGAATTTTCAATAATTACAGAAATAAATAATTAATTTCACTTAATGTGTAAATATCAAATATTGATAATATCAAATATTTATTGTGTTTTCCAGTGACAATTTTATTAGGTAAACTAAATTATTCCTGTAGATACTGTTCTATTGGAAACCTAACGTAATATTTACACATTTCAACACAATTATTATTATATTGTTTTTTCATGTAGCAGTAGAAAATTTTCAAAATACTTTTGGGAATAGCTATTTGTATAACAAGGGAGGAAAGTGTAACTTTTCCTCCCGAGAATGAAGTTTACTGCCCGACGCGTAGCGGAGGGCAGTAATCATTCAAGGGAGGAAAAGGCACTTTACTCCCATGTTATACATATGGGTTTTCCACCTTCCTCAAATAACAAGTCATTTTTTCATTTTTACTTAATTTCTTTATGGAACTAACCAACAAAATTTATTAGAACTAAAACAACCAGTAGGTACAATATAACTGTCAACTGTCAAATATAAGTCAAATTATTAATGTAAACATTGTTAAATCAAAATAACAATTTACTGTTTTTTACCATTCTGCAAAATACAGGATGTTTTATAAATAAACGTTAAAATGTATAGATACTTCGTAATAGAAAATAGATATTATACAGGGCGTCAATAAGTTATATTTCATGAATGAAATACCATGACGTCACTTTTACTTTTCCTCCCTAGGGAGGAAAAATATTTTCCTCCCTAGGGAGGAAAAGTACAACTTTGCTCCCTACAATCAGGTCCGGAAAAGTATACTTTCGGTAGAGGTAGGTGGAAAAATATTTTTCATAAACCTGTTATGTATTTTATCTGTGATTACGAGCTATCATTTTACTTTAATTATTCTGCGCGACAAGGATTTTACTTAGTAAACTTGTAATGGGGAAAATAGGTTGTAGTGCGGCAGATTCGTGCAAATATTATAAGAATTCTGCATTGCATTTAATGATAGAAGCATATAATTTGGACCACATATACTACACATATAAACGTTCAAATTTAGATGGGAGGCCATCTCAGATTTTACCTTTTACACAAATGGCGGGGATTCAAAATGGCGACTATACATATGTGACTAATAGCATGATAACTTTTGAACGAGACTTCAGATTTCTACCAAATTTGGTATATAGGTTCTTTTTTTGATATATAAGATCAAGGTCTTAAACCGGAAGAATAGGTTTACCAGAAGTTATGTTTTTCCTGGTATTTATGTAAAAACATATGTTGTTTTTTTTTTCAATTCGTTCACCCTGTATATATTAATTTTTCAAAAAGTTAATACGGCCATTAAAAAGAGCGTAAACATATGTTTTAGGAAATATTTTTAACTTTTTAGTTATGTTAATTACCATTTAATAAATGCAAAACGTATTTTCACATGTACCTATATGCGGCAGATTCGTGCAAATATTATAAGAATTATTGTGAATTTAATGGTAGAAGCATATAATTTGGACCACATATACTACACATATAGAGGTTCAAATTTAGGTACGAGGCCATCTCAGGTTTTGTTCCTTTTACAAAATGGCGGCTTTCAGTGGCAGGCATTCAAAATGGCGACTATACATATGTGACTAATAGCACGATAACTTTTGAACGAGATAATAGATTTCTCAGGTATAACAGATAACAGGTATTAACAGATAACAGGTACACCGAGGGAAAAAAATTCTTGACATAAAGAAACTTTATTAATATTTAAGAAAGATCGACTTGGCATATTGCCTAAGAAATATATCTTTGTATGTAAGATATAATTTTCTAAAATATTTCAAATAAATTCTACTATAGCCAAAGAAATATATCTTAAACATAATTGAACTATCACTTTCTGGCAAACTTCAAACCCATTTATCAGGAAGAAATTACACTTGATGTTAATTAATTTTATTAGTCATAAAAATATATTTTCTACACATTACAAAACTATTCTTTCTGAGCAATAATATTTCTTAGTAAGGAATATTATTATTTTACTATTAATAAGTAATGTATTTAATGTTAAGAAATATATTTCGCAGAGATAAACGTATATTTAGAGTTAATATTTCTTGAAAATAAAGTGATATTACATACGGCGAAATAAATCATTATGTTAAGGTAAAATCATTATTTATTAATAAAACAAGATATAAAACGTTATTATTACATACAAATATTTTCTCCACTCTTAAACCACTGGCTTCTACACAACAATAAAAGGATGGAGAGGCAAATCCAACTTCCTCAAATTTTCCTTCTTTTGTTAATAGCACTTTGTATATCAGCAATTCACTAAAACAAAATCGTTATGTAGAAAGAGTAAACTTACTTTAATAAAATTTTTTTTATAAAGATATAGATATTTATTTTGACAAATTTAGGAAATACAAAAAAAAAACAAATACACGGCCCCACATAAGAACTATTAATACTAATAATAATCAATCATATTTAGTTCAAACATGGCATTATTTAACCTACACATCTTTGTTTATTTTTTTCTTTTTGTTAATGAAATATTAATTATTTATCTGTATAATATTAAGTCACACAATAAACATTGTTTATCTAAAACAAGAGGGAAAATACAACCAATGTAAAACATTGAAGCAGACATAATAATATGTAATTTTCTTAATTTTTATAATCTAAAAGAGACAGCATACCTAATCATTAAGAAATTTTATTACGGGAAAGTATTATTAGTTTACATCTAAGTCATTTAATACATATTAACTAATTCACGGTTTTCGGCAATAACATTTCTTAACCATAAACATATATTTCTTTTAGACTAACTGATCTCTTTATCTCAAATAAATTAACAGAACACATCCTCAGCGTTGCACCCGCCATGTTTGATATAGCGTTGTATTGTATATTTTTATAGAAGACGATACATTCAAGAAACCTATTATAGTTGATACATAAATATACAAATTTTTAAAAAGGTACTTACATGTATGAAGTTCTACCATTTCTGGAAAGCCCCGCAGTGGGTTAATAACTCCTTTCTTAATATTGTTCTGAAGCTATATATTAATATCATTCTGTCCCAGCTTTAAATTGTGGCATATTTCCCAGTTAGAATAATAAGCTCCTTTATTTCAGAGTCGTCCATCATTGTACCTAAAAAGCATACAAAGATACTATTATGTTTCTTTTTTAACCATTCGGATACGCAACAATATTATTATTACATCTTAAATTACTCAATTTACTTTTATTTAATACCTATATATGTACGTACCTTCAAAATATCCGTTAATTTTTAAGGAACACTAATAAATCAAAAATCCATCTATATAAACATGAACATATCACGCAATCTTGACAAACACTGACGACTAAATCATAAATAGTTAATCTGCGCAATTCTTTTGTGGAAGAAAATCTCTTTGAAAGTAACATTTCGGCATTAATGACAAAGTTTTTATTTTATAACCACAGTTACTACAGAGGGTATTTCTGAAGAATTATTTCTTGTGGTTTAAAATATTTATTTGATTGCAAGAAAATTTCTTGTTCACAAATATAAATATGGATTAACTTAACATTATATTTCTTATACTGCAAAATATTTGTAGTTTTCAATTTAAGAAATAAAAACTTAAGGATAAGAAAATTAAATGTAACCATTAATGCATTTCTTAGTATTGAAGAAATTATCTTTAAGAAATTATTGAGTTGTGTTTAAAAAACTCGTTTCTTTATATGTGAACCGGTATGTTTAAGTTAATAGGATATGTTAACTATTAAGAAATATTGCTCAAAGAAATCGGTGTTTTAGGAGAAAAGAAATTGTTCTCTCGGTGTATATAGGTTCTCTTTTTGATGAATAATATCGAGGTGTTGAACCGAAAGAGTCAGTATACCAGAATTTGTGTTTTTACTGTTTTTTTATGTAAAAATATGTTGTTTCTCTTTTAATTATTTCACCCTGTATATGCTAATTTTTCAAAAAGGTAATACCAGCGTTGAAAAGAGCGTAAAAATATATTTTAGGAAATATTTTGAGCTCTTTAGTTATATTAATTACCATTTAATAAATGCATAACGTATCTTCACATGTAGGTACCTATGTGCGGCAGATTCGTGCAAATAATAATATAAGAATTATTGTGAATTTAATAGTAGGAGCATATAATTTGACCACACACATTACACATACAAATATTCAAATTTAGATATGAGGCCATCTCAGATTTAGTCTTTTACAAAAATGGCGGGCATTCAAAATGAATCTGCCACCCATAGCTACATGTGAACATACGTTATGCATTTATTAAATGGTAATTAACACAACTGAAAAGTTAAAACTATTTCCTAAAAAATATATTTACACTCTTTTCAATGGCGGTATTACCTTTTTGGAAAATTTATATATACAGGGTGAAAAATATTGAAAAATAAACAACAAATTTTTACATAAAATAAACAGTAAAAACACACCGATTCTTCCAGTTCAAGACTTCGATATTATTTATCAAAAAAACAACCTATATACCAAATTTGGTTCAAATCTGACGTCTCGTTCAAAAGTTATCGTGCTATTAGTCACATATGTATAGTCGCCATTTTGAATCCCCGCCATTTTTGTAAAAGGAACAAAAACTGAGATGGCCTCGTATCTAAATTTGAACCTTTATATTTGTCGTATATGTGGTCCAAATTATATGCTTCTACCATTAAATGCACAATAATTCTTATAATATTTGCAGGAATCTGCCGCATATAGGTATATGTGAAGATATGTTTTGCATTTATTAAATGGTAATTAACATAAGTATAAAGTTAAAAATATTTCCTAAAAATTATTTTTACGCTCTTTTCAATGGCGGTATTAACTTTTTGAAAAATTAATACATACATGGTGAAAGAATTGGAAAAAAAACAGCATATTTTTACATAAAAACCAGGAAAAACACAACTTCTGGTAAACCGATTCTTCTGTTTCAAGACCTTGACCCTATACATCAAAAAAAGAACCTATTTACCAAATTTGGTTGATATCTGAAGTCTCGTTCAAAAGTTATCGTGCCATAAGTTACATATGTATAGTCGCCATTTTGAATCCCCGCCATTTTTGTAAAAGGCAAAATCTGAGATGGCCTCCCATCCAAATTTGAACGTTTATATGTGTAGTATATGTGGACCAAATTATATACTTTTATCATTAAATGCACAATTGTTTCACATATCGGCTGCACTATTGTATTTTTAGCTATGTCCTTCAAGACTAAAAAAAATTCTGCTTGCCTCGTTCACTTTAATTCGACGCTGATCCAATATTTAAGAAATGCTATTCGAACTGGAGCCATAGATTGTTAAAAATGCTTGTCATATGTCACTTAAATTTTTTATGAATTTCAGTTGAGACGTCGTAGGTATATCAGTTTGTGGTTCGTCTGGAAATGAATAAAGAATTATCATTTGGTTTGCACTGACTGGACAGGGGGAAGCTTACTGAATAAGTCATTAACATATCAGAGCCTCATTAAATGAAAGGTTGCGAAACTATTTTATTTCTTAACAAAAATAAATTAATCAGTTTATTAAACGCAATATATAGGATCAGGGCCGCCGAGAGAGATGAGCGGGCCCCGGTAAGAAGTGAAGAACGGGCCCCCGGCAAAAAGTGAGGAGCGAAAAAATTGTTAGAAAGAAATTAAATTATCAATAATAATTAATAAGAAACATTTGAAATAAAACTTTTATTCAATTTTGATTATATTTTTATAACAGTGAAAATATTTACAATACCAGTACTTTTGAGTTTTGTGTTTGGCAAAGGTGTCTATAATTTTCGAAAAATTCCATGATTTTATCAAATCGTTCTCAATGCACAAAGTTGCTAGGTCAATAATTAACCGATCCTGTTTCATTGTAGATATCATAGCATTTTTTATGCGAGAAAGAAAACTGAAGGAACTTTTTCCTTTTGCGACTACCACCGGTACCGGTAATGTGCAAAATATTCTTGGCGCTATAACGACGCACGTTAGGAAATAATGATTCCAATTGGGGATGTTTAATTTTATTAAGTAAATCTATTGGAGAAAGTTGAGATTCACAAAAAGTCTCCTTGTATATCTCTCTATCGTCTTCTTTATAACACTCGCGCAATACTTATATCATTTTTTTCTCTTAATATTCTTAATATTAATCTTAATCTCAATTTTAATATTATCTTCATCTCAGAATGTCCACAAAATGTTAAATAGGGAATGAATTTCAATTGCCGCATTAAATCTTCTGGTTAAGTTGCTTATTACATATACAATCTATGACAATATCAAATATTTCACAGCGAAATATTACATCGGGCTCAAAATTATCAGTCACCTCAAAATTAAACCCTGCATTTCAAAATAGAGATAAAGGTCATATTAAATATAGCTGAGTATTAACTAAACGCATTATGAACAAAAGCGAGGAGCAAAAAAAAACGGGAAAAATTACGTCTTTGGTCTGGTCGATGCCAGGCCCCTTACATCGCCGGGCCCCGGTAAATTGTACCGGCTGTACCCCCCTCTCGGCGGGCCTGTATAGGGTGCCCCAAAAGTAGCGGAACGGTAAAATATTTCGCGAAATAAAAATCGGATTGAATAACTGAAAAATACGTGTTCAATAATTTTCAAAAATATATCGAACGACACTAAACACTACTCCCACTCCACCCCCTGGAGGTATGGTGGGGGTACTTTAAAACCTTAAATGGAAACCTGTAGTTTTTATTGCAGATTTGGATTCCTAACGTAAAAGTAAACAACTTTTATTCGAGACATTTTTTCGAACTGTGGATAGATGGCGCTATAATTGGGAAAAACAATTTTTTCACCTACCTCTACCGAAAGTATTCTTTTTTGGACCTGATTGTAGGGAGCAAAGTTGTACTTTTCCTCCCTAGGGAGGAAAAGTGAAAGTGACATCATGGTGTTTCATTCATGAAATATAACTTATTGACGCCCTGTAGAATATCTATTTTCTATTACTAAGTATCTATACATTTTAACGTTTATTTATAAAACACCCTACCCTGCATTTTGCAAAGTGGTAAAAAACAGTAAATTGTTATTTTGATTTAACAATGTTTACATTAATAATTTGACTTATATTTGACAGTTTACAGTTATATTGTACCTACTTGTTAGTTTTAGTTCTAATAAATTTTGTTGGTTAGTTACATAAATAAGTTAAGTAAAAATGAAAAAATGACTTGTTATTTGAGGAAGGTGGAAAACCATATATATATAACATGGGAGTAAAGTGCCTAAACTTCATTCTCGGGAGGAAAAGTAGCACTTTCCTCCCTTGTTATACAAATAGCTATATACTAATACCACAGGTAAATTATAGAAATGGTCTAATATCTCGAGAAATACACTTTCAAATGGGAATCCAAAAAAAAGTGTTTAATATTTTTCAAAAACCTATCGAATAACATCACACATTACCGTCCAACCCAACCCCTGAAGGTGGGATGGGGGGGAGTAACTTTAAAATCTTAACCTCATTTTTAATTACAGATTTGGATTCGCCATGAAAATTAAGCAACATTTATTTGAAACATTTTTTAGAATCGTTGATAGATGGCGCTAATAAATCGCATGTTTCCAATTATAGCGCCATCTGTCAACAATTATAAAAAATGTTTCGAATAAATGTTCGGAATAAATCCAAATCTGCAATAAATATGGGGATTGCTATTTAAGATTTTAAAGTTACCCCCCACCCCACCTCCAGGGGGTGGGTTGGAGGGTCTAGTTTGGTATCATTCGGTAGTTTTTTGAAAAAAATATTAACCTTCGAGTGGTAACGTACGGTCCTTGACACCGACGTAGCGGATTTTTCGCGGTAAAACTCAAATGCGCATATTTTTTTGTCCCCGCGGCCAGGTAGCTTTCAAATTCTCATCACACTATTTAGTCTTGAAAAATCTGTGGCCAAGTGTAGATAGTTTATATGTTATTTGACCTGACGGTGTGAGAGACCGAGGTTACCATTTGTGTTATACTTTATACTTAACGGTAAGTTTTTGTCGTTTTTGGTGCATAGTCAGTTTAAATAATAGATGTTAATTTTAGGAGTTGTATATGAATATTGATTATGAAAGGGAACAAATGACGTTGCAACAACTTTTTGACGAAATTGTTGCTAATTCCGAACCAGAACCGTACAGTGCGGTGCAGTGGAGTGTATAAAAAATGAGGAAACAAACGGACAATAGTTTCAGTTTGTGTTGGACATTTGTTGAATAATTTTATTTTTTTTGTGACATTTCAACCCTTTTCCATATGTTTGTTGATACTTTGTATTCAAAAACTTGACATGTTTTCGTAAATTGTTTGTCAATTATGTTACTATCTAAAAGAAGCCACTTTTTTTACTGTGCATTTTTTTCCCGAATATAAATAAATATTGATCATTTCTTACTATATTGTTATTTAAATATAGTTATATTAAACATTTAGTCACATCAAAATATTAACACAAAATCACAACCTAAGATATTCATTATTAAAAAGTCGGTGTCGTAGACCGACGTTACCAACTATGTTACAAGAATTCACGTTACCGGCGGAAGGTTAAACACCTTATTTTTGTTTTCTCATTTGAAAATTTATTTCGCGAGATATTAGACCGTTTCTATAATTTACCCATGTTATCAAGAATAATTTTTTCCGATTATATTTTTATATCTATCCACAATTAGAAAAAATGTCTCGAATAAAAGTTGCTTACTTTTACTTATAGACTAAGAGCCGCTATAGGTGAAATTTCTTAATCATTTTAGGCACGATGGGACCCTATAACTTAAATAGTAGAACCTAAAATAAAACGTTTGAACACTGTGACGTCACTTTTCAGTGGCACATGCGTCGACAGTGGCGCATCAAACTTTCCACTTCTGGACGGGATAAATAAATTAAATGTTACCCTCCCTTACTAACAGAATTAATTTTTTTTATTTTTTTAAGTTCTATGTGATTAACACATAAAATTCAGCGTAATTTTAACCCACCACCCCCTTCCCCCTACCCTCACCATAAAAAATTTCATTTTTCGTTTTTATTTTTTTTGGTGGGATGCAATCAATTTTAAAATTTCAAAAAATTCACAAGCATAGCTGAGGATTTTATAAAAATGCCTATTTTTTATAGACTCATAGGCAGAGTGTACATAACCTCAAAAAATTTAAAAAAATTTTTTTTTTTTTCAAAAAAGCGTATAACTTTTTTTGAGGAATAGCTACAGGTCTAATTTTTTCTTAATTTTGTGTGTTTTATCAAACACTATATTTTTAATTTTTTTCAGATTTTTCTGTAAGGATCCCCACCTTCAAAAATCCGAAAAACTGTTTTTTGGGGGGTTTTGGGGGATTTTCCCTATATTATAGACTTCATAATATATCAAATCAATTTTGTTTTTATAGGTTATATGTAACTTGAAGTAAGTGAGTCCTTTAGAATATTTAAAAATCAGAAAAACACGTTCAAACCCCCCAAAACCCCCTCAAAAAACAGTTTTTTGGATTTTTAAAGGTGACCAGCGTTACAGAAAAATCTGAAAAAATTTAGAAATATAGTGTTTGATAAAATACATAAGACTAAGAAAGAATTAGATCTGCAGCTATCCCCAAAAAAAAGTTATATACTTTTTTCCAAAAACAAAAATTTAAAAATTTTTTGAGGTTATGTACACTCAACCTACAGGTCTATAAAAATAGACGTGTTTTATAAAAGCCTTAACTATGCTTGTGAATTTTTTGAAATTTTAAAATTGATTGCATCCCACAAAAAAAATAAAATCGAAAAATAAAGTTTTTGATGGTGGGGGCAGGAAGAAGGGGGTGGTGGGTTAAAATTACGATGAATCTTATGTCTTAATCATATAGAACTTAAAAAAATGAAAAAAATTTAATTCTGGTAATAAGGGATGGTATTCTTTAATTTATGTATCCCGTCCATAAGTGGAAAGTTTGATGCGCCACTGTCGACGCATGTGCCACTGAAAAGTGACGGCACAGTGCTCAAACGTTTTCTTTTAGGTTCTACTATTTAACTTATAGGGTCCCGTCGTGCCTAAAATGATTAAGAAATTTCACCTATAGCGGCTCCTAGTCTATTAAGGAATCCAAATTTGCAATAAAAACGGGGAATTTCTATTTAAGATGTTAAAGTTACACCCCACCCCACCTCCAGGAGGTGTAGTGGGGGATCGTGATTTGTGTCATTGGAGAGATTTTTGAAAATCATTGAACACGTATTTTTCAGTATTTCGATCCGATGTTTGTTTCGCGAAATATTCGACCGTTCCGCTACTTTTGGGACACCCTGTATAAAATCTACTCAAAAACTATTAAAAGAGATAAAAAACTATTAAATAAGCCACTGTATAGTATGGGAGGGAAGTATCGCGATGGGGACCTATTGGGTTGTGAAGAGTAGGTCCTAAAACCAAAAAAAGTTAAGTAAAGTTTTCCATTTAAGTGGGGACTTTCCATTTTTTAATTTAATTTTCCATCTCCAACAATAGTTTTTTCCGATTATAGCGCCATCTATCCATAATTAAAAAAATGTTTTAAATACAAGTTACCTATTTTTACGTAAGGGATCCAAATTTGCAATAAAAATCGGCGGATGCTATTTAATAATTTAAAGTAACCCCCCACCCCACCTCCATGGGGGTCGTGTTTGGTGTGATTTAATAGATTTTTCAAAAATGTCGAATACGTATCTATGTTTTGTAGTTCTTCAATCTAATATTTATTTCGCAAAATATCGCGTGGTTTATATTTTAAATTTTAAATTTACCCCCACCCCTCTCTGTGGGGGTCGTGTTTGGTATCATTCGATAGATTTTTAAAACATATTAAGTACGTATTTTTTAGGTTTTCGATCTGACGTTTATTTCTCGAAATATTTGCTTTTTTCTTGTGAAATTTTGTGACTCCCCCATTTCCTTACGCCCAATCCGTCAGATTTTTGAAATATACCTACACTGTTCTGCATGTACTTAACTTACCTTATCTTAATCTGACGATTTCGAGTTTTTCTAAGGATAGATTTTTTCTTCGGACCCCCCTGAACCAACTTCCCAGTGTTAAGAGCCAGTATATTATTATGGTAGAGGTACATTTATAGGGTACAAGTTTTCTCCCCATGTCATTATCTGACACGCTCGAGCAACTGCAAAAATCCCCGCTTGGGCTCCCTTACCACTTAATTTACAACTGGCATCATTCATAGCAAGGCTCATTATGTCATTACAATGATTTTCAGTCTGGTTTACTCCATGTGTTTATGAATCACACTGTATTAGTTCCAAACATCTATGTAATTCTAATCTACTGTACTATATACTGTACATTCTTATTCAGCTAATTATTGTTTATACAGTGCGTTTATAAAGTGTGGAAACGGTTGATTATCTCATGACTCAATTATTATTTTCAGAGCTAAAGCTCTGACAGGTCGATTTTTATTTTAAGGGCCGGTTGTTCGAACGCTAATCAACAATGATCATTATTAAATATTTAATTACTGTCACCAAAACTGTCAATGTCAACTTTGTTTGGGTTGCTGAAAACATAATTAATTACAATTATGAGATTTATTATTAATTATGCTAATATTCATTGTTATATTAATTGATTATAGTCTCAGAATTGTAATTAATTATGTTTTAACAATTGACATTGACAGTAATTAATTATTTGATAATGATCATTGTTGATTAGCGTTCGAACAACCGGCCCTTAAATTATGATTTTTTGACGTCGAAAAATCGACCTAACAGAGCTTTAACTCTTAAAATAATTAAGTCCTGAGATAAGACCGTTTCCACACTTTATGAACGCACCGTATATTCCAATTAGTGTTGAATTAATTGCTAAATAACGTAAATTATCGCATAATATTTTTTGGCAAAGTAAATATTTGTGCAAAATAAATAATCAAAATACTGATGATGATTAGTTGTATAAATCGAGGGTTGAGAACAATAGGATTCCAAGCGACTATTTAATAAAGAATTCTGCATCGCATGATAGTTGAAAAACGTTGAATTGTTTATAGGTGGCGGTGTAATCAATGATGAAATAAGGTTTCAAGTACGTGAAATACTTTTAGGTTCGGGCAATAAGGTTCCAAGAGATAAGTACTTTAAGAAAATTAAGAGTGTGTGTACTTTGTACCCACGTAAGAAGTTATACTTTTATTATATGATTTCAACGAAACAAATATACTTTCAGTGGCGTACCCGGCACCCGGGGGGTTTCCCCCCCTCAGCGATTATAAAAAATATTTAAAGAGTAGTAGGAAAATATAACTTGTTTTTCACAAAAAATACAAAAAAATAAATTCGGTGCCCAAGTCAACCCCCCCAAAAGGAAAATTCTATTAGGTACGCCACTTTAACAGTTTATTTCAAAGTAATTTGGATAAACTTATCATAGCTCCAACCGACAAAATGAAAAATAAAACAGTTACTTAAAAAAAATCAACAAATTCAATTTCCATATAAGTGAATGCCAAACCAGGATCAGGAATATATGAGGGCATTAATTTCTGAATACAAAAAGAGATAAATTTAATTAGGTTTTTTGATTATGTCAAAATATTTTTTTATTTTCATTTTAAGTTTTGTTGTTTAAGCTAAATTAAGAGAAATATGTTTTGTGTTATGATTTTCTAATTAAAAATAAATATTCGTTTTATTTTGAAATTTATACCATAATTTCACCAATTTCGCTAACAATTTTTGGAAAATTTAAAAATTTTTATGAAATGTTTATTTTATAATTCCGTAAGGTTTCAAGTACAAGGCTTATAGTGCATTAAGTTTCCAAGTACACTGCAGACGTCAGTAAATATGTTACAAAATTGCACATGTACACTTATGGCACTTATGTACACTTATGACATTGCACATGTACACTTATGACATTATCTAACGTGAGGCGTTATCACAATTTACCACTCTGTAGTATAAAATAATTTTAAGATTTACAGTCCTTCAAATAACGAAGTTATGATTAGGGATGGGAAAAACCTGCCGGTTTAAACCTAAAACTGGTTTTTTACTTCGCAATAACCGGTTTTACCGGTTGTTTTTTGTTCCGGTTATAACCGGCTTTTTCTTTTTAAAGTAAAAACCGGTTATTAGGTTTTTACGGTGATTAGGATTAGGTTAGGTATTATTTTGGATCCCAATCATAATTATTATTCTCAAGTAATTATTCCAAACAAAACAATAATTCAAATTTTATTTTATTTTTTAAAATACAAAAGCAAACTGAAAATCTCACATAGGCCAGAAACAATTATTAAGTTTTATTATAATATTTCCTTGAAAAGGTATTTGTAATCATAATATTTACATAAGAAGTGATCTGCGCAAACATCATCTATTTTTCACACTTAACTCTTGACATTGAAAGTGGGTGAATGACTTTTCCGATTACCAAAAATAATGCTCTGATTATGAATATCGAATTACTGATTACGAATACGAATCTCCAAGAATTTCGCTACGTTTTCAAAACGATACACTCATACAGGAAGTATTAAATGAGTTAAAATTTACCTATTCTACAAATATACAAACGTGTTAAAGTAATACATGTTCTTTCGATAGTACTAATTTTGATGATATTGATATCGAGTGGAATGGATTATCGCAAACTAAAGTGTATTGTAAATGTAACTTTGTAAACTATTGGATTAAAAAAACCGAAAACCGGTTTTTCCAAAAACCGGTTTTTGGCTGGTTATAACCGCCAGGTTAAACCGCAACAAAAAAAAAACGGTATAACCGAAAACCGGTGTTTTGTCAAAAACCGCCATCACTAGTTATTATAGTTTAAAATTAGAAATTTGTCTCCTAAAAAATTTATGAAATGGCGCTTGGAACTTTATTGTTCTCAGCCCTCGAAATTTCGATCTCAGATAAACGTGCGTAACTTATATAATAATAGATATCTAAAAAACGGATAACGCAATCAACAGGAAGATTTTAAAATAAATTTTAAAGAACTGCTAAGTACGAAAATACATCCATATCAGGTCTAAAATGAACCATTTGCAACTTATGATAGCTAAACTTAAAAATGTATTTTAAGAACGATTGTCAAGGTTAAAATTGAAATTATAAACTATAAAGCAGTTTTACTACAAATTAAACTCAATCTATGGTCTTACGCTGGACAAACAATCTGACGCTTGCTTTTGGTACTCTTCTACCTTTTTATTAGACAATTATGACTTTTTCTGTTTTCTTGGATTGCGCCTTCATGCTATATTTTATTCAATCTTATCCGTAACGAAATATAATAATCCGGACGAAATAATAAAAAAAGTAAGAACTAAAAAAGGATACCAAATGGGAGAAAAACAACAAAATAATCTGCTATGCAGACGATGCAATACTAATCTCTCAAAGTGAAGATGATTTACAACATATGCTGCACCAATTCAACATAATCGCCAGAAAATTTAACATGCTAATTTCCTCACAAAACGCAAAATGCACGGTTATAACAGCAGATCCAATAATATGTAAATTGGAGCTGGAAGGTCAGATAATAGAACAAGTGATGGAGTTTAAATACCTAGGCATCACACTATCTAGCTACGGAAGGCTCGAAACAGAAGTGGAAGATCAAGTGAATAGAGCAAACAGAGCCGCAGGTTGCCTGAATTTACAAGACAGTCATCGGACCAATAATGTCATACGCGGCAGAAACACGACCCGACACAGAGAGGACAAAAATATTGCTCGAAACAGCGGAGATGAAAACCCTTCGAAAAATAGTTGGTAAGACTCTACGGGACTGAGCTAGAAGTACAGATATAAGACGGAGATGCAAGGTGTATAACATTAATAACTGGGTAAGAAACAGAAGAATAGTATGGAATGACCACATAAGCCGAATGACAACAAATATATTAGTAAGGACGGCGAGAGACGGTTCCCCAATAGGAAGACGATCAGTGGGAAGACCACGAAAACGATTAAACGACAACTTACTAGAGGCACATTGAAAAAACAGACAGAGTCATGTCTATACAAAAAGAAGAAGAAGAAGGAGAAGAAGAAGAAAAAGAAGAAGAAGAAGAAGAAGAAGAAGAAGAAGAAGAAGAAGAAGAATCTTATCCGTGGTCGACCCACACTTCTTGTGACCAATGGCATTTTTTCTCTTGCTGTCTTAACTACCCTATCGCCTATTATTCTGTTTGTATGATGGTTCCGTTCTCTCTTCCTGTGTAGTATCCAGTCCAGAATATTTTTCCACCTTGTATGCTGTTCTGTTTTCGTCACAACTTTTTCAATCCCTCGGTGTGTTTTCCGTGATGCTTCTTAGTATTCGCATGTTTGTTGTCTTAGTTTTTGTCAAAGTAGCAAGAGACGAATCACCAATCGGTAAAAGAACTATCGGCCGACCGTATCGAAAAGATGGAGTGACAACCTTCCATAGAGGTATCAATTCACCAAAGAACAAGCAGAATTGCTTATAAATAGAAAAAAGAAGAAGAGCAATGTTTCATATCGCTTTCTGTGTCTGTCCGTTATTTCCTTTACTGTCTTTTAAATCTTAAAGGAATAGTAGATTTCTTTTTGGAATGGAAGTTTTTCGTATAATAAAAGCAAAAGTTTCAGATACACAATTCACCATTATAATAAAAATTAAAATGATAAATAATTATTTAAATCTGAAAACTTTTCTTGTTGAAACTTCTTTGTGGTAAATCCTTAATCTGTGACTTTTACAATTTATAAGACAACAGAGGGCGAATAAAGAAAGCGAAAAAACTCTACGATATGCACTCACATTCCGCTTTCATTCGTCTAAAAAAAAACGGACCGATAGAAAGTCCCTAGTACTCAAATCTGAGTAAAGATGAAGTGAAAATGATGGTTTATGTTTCAAAAATGAATAACCATTTTCAATTTCGTTGCAATACGAAACTACAGCCGCACCATTATTCCAGTCCAATCAGAGAGTGCAGCGAGGACCTCTACCGGGTTCGAAAAGTATTAGTCTCTCATCAGGAGGCACATATGTTGCTCTGTCTGGCCCAACTAGGACAAACCCCGGCGTGCAGTCACGGATTGCAACAAACGAAATGGCAGGGATACCCTAGAGGCAACTGCTAGCAAAAAAACTAAGTTTTCAATCTAACAGCACATAAAACAGCATCAAAAGATGTTACTCTACATCCTACCAGATTGAAAACAATGGGAACCTTCTCTGGTAACACCTCCGAGGCTTCTACAATTTGCAAGCCATAACGGATGCTGAGACTAAGGAAGATGGGGGAATTTTACAATTTATAATTCACGTCCCATCTGCTCAGCGCGGTAAAGTTCCAACGAGAATGGTTCCCTTCGTACTCAAAAATGGTTTATGTTTCAAAAATGAATAACCATTTTTAATTTCGATGTAATACGAAACTACAGCCGCATCATTATTCTAGTCCAATCAGAGAGTGCAACAAGCACCTCAACCGGTTTTGAAACGTATTAGTCTCTCATCAGGAGGCACATATGCTTCTCTCTCTGACCCAACCAGGACAAACCCCGGCGTGCAGTCACGGATTTCAACTAACAAAATGGCAGGGATGCCCTAGCGGCAACTGCTAGCACCTCCGATGCTTTACAATTTGCAAGCCATAACGGATGCTGAGACTAAGGAAGATGAGGAAATTGTACAATTTATAATTTTTAGTTTTTTTTGTTTTGTTTTTTTAGTTTATGTTTCCTTTGGATCTAGAGGCGATACACTATCTCCAGACAGCTGGTTCTGTCTTACGACGTCATCGGTGGAGCTGCATGCGCGTGCCTCTGAAGCAAAACGAAACCGTCGATTTTTAAAGATCGTTTAAAATCCACTTTGGGACCCAATCAGCGGCATCTCTTAAATAAAAGAAAAAGATTCAGATACAGAATTTACCATTATAAGTATTAGAAGTTTTTCAATTACATGACATTTTGTGGACGTCCAGTTTTTTCGTTGTACTTTACTAATAATTTTGTTGATTTGCTTATGAAAATTAGTTTTAATTAACTACGAATTGTTTTCAAACCAGGAGGAGTAAACTAAAAAGACAGATTCACACCCAAGAATGTCACTAGAAAAATAACCAAATACATCTTCTTTTTTGGTTGATCATATCGGCGTTCGATATTATATTACACTAATACGTCGCTAATTGTTTTTTTTTATATATAAAAGTCGACTAAATGGAGAAACATCTAAAAATTAAAGGACTAACGCAGAAAACACAAAAAATCGCCGATATACCTTAATTAACCTATGAAATGCTAGTTGTGTGAAAATTTAATAAATGTCATTAGTGTCAAAATTTTATAACAGTGGAGTAAACTCCAAAGATCTTATACACATAGATTTGGCCAACTCCGAAAAATAGCGTAACGCGGAGAAGTTCGGGTCGGTGGTCTATCTATCTCCCTCTACCGTCGCTTAGCTTTCTCTCTCTAGCATATGATGGCTGCCGCCTCTCTGTCACTGTCGTTCCATTACTCCCACCTCTTGGTAGATACGTCACACTCGCACGACAGACAAAGATAGCTAGACCACCGTACTTGATATTGACGTTACACCCCGATTAATTGAGTAGCATATCCCTAGCCAGATCTATTCTTGACATAATATCTCTGGTAAACTCACGGTCCTTAGACATAGACATATTACGGTTGCCCAGATCGACGGTGGAGGGAGACTTCAATTTTTGAGTTTACGTCACAAGAATAAAGAATCCCATATTTTTAAATGATTTTCGATCATGTGTATTATTGTGTATATATGTGTAGTATCTGTGTTATTATTAAATAATAAGACAAATAATACACATTTTACCTTATACCGGGTGGTGAATCGTAAAACGGGCCATAGGAAACTCAATGTAAAATTCTAAACTGTTGAATTCCCGGTTCCTTAATCACTAATCATTGTACATCAAAAGTCATGAGAAAATATTTGTAGAGAACTGAAATCTGTATTAAAATCAAAAGATAAGTTGTTCTACGATTTAAACGCATTCCAAAATTTTGAAAAATATTATACATTTGCCACAGTAGGTATGTGTGTAAAAGTTAGGCCACACGTTACTATTTAACTGACAGTGCTCACACCATTGACTGAATAAAAAATCTTTATTATTAATACTTTCCCCGCAGCTGAGGGTATCTCATCAACTGTATTGCTTTTAAGGATGTAATGCTATTCAAATGGGGATTAATTTTTTTTTAAAGTATTTTTGAAAAATTTAAACGGAGAATGAAAAACTACGTTCTTACCGATGGCCGAAAGTCCCCGAAAACTTCTACAATATTTATTTTAAAAAATTACAGGGGTGAAAAACTCATTCAAACTCAAACTAGTTTTAAATATCTCATTCAAAAGAAACTTTTTATTTATTCTAAGGGACTTTCGGCCCTAGTAGTCTAAGAGCTAGTGAACCTTTTGACTAACGGTCGTCCTGTAAGGCTAGAAATTTGTAGAGTGATAATTCATAGCACACCAAAGCTAAAAACCATGACCTGGCAGGCCTCAGCGGTGCACGTGTATCTACCAGGTGAATCGAAAAGTGCAAATTTAGGGGGTAAAATAAACTTTCTCCTGTAAGGTTTAAATTTAAGTATGTGTTTGAGTAAGTCATTTAAAAGAAATGTGTAAAATGACAGGCGATTCTGAAGAGCATAAGACCTTGCCAGGCGAGGGGAAAGATTAGGGGTTTTTCCTAAATTTATTTTTTTTGCATCGAACAAATTTTTTTTAAGTTTTTTGAATCATTCCAAACAGAAAAGGTCTTTGGTGATTTTTCTCTTAAGTTAATAGTTTTTGTTATATAAGCGATTGAAAATTTTGAAAATTGCGAAATCGACCATTTTTAACCCCAAATCGGATATTTATCTAAAAATCTCAAAGTTGCCAAGGTAGGTAGATATTCTTTAAACATTGATTGATGAAATCCCAAAGAGTTTTTTGCAATACAATATCGGAAACCCCTTTGTTTTTTAATTGCTAATCAAGCGGACGCTTCACTGTAGTATAAGTGAGGACGTTTGAGTTGGCATAAATTCATTATCTCGAGAATTGGCAAATTTCAAGAGCAATCTTCAGACAGGTCGATTTTTATTTTTAAATTAGGACTTTTTGGCATATATATAATACTAGTGACGTCATCCATCTGAGCGTGATGACGTAATCGATGATTTTTTTAAATGAGAGTAGGGGTTGTGTGATAGCTCACTTGAAAGGTTATTTAATTCTCTATTCACTAATAT
The DNA here is from genome assembly GCF_917563875.1 of Diabrotica virgifera virgifera. Taxonomy (NCBI): domain Eukaryota; kingdom Metazoa; phylum Arthropoda; class Insecta; order Coleoptera; family Chrysomelidae; genus Diabrotica; species Diabrotica virgifera. The sequence goes on from NC_065451.1 coordinate 32,367,729, forward strand.
AAACAATAACATAATTATTTATACAGGGTGTACAAAAAATTTTTTTTTATTAAATTAACTTTGATTAAATTTGACAAATAGAAGAAAAAATTTTTTTTGTACACCCTATATAAATAATTATGTTAATGTTTATATTACTGAATAGAGAATTAAATAACCTTTCAAATGAGCTATCACACAACACCTACTCTTATTTAAAAAAATAATCGATTACGTCATCACGCCCAGATGGATGACGTCACTAGTATTATATATATACCAAAAAGTCCTAATTCAAAAATAAAAATCGACCTGTCTGAGGATTTCTCTTCAAATTTGCCCATTCTCGAGATAATGAATTTATGCAAGCTCAAACGTCCTCAATTATACTACAGTGTAGCGCCCGCTTGATTAGCAATTAAAAAAACAAAGCGGTTTTCGTTATTTTATTGCAAAAAACTCTTCGGGATTTCATCAATCAATGTTTAAGGATTATCTGCGTACCTTGCCAATATTGAAATTTTTAGATAAATGTCCGATTTGGGTTAAAAATGGCCGATTTCGCAATTTTCAAAATTTTCAATCGCTTATATAACAAAAACTATTAACTTAAGAGAAAAATAACTAAGGACCTTTTCTGTTTGGAATGATTCAAAAAGCCTAAAAAAAATTTGTTCGATGCAAAAAGAATAATTTTAATAAAAACCCCTAATCTTTCCCCTCGCCTGGCAAGGTCTTATGCTCTTCAGAATCGCCTGTCATTGTACACATTTCTTCTAAATGACTTACTCAAACACATACTTAAATTTAAACTTTACAGGAGAAAGTTTATTTTACCCCCTAAATTTGCACTTTTCGATTCACCTGGTAGATACACGTGCACCGCTGAGGCCTGCCAGGTCATGGTTTTTAGCTTTGGTGTGCTATGAATTATCACTCTACAAATTTTTAGCCTTACAGGACGACCGTTAGTCAAAAGGTTCACTAGCTCTTAGACTATAGATAATAATTCAGTCTTTCATTCTGCGTTTAAATTTTTTAAAAATATTTATTAGTTTTTTCAGATTCGAAAAAAATAGACAACTTGTCCGTGGTGATATTTTTCAAATCGATCATTCGCTATCATTGTCATACAACGCATTGAGTCAAATAGAATTTGATGACAAGACAGTGACAGTTTTAAATATTTTACATGGCATCGGAAATATTTTGAGTTGTTGATTATAGTTATTTTCCTAACAAGTGCAGAAAGTCATTCTTTTCCGCACGCGACTGCAGTTTGCCGAACGACGCGAAGCGGGAGTTCGGCAAGCAGTCGAGTGCGGAAAAGAGACTTTCTGCAAGAGTTAGGAACAATATTTTTTCTAAGAGTCTTTAAAAAAGTACCAAATCTTAATCAATTAATTTAGTTAATATGAAAATACATACACAAATTAATTCTTTGACAAGGTTGTCAAAACCAAACTTTCAATATAATTAGTTAGCATGACGACGATCTTGGTTTCCATGACGATGATACAAAATGACTGTTATTGTCTACCGATTTGACTTTCGGATATTATGTCAAAATAATTTTATTTCATCGAATTGTCGCGTTAATTTCATTAAAACAGGAACACAATAAGATATATTTAAAATAAATTAGTAAATAATATCTAAATATTAGTTTATTGCATGTATTATATTTACTTTAAGGCCATATTAACATATCTAAATTAATACTCGTGCGGAAAAGTAAAAACCGCGTGCGGAAAAGTAACACGCGTGCGGAAAACTGAAACTTTCTAAACTAAAATGCGTGCGCGAAAATAGACATTTTTGCACGCTCGCAGAAAAAATAATATTGGTAGTGTATTTGATAAATAATTGATTTAAGACGTAAACTTAATAAAAAGTTATAAGTTAATGATGACATTGTCAAGTAAAATGACATTCTAGTAATGTTTACATATCCATACCAGTGTGCATTTTACTACAAGTAATTTGCCGTGTAAAGACAGAAAAAGTGGGGATAGCCGTAAAATATTTGCGAATTATGTACCGATGGCCTTAATGATAAAATAAAAATATCGACAGTTCAAAAATGTGAAAATTATAACTTTATTGTGACACATTATTGCACTGTCTGTGGCCTAATTTTGGGCTGAATATAGTTAGACCCAAACCCAGACATCCAAAGTGAAAGTTATCCTCCAACACCAAATTGTTCTATATGGTCCATATAATGTTCAGAAAAAAGTCACACCATTTTGAGCGTCGGGTTTGGGGGGGAGAGGGGGAGAAATCTGTAAATTCGTAGTTTTTTAAGTTTTTCGTCAATATTTCTAAAACTATGCGGTTTAACATAAACAACCTTCTGTACAAAATTGTTCTACATTAAATTTGAAATAAAAAAAGCTCTATGTATAACCCTTCTAAAATGAACGGTTCCAAAGTTACGGAGGTAGTATAGTATAATTGGTCCAAAAAAGGCCTAACCCAGACATCCAACGCAAAAGTTTTCCATCAACACCAAATTGTTCTATATGGTCCACATATTGTTTAGTAAAAAGTTACACCATTTTGAGCGTCCGGTTTGGAGGGGAGATGGGGGAGAAATCGGTAAATTAGTAGTTCTTTACGTTTTTCGTCAATATTTCCAAAACTACGCTTTAGCGTAAAGAATGTTCTATATAAAAATGTTTTACATAAAATTTAAAACAAAAAAGGTTCTATACATAATTGTTATAAAATCAACAGTTCCAGAGTTACGGAGGGTGAAAAGTGGAGGTTTTCGATACTTTTTATATTTACCGATTTCTCCCCCCAAACCCGATGCTCAAAATGGTGTGACTTTTTTCTGAAAATTATGTGGACCATATAGAACAATTTGGTGTTGGAGGATAACTTTCACTTTGGATGTCTGGGTTTTTGGTATAGTTATAGCATACATTGCCCAAAAAATATAAAAAGTATCGAAAACCTCTAATTTTCACCCTCCGTAACTCTGGAACCATTGATGTTATAACAATTATGTATACAAGATTTTTTGTTTTAAATTTCATGTAGAACATTTTTGTATATAACATTGTTTAAGCTAAAGCACAGTTTTAGAAATATTGACGGAAAACGTAAAAAAACTACTAATTTACCGAATTCTCTCCCATCTGCCCCCCAAACCGGACGCTCGAAATGGTGTAACTTTTTACTGAACAATACGTGGACCATATAGATAGAACAATTTGGTGTTGGAGGAAAACTTTTACTTTGGATGTTTGGGTTAGGCCTTTTTTGGACCAGTTATACTATACTACCTACGTAACTTTGGAACCATGCATTTTAGAAAGATTATGCATAGGGCCTTTTTTTTTCAAATTTAATGTAGAACAATTTTGTATAGAGGGTTGTTCATGCTAAACCGCATAGTTTTAGAAATATTGACGAAAAACGAAAAAAACTACGAATTTACCGATTTCTCCCCCCTCCCCAAACCCGACGCTCTAAATGGTGTTACTTTTTTCTGGACATTGTGTGGACCATATAGAACAATTAGGTGTTGAAGGATAAGTTTCACTTTGGATGTCTGGGTTATGCCATCTTTTGGATCAACTATATTATACTATAATTATTTAGAACAATTTTAACAGTTGTTTTCAATACAGATTTAAATTCTTTGCAAATAGTTTCTAATGTCTTTTGATGTAAAATAATTAGAGAAGCAGGAATTCAACAGTTTAGAATTTAACATTGAGTTTCCTATGGCCCGTTTTCCAATTCACCACCCGATATATCCTAGTTTACTTTATATTTTTGTATTTGTAATTTTGGTGTTGTTTCCCGTAAAAACTTATTTTTCCACCTACCTCTACCGAAAGTATACTTTTCCGGACCTGATTGTAGGGAGCAAAGTTGTACTTTTCCTCCCTAGGGAGGAAAAGTAAAAGTGACGTCATGGTATTTCATTAATGAAATATAACTTTTTGACGCCCTGTACAATATCTATTTTCTATTACGTAAGTATCTATACATTTTAACGTTCATTTATAAAACACCCTGTATTCTGCAGAATGGAAAAAAACAGTAAATTGTTATTTTGATTTAACAATGTTTACATTAATAATTTGACTTAAATTTGACAGTTGCCAGTTATAATGTACCTACTTGTTAGTTTTAGTTTTAATAAATTTTGTTGGTTAGTTGCATAAATAAATTAAGTAAAAATAACTTGTTATTAATTTGAGAAAGGTGGAAAAACCATATGTATAACATGGGAGTAAAGTGCCTTTTCCTCCCTTGTTATACAAATAGCTATTGTTTAAAAATAAACTTAGGTTCCTTATATAGCAGCGATACACCTAGCCCCTAGCCCATACAGATACACCCGTTGTAAGGCATTTTAACCCTTTGTAATCCCGAAACCGACAATTGAGATAATTAGTCCTACTCCAGACGTATCTATACAAGTCCCGTGTCGATCTAAAACCGTTGATTACTCGCCTTGTAGCGAAGTGATCAATTAGGAACTGATGCGTTCATATTAAAGCGCCACGAGGTGAAACTGTAAACAAGGAAGAAGGTAATTGTTCCCCTTCGACGATTAAATTGTGTGCCTCTTTCTTAGCCATTTAACAAATTGCCAGTCGGAGGCACATCCCTGATCCCAATTCGCAGTTCTTTTTAAACGAAATGCACACACGAGTGTGAAATTTGAGCTGAATAAACAGTCGTTATTTGAACAATATTCAAAAATGAATAAAAATGTATGAGACATCTTATTTTTCTCGAGTGCTATGTAAAACAGAAACACAACTTGTAGTAATAAACTGCTCGTCAAATGTTAGGGATATAGAAAATTCTGCTGAAGTTTTATAGTAGATTTTTTCGTGAACAGATTAACAGATTCCGCTAATTTTTTTTATTATTGTAGACTTTGTTTAGTATTTACACAGTTATACAAAGGTTTACTCAAACTTTTTTTTGTACTTATACCGGGTGGAAGAAAAGAAATGTTTTCTTATGTTAAGTTTGAGACGCCCTGTAGGGAAGACGAGGTACAAATGGAAGTACAGTGGAACCCCGATAAGTCGGCCCCCGATAACCCGGAAGTCCGGCTAACCCGGACCGATTTTCATCAGATAAACATTTTGATTTTCAATATTTTGTATTTTGACAAGGACCCGATTTGGGCGTCGAAACGTTAATAAAATTATTTTGCAATTTAATTGTGGTTTCCCATCAAAATAGTTAATTATCAGACAAACCATTCAACAATAAAAATGTACGTAATATAATATTTGAGAGATAATGTGTATGTGTGTAATTTGAATTATACAATAGTAAAAATGACTAATGTCTGTAGTACCTATTCATTTTTATTTCAAACTGTCTTAGCATTGTTTAGGAAAGACTATTTAAAAAATTCTTTTATAAACAATGGTCTTTAGTTTTCACTGTTCTTAAATAAGATAACATCCTTGTGACTGTATTGTGTGTCTTGTATTGTTCGCTTCAGTTTGCTTAAGTTTGTGTTTGGTGTTTTTTTTAGTAATTTTGATGTGTAGGTACTGTGCATATTTATAAATATATTTCATGTTATTTCAATTCTAAGGGAGTTTATCTGTAAGTATACTGAATTTTATTAATTTTTACCATATTCTCCGGCTATCCCGGATTTTCGATGACCCGGATCGGCCGCGGTCCCGATTAATCCGAGTTATCGAGGTTCCACTGTACATATCTAAATCGTATTGTAGTCTTATGTTTTGTGAACATTTTGTTTTTTGAATGTCCCTGATATCTTTAGAAATAAAAAAATAGAGGGTTTTGTAATTTAACATGTGTTTTAAGCGAAACAAAAGTTTGAGACACTTTGTAGGGAGAAAAAGGCACAAAGGTGAGTATACCTCGATATTTTGTTGTAGTCTCATATTTTGTGAATATTTTATTTTTTTAATATATCTTTAATAACAAAGAAACTAGACGATATTACTCTCTAATATGTGTTTTAACTGACGACATGCATCACATCACACATGTGAAACATAGAAAAACATATTAAAGAGTAATACCGTCTAGTTTCTTTGTTATTAAAGATATCAGAGAAATTAAAAAAATAAAATATTCAAAAAATATGAGACTACAACCTAATATCGGGGAATACTCACCTTTGTGCCTTTTTCTCCCTACAAGGGGTCTCAAACTTTTGTTTCGGTTAAAACACATGTTAAATTACAAAACCGTCTATTTTTTTGTTTCTAAAGATATCAGGGACATTCAAACAACAGCATGTTCACAAAATATAAGACTACAATATTATTCTGATGTATACTTACATTTGTACCTCGTTCTCCCTACAGGGTGTCTCAAACTTAACACAAGAAAAACATATTTTTTTCTTCCCACCCGGTATAAGTACAAAAAATAAGTTTGAGTAAACCTTTGCACAACTGTGTTAATACTAAAGAAAAGGCTAAAATAAAAAAAATAGCGGAATCCGTCTGTTCGCGAAAAAATGAACTATGAAAATCAGCAGAATTTTCTATATCCATAACTTTTGACGAGCAGCTTATACCTTTATTAGAAAAAGTTTTCTTTATGGCAGGGGAGCAAAGTATGCTAAATATGCAGTCACTCGAGCGATGTGGGGACCTATCGGGTTTGATTATTAGATCCTAAAACCAAAAAAAGTTAAGTAAAATTTTCCATTTTAGTGGGGACTTTCCATTTTTTAATTTATTTTCCATTTCCAACAATCGTTTTTTCCGATTATAGCGCCATCTATCCATAATTCTAAAAAATATTTCGAATAAAGTTACTTATTTTTACGCAAAGAATCCTAGCGCTGTTTCACATTATAAGAATTTTGACTGTACGTTGGTTGAAATGTACCTACATAGTAGCTCGAGCAATCATATGGAATATTTCTCCCTTCGCCGAACGTTTCAAGCGATGAAGGAAGAAAGATTCCGGACCACTTTGTAGAATTAAACCATCGCACGGTCGAAATTCTTATAATGTGAAACAGCGCATCTCCTTCGTCCCATACATGGTTCTCCAGCGCGATAGGTTGATTTTCAATAATTAGCCGGCCAAAAGTCAGATTTCAAAAGTTAAAAATTCAAGACACATCCCAGAGACACTTGATGGTTTGTCTTAACAAAAACTTACCATCCCCACTCCAGAACTATTCACCACGCACGTGTGCACGTGCGAATGCACGCGCATGTAGTTGTTAGTGAATTTTGTTCTCTTAGCTTAGTATTCAACTTTTTAAAAATTGTGATATTTTGTAATATTCACCTTATGTTTCAAAGTGATTGTGATGGAATCGAATAATTCAGGTAAGAATCAATATTTCTGGAAATATTAATAGAAAGTTTACTGTTTTCTTATATTATTTTTAGAAAGTCAAAAACAAAAAAACAAGCAATTTTCTTGTGACATTTATGTTTAATTTTTATGTTTATAAGACATTTAGTTATATTATCGCCTCCGATCGAGCAATACTATTTATTTTATAGCATACTGTATATAAGGAACTGTACATACTCCTACCTCGTATAGAGGCTCTTATGGGGAATAACAAATGACCATTAAAAAGTGTCTGCTCCCATTGTTTAATAATATACAGGGCGAGTTTCGCATTTTGACAGAAATTTGTATTCGTCATAATTTTTGAACTGTCAAATCGATGTGTCTCTTATTTTGGCCAATCGTTACACTATTACCACCTAATCAACTAATTTATTTAAACTAGAAAAAAATCAGATCCGGCTTTAAAAAAATTAGTTCGTTTTGGTCTTAGAAAAAATTTCACCCTGTATACGCTTTTTGAAAATTCTAATATGAATTTTACAAATTAGACAATTGGGCAATTAAAATGGCATATTTATTTTTTTTCCGCACACGATTACTTAATTTTTTATAAAAATATCAAATTTCACTATGAATTAAAAGTTTGGTAAAGTGAACCATAGATTTAAAAAAAATAACTTTTATTACAAAAATTAATTTTTTTTGCACAAATGAGTAATTTATTTTACCATACAAATAACTGATATATTCAAACTAGAGAAAAATCAGGTCCGGATTTAAGAAATTAGTTCGTTTTGGTCTTAGAAAAAATTTCACCATGTATACGCTTTTTGAAAACTCTAATATGAATTTTACAAATAAGACAAATAGGCAATTAAAATGGCATATTTATTTTTATCCCCACACGATTACTTAATTTTTTATTAAAAAATCAAATTTGTCAAAATCGGAATTTTAACCTAAAAATGAAAAAAAAAATGAACTCACGGTTTAACTCGCTACAACTCTGTTCCATTTTAATATTTTTTGTCTGAAATATTTACAGCACATACCTCTTACCATTGTGAAGGCTATGAAAATTGTTGTAGACTTTCAGTCTTCTTCTTGTAAAAGTTGCAAACTTGTAAATCGCAAAAATTAGGTGGGAGAATTTAAAATTTATCAATTTGATCACGTCTATGTTAAACTATAGAGTCCAAAAGAAGTGTTATGGGAAGTTTTAGATCTAGACGTGTTATAGAAAAAAAAATGGTAAAACTTTTAATTTTAAGAAAAACGTTGTTTTTGTAAATTAATTTTTGTAAAAAAAAGTTAATTTTTTTAAATCTATGCAAAAACTTTGCCAAACTTTTTATGCATAGTCAAATTTGATTTTTTAATAAAAAATTAAATAATCGTGTGGGAAAAAATAAATACGCCGTTTTAATTGCCTATTTGTCTTATTTGTAAAATTCATATTAGAGTTTTCAAAAAACGTATACAAGGTGAAATTTTTTCTAAGACCCAAACAAACTAATGTTTTAAACACGGGCCTGATTTTTTTCTAGTTTGAATAAATCAGTTGATTGGGTGATAACATAAATTAAATATTTGTTCAAAAAAAAAATTCATTTCTGTAATAAAAGTTATTTTTTTTTTAAATCTGTGGTTCACTTTACCAAACTTTTAATTATTCATAGTCAAATTTGATTTTTTCTTTATAAAAAATTAAGTAATTGTGTAGGGAAAAAAATAAATATGCCATTTTAATTGCCTATTTGTCTAATTTGTAAAAATTATATTAGAGTTTTCAAAAAGCGTATACAGGGTGAAATTTTTTCTAAGACCAAAACGAACTTATTTTTTAAATCCGGGCCTGATTTTTTTTTGTTTGAATAAATCAGTTGATTAGTGGTAACATAAATTAAATATTTGTTCAAAAAAAAATTAATTTTGGTAATAAAAGTTCATTTTATTAAATCTATGGTTCACTTTACCAAACTTTTAATTCATAATCAAATTTGATTTTTTTATAAAAAATTAAACAATCGTGTGCGGAAAAAAATAAATATGTTATTTCAATTGCCTATTTGTCTAATTTGTAAAATTCATATTAGAGTTTTCAAAAAGCTTATACAGGGTGAAATTTTTTCTAAGACCCAAACGAACTAATTTTAAAGCCGGACCTGATTTTTTTCTAGTTTGAATAAATCAGTTGATTAGGTGGCAATAGTGTAACGATTGACCAAAATAAAAGACACATCGATCTGACCGTTCAAAAATTATGACGAATACAAATGTCTGTCAAAATGCGAAACTCGCCCTGTATATTATTAAACAATGGGAGCAGACACTTTTTAATGGTCATTTGTTATTCCCCATAGGGGCCTCTATACGAGGTAGGAGTATGTACAGTTCCTCATGACTCACCCTGTATTTAGCTAATTAATGGTGTACAATTTAGCTGCGGATGCCCGAAATACAGGGGTTTTAATTTTGCTAGAAAGGATGACGTCCCAAAAATAAAAGTACCTACTTATTTGTTTTAATTGTAATAAGTTACGTTTTTTTTTGTTTTAGCTGCATCTGATGCCTTTGCTCTGGCGTAAAAATAGTGACCCATAAACATCTGCGACCAAATGGAGCTATAAGATTTTCCTAATCTAGAGGACAAATTAGAATATTTAGAAATCAACTTATTGACCTCTTATATCTGGTAATTTAATCAATTTAAAGCAAAGTTTTCGAGATTTTAAAACGGCGATGATAGAGAAATGGTTAAAGTCTCACGAAAAGATGCGATATTTCTACAAACAATTAAAGATTGGTTAGATCGAACCTATAAACTGGTAGGAAACAAATAAATGGAACCAGGTCGTCTTTCTAAATTATTTGGGGACTCCAGTGAAAGGATAAAAAGAAGAAAACGGAAGAAATACGTTATTTGTTTGATGATGAAGTTTATGCAGCACAGACATTACAGATTTGTGGAAAAAGGAATTCTTCAAAAATACTAAAAGAGATCTCAGAAATTCCAGCTAGTACAGGGAAATACAGAGTTGCATACAGGAAATTAAACTTATTTTAATCCTGACCCACTCTTAACAATTTTAACCAGTAAAAAACGTGTATAGAAAAAGGCCAAAACAGGGTCATTTTTCTCTGAAACAATTCAAATCTTGTTACCTACCGGGTGACCCAAATTCTGAGTCCGATATGTCAGATACCGACTGAGGTATAAGTAAAAACCCGCATATTTTGTATTCATTTTAAATTTTGATTTTTTTCTATGAAAAATACAAGTAAATTTTTAAAAAACAATATTTTTCTTTCATTTGTACCAATTTTAGTAGAAATATGCTGTAAAATAATTTTGGCCGCGTAAATCCATTAAATCGACGTGCAGCGGCTCGCACAAGTTCTGCCAGCATGTGCGTTTAGCCCCTCTGATCAATTTACTGAGTTCTTTTTTGGAGCTCTTATACTCTTCTTTGTTTTGCTGGGTCCTATTTCTCTGTGCCGTACGCCTGATTCTGAGACATTCTGTCCGCTTTTGCTGGATGTTTTCATTCCACCAACATGGTACTGTATTGTGACATATGTGTTTTTGCTGCTCGCTTTGTGTGCTTTTAGTTATAAACATCCTAGTCAACAAAAATCTCGCTGAACAAGTGAAAAAGTTAAGTACCTAGGATGTTGGATACATGAAACCTTAGGCCAAGAACAAGAGATTAAATGTAGATAGAACAGACAAGAAACGCCTTCTTAAAGATGCGACAGTTACTCACTGCCCGCAATCTTGATTTGTCCCTACGATACCGCATGATAAAATGTTATGTATATAGTGTACTACTACACGGCGTGGAAGCTTGGACGTTAACAGTCAGCTCGTTACGACGTTTATAGAGCTTTGAGATGTGGGTATTTCGTCGTATGCTGAAAATTGTTGGCGAACATCCAAAACGGATAGTCACTACAAGAAGAAAAAGTTTTTTATTGTATAATAAGAAGTAACCTTATTATTATTATATTTATATAACAACGAAAAAATTAAAAATATAGTTATACATATATTTCATATATTATTATATGTATCATTTTTGTAATATTATTTCTTCAGAAATGAGATTTCACATATAAAAGTTTATCAAGAAAAACAAATACAGTGGTAGACAGACTGTATATTTTAATGGTAATAATATCAAATTGTTTTCTGTCAAAATTTAATACAAGTTACGTAAAAATTTTCCGAGCGCGCGGATTTGAAGCGAGCCGGGCGATTTGCAAAATTCGGCCGTTCGCAAAAGCACCGATTTTAAAAATAATTTTTAATAATTAAATGTAATTATATTTTATAATAATTTGTATTTTAACATAATATAAGTCTTTCTTTAGTCAATGACTTAAACTTTGATGACTCAAAACATGATGAAACAATGACTCAAAAATTATCTCGGCTTAAGTTGATAGTAGATTTTTTTTATTGTTTTTTAAATCTTCGTTTCGTCTTCAGCAATAATAATCTGTAAGTTAAAAACTCATAGGATGTACAGGGCCGCTTCAGCTCTAAATGTTTATAACGAAATTTGCCCCCTTATTTTCAAACCCAAAAATTAGAGGTTTAAAAATAATTTACGCATTTATTTACATCAGGATATGAAAATATAACTCTTTAGAAGGAGATTGGATGTTTAACCAACTCTCTACGATTTTTTTTTTCAAAAAGTTATAGCCTTCGACATTTGACCTCTTGGGATAAACAATTTATAATATCTAAGCAACAAATTCATTAATCTGGCTTTACAACTTTTTTTTTATGTTTGGAATTGAAAGATCTTCATTTTAAAGCTTTAAAAAATATAAAAAAATGATTTGTACAATAAATAATGCAATTGTAAAAAACGGACATTTTGGACCTTTCGTAGGCTGTTTTGCAATAACCAATAAACGAAATTAAACTTATCAAAGCTCAAATTGTAGGTTTTTTAATTTACTACAACTTTCTATTAAAAAGTTTTTCTCTAAAATCAATATCCTAAGCTGCAAAATTCAAAATCTTTAAAAATTGCAAATTTAACAAATGAAAATCGCAATATAAAAAAAAGCGCACAATATTTTTGGTTACATTTTAGTAGAAGTTATTCCTGGCATCGACTTTACAACACCTGATAGGTTTCAAAAATTCCTGAATTATATCATGAAGTCGACCTATTTTTCACCCACAGCCTGGGGTATGACACAAAAAGTAAAGATTTGTGAAATAACTAAAAATTACGGAATTATTTTTCGTAGATAATAAAAAGTTTTTAACTGTATTTGTTTTTAAATTTAAGTTCACTAACACTTGTAGAACTTCTTCCTGTGACTTGGGCAATAATATTGTGGATTTTCGTCTTGCAGCATAGATATTTCTTCGAACGTAAGGAATGTCTTTCGTCGTCAGCGGTAAATTGCTGAAATTTTCCTTCCTCAATTCCTTGTGGACAATTTTTAAAGATCTTTCACATATATCTACTACAGCTTTCCTCTTTGTAGAATTACTAAAAATTTGCAGGTTAACGTGGATATCTGGAGCATGATTATGCTCCACCGATGCTTTTTCAAGAATAACGTAATTTTCATCACCTTCTTTTGTGTACACTTTTTATTGACGCCCTTTTTTGATACATCGCCATCTAACTTTTCCATCTTTGGAGACATGGGCCTTTGAGTATTATTTATATTCATTAATTATTAATAAAAGTTCTCCCCTTTGACTAAACCTAGTCGTTGGATTCGCCGTGTAAAAGTTATACACTAACGTACAAAATCGGACACTACACCGTAATACTTGCAACTGAAGTGAATAACTGAAAATATTTATATTCTTACTTTTGGCTATAATCAAATTTGGAATTTCCGGTCATTAAGACTTAATCCCCAACTTTCTCGGCGATGGGGCAGCAGGTACTTGGGATTAATGGGCCCAGGTAGTTCGTGGAGCAGATAGATAACGCCGGAAGTCATCGCCAACCTTCGCTAAGATGACGGCACCCAAAGAAGAAGATCTTTGTTTTGTCGTTTGTATAGGTATGATAGTCGGCTAAACAGTGGCGGCTAGTCTTAAGGGGCCACCGAGCCATGGCACTGGCTCTGACAAATATACTTACAGGAAAATATATTGATCAATAAAAATAATTTTATTTTTACTATGTTTTTTTTAATATTAATGCATTATCTACATACATTATTTATCATTATGTAATTTAATATCCACTAAAAAACAAATAATTCCTGTGAGTTACTCTGCCCGAGCACCATTCCGTATGGCTCGAGATTTCTGCTGTCCTTAGGAAAAACGCCGTATCTGCAGAGAGATCACATTTGAGTAAAATCGGTTTTTGTTTAAATGTCTAGCCGTTGAAAACTATTTAGAATTTTTTTTGTGTTCTACTTTATATACATAATAAATATCATAGAATTCATATTTATACATAAGATTGGCAAAATATATTTTATTTACTCTAAAAACTCATTTTACTGCGTTCTTTCTAAGTATACTACATAAATTAACTTCTTCCTCCTTAGGAAGAATGCAATACTGCGTTTGCGCTAATCATTTTCTTATTTTATAATACACTAGACTCTCTCTATAACGAACACAGTTATTACGGGGTTTCGCTTATAACTAGGTACACTATGTAGATGTCCCATGAAATTCCTATTGAACTGAACACCTCTATAACGAGGAAAAATGAAATCGTAAAATATGTATTGTAGCAAAACCATGAGTCACCAGCCGCAAGGCGTAAGCCGAGAAAAGTCTAGATCAAAGCACGCTATACGTGGAACCGATGCGCGGTTGTTGGAAGGTCACACGATAGTCGGAGAGCTGGCTTAGCCCGGAATGATCGAGAATAACGACTAGGATATATAAGGCATAATTTTTGTGAATAGAGTTTAGTCTTAAGCTAAAGTTTGTAAAGTAAACTTGTATAAATAAAAAATAAAGTCGTATATAAATTACGAACCGCTAGTTTTATTGTAATTAGAAGTAATTACACTAATCACGCTACAGTTGGTGTCGGTGTTCGGTTAACTTAGTGCGATATAAATAAGTGAATTACAGAGAGACTTTAAAAGACTTTTGAACTTTATTCGTCGGGAATAGTTAAAGTGCGTTGATTGTTCGGTATTCGGAAAGACTGTTAAAAGACATTTTGGAAAGTACGTGTGTGCCGACCAAAGATGTTGCTACAAGAACTTACAGTAAAACAGCTCCGTGAACAGCTCGAGGAACAGGATCTGGACAGCAGTGGGCTCAAGATAGTCCTACAAGCACGACTCGAGGATGTCCTCACGAAGAACGGAGAAGACCCAAAGACGTTCCACTTCCAGTCAGCAGAACAAGTAATCTTATCGAAATTAAAAACTGTTTCTGAAACGATCGATGAAACTTCTAAGATAAGCAACGAGAAATTTGAAAGTGTTTCTCAAAAGATCGATGAAACTTCTAGACAGAACAACGAGAAACTTGAAGAAGTTAGTAGAAGAAGCGACGAGAAACTTGAAGAAGTTAGTAGAAAAAGCGACGAGAAATTCGAAAATGTTGCTAAAAGATTCGATGAGACTTCTCAAATAATTAAAGAGGTCTGTAGGCAAAACAACGAAAAACTAGAAGAAGTTTGTAAACAGAACAATGAGAAATTTGAAGAAGTTTCTAGAACATTCGATAAGATGCAGAAAAGTGTAGAGACCGTAGAAGAAAAAATCAAACAGCTAGAGAGCAGGATAACCGATACAAAAGTACAACCATCAGTTAATGCAGCAACGTTAGATCCTTTAGTGAAAGATGAACTACCGAGAGACGAAACGTCGCATAATATGAGATTCAAATTACCACCATTTGATGGAAAGTCCTCTTGGTCCATATATCTTAGACAGTTTGAAGCTATTGCGACCGCCAATCATTGGACCGAACAAGAAAAGGCTGTTTCCTTGACTGCTGCTTTACGAGGTGATGCTGCAGATATATTAAGGTCAATTCCCAAGGGTCAAGAAAATTGTTACCAGACCTTGTTCACTCGTCTAGAAAAACGCTATGGAGATGCCCATCTACAACAAGTATACAAAGCACAACTGCGAAGTAGAAGTCAACGAGCAAGTGAGAATCTGCAAGAATTTGAAGCAGATGTGGCTCGTGTGGTGCGGTTGGCTTATCCAGAGGTGCCAGACAGCGTTTTAGAAGAAATTGCAGTAGATACCTTCGTCAATGGGCTGAAAGATAATGAACTACAGAAAGCTTTACGACTAGCAAGACCGAAAGTTTTAGATGAAGCACTTGCTATTGCATTGGAACACGAAACGGCTAGTCAAACTTCACGAGGCCATAGAGTAAGAACCATTGAAGAAAGTGACGAACACAACGATGAACGTCTGGAGGAAATGATACGGAGAGTATTAAGTAATCAGATGCCAAAGAGACGCGAGCCTAGATGTTGGAATTGTGGAGACGTAGGCCACATTCGTCGTAATTGTAAGAAGATCGTACAGCCGTCGGAAAACTAGAGCGGGTCGACACCAAGGGGCAACTGCCGACCTCGAGAACTAGAGCCCCCATAGTAACTGTCAACCTTACGTCCTCCGGTGGAATCCACAACTTATACATCGAAGGTCGTATCAGTAATAGATGTAGATCATTTTTGGTGGATACAGGTGCAACGAGAACTATCGCACGTCCAGATGTAGTACGAGACCATAATAAATTATCACCTGCAACAGTAAAGCTTAGAACAGCGACTGGTGAGCTAATTAATACATATGGCGAGGCTAATATGTCAGTATCCATTGGCCAGACCACAGTTGAACATCAAGTATTAATTGCCGAGATCTCCGACGAATTCATATTGGGGATGGACGTACTAAGGAAAGTGGGGGCAATATTGGATGTTCAAAATGGAGTTCTCAAGATCAATGGTGAA
Source organism: Diabrotica virgifera virgifera (assembly GCF_917563875.1). NCBI lineage: Eukaryota > Metazoa > Arthropoda > Insecta > Coleoptera > Chrysomelidae > Diabrotica > Diabrotica virgifera. The sequence goes on from NC_065451.1 coordinate 32,383,940, forward strand.
GAGTTGCCCTTTCACGACGACAAAGAAGATGTCATCCGCTTACTTACTACATGCGACGTAACCATACCCGGTAATAGTGAGAAAATTCTGATGACCATGCTTGATGGACACTGCCGAGAGGGAAGTTTAAGGATGGTTGAAGATGTGGATAATGTCGAGTTCCTAACGGCGAAAACTTTGGTAAAAGTTCGAGATGTGATCCCTGTAAGAGTTATGAATTTAAGGGAAACTGCTATCAAGTTAAGTAGAGGAGCTTTGATCGGGCAGTGTGTTCCCGTGGCTTCAATTTGCTCTGTGAATACCAATGAGAAATCATCGAAGGCGAAGTATCCAAAGGAGCTTGTTGAGATGATCATTGAAAGATGCCAAGATCTTGATCATGAACGAACGGAAAAAGTGACATCTATGCTGATAGAGTATCAAGATGTTTTTGCTATTGACACGAAGGATAAGGGAAAAACAAGCATAGTAACGCATAAAATAAATACCGGAGACGCTCAGCCAATCAGACAACGGCCTAGACGACTTCCATTTGCGAAAAGAGATGAAGCCGAAGAGATTATCAAGGATATGGACAAACAAGGGGTAATTGAACCATCGAACAGTCCATGGACATCACCAGTAGTTCTGGTAAAGAAGAAAGATGGTTCAACGCGTTTTTGTATCGACTACCGCCAGCTCAATGCGGTAACAAAAAAAGATAGTTATCCTTTGCCCAGAATAGACGATACATTGGATACTCTCTCCGGTTCTCGTTGGTTTTCCACACTCGATTTAAAAAGTGGATATTGGCAAGTAGACATGGAGCCAGCCGATCGGGAGAAAACCGCATTTTCGATAGGATCAGGGCTTTGGCAGTTTACGGCTATGCCGTTTGGTTTATGTAATGCCCCTGCCACATTTGAAAGATTAATGGAGGCAGTTTTAAGAGGTCTAACATGGAAAACATGCCTGGTTTACTTGGATGATGTAATTGTGGTTGGAAGGTCCTTTGATGAACATGCCAAGAATCTAATAGACGTCTTTCAACGATTGAGGGCAGCGAACTTGAAGTTAAGTCCGAAGAAATGTCACATGTTTCGACGAGAAGTTAAGTACTTAGGACATATTGTATCGAGTAATGGTGTAACAGCTGATCCTGAAAAGATTGATGCAATTAAAGATTGGCCAGTACCAAAAGATAAACATGAAATTAGAAGTTTCCTTGGCCTATGTACATATTACCGACGATTTGTCAAAGGATTTGCCAATATCTCCAAGCCCCTAACAAAGTTGACGGAGGAGGGCAAAGAATATACATGGAGTGAGGAGTGTCAAAAAGCTTTCGAACAACTACAAAGGGCTCTGATCAGTGCACCGATATTAAGCTACCCGGGACAGGCAGGAAAATTTGTTTTTGATACCGATGCTAGCAACAGTGCCATAGGAGCTGTTCTCTCACAAATCCAGAATGGACAGGAAAAAGTCATCGCTTATTTCAGCAAAGTCCTGTCGAAACCAGAAAGAAACTATTGCGTTACCAGAAGAGAACTGCTGGGTGTAGTGAAGGCTTGCGAACATTTCCATAAATACTTGTACGGCAGAAAGTTCCTTCTTCGAACAGATCACGCTGCTCTAAAATGGCTCATACAATTCCGTAATCCAGAGGGCCAGATGGCAAGATGGTTAGAACGACTGCAAGAATATGATTATGAGATAGAACACAGGGCCGGAAGAGTTCATTCAAATGCTGATGCCCTTTCGAGACGACCATGCAGTGCAAATTGTAATCACTGTGCCAAATTAGAGGAACGATTTTGCCCCGTGAGACGAACCACCGTAGTTAATGAGCAATGGCAGCCCCAACAGTTACAAAACGCCCAAGAAGATGATCCATGTATAAAAAGAGTATTGGATTGGATGCGGCAAGGTGAAAGACCTAGTTGGCAGAACATTAGTGCATGTAGTCCAGAAGTCAAGGCCTACTGGAGCCAATGGAATTGCCTGGTACTAAAAGATGATCTTCTGTACAGAACCTTTGAGAACGATGATGGTACAGAATCTAAGCTGCAGTTGATTGTACCTAAAAGTAAAGTGTCAGAAGTATTGCGTCAGTTGCATGACGGTACATCAGGTGGACACTTTGGTATTACGAAGACTCTGCAAAAGGTTCGAGAACGGTTCTATTGGGTGAACTGTAAAGATGATGTAAGAAGATGGTGCCGGAAATGTGAACTGTGTGCATCCGGTAATGGTCCAGTTGGTAAAAAGAGAGCACCCATGAGACAGTACAATGTTGGAAGTCCTATGGAAATAGTAGCAATCGACATTGCAGGTCCATTTCCAGAAACCGATGCTGGAAATAAATACATTCTGGTAGCCATGGACTATTTTACGAAATGGACCGAGGCCTATGCATTACCGAATCAAGAAGCTGCTACCGTTGCAGAGGTACTTGTTAAAGAATTCTTCAGCCGATTTGGTGTTCCCTTGGAGATCCACTCCGACCAAGGGCGAAACTTTGAGTCAGCTCTTTTCCAAAACGTTTGTAAATTGATTGGTGCCAATAAGACCAGAACAACACCCCTGCATCCTCAATCAGATGGAATGGTCGAGAGGATGAACCGAACGATGGGTAAACACTTGTCCAAAGTTGTATCTGAACATCAGCGAGATTGGGACCAACACATTCATTTATTCCTGATGGCCTACCGCTCGGCCGGGAATGAAACTACAGGTCAAACACCAACCTGCCTGATGTTGGGTCGTGAAGTTCGTTTGCCCTGCGACCTAGAGTTTGGCTGCAGACCTTCCGAGGAATATGTTGCAGGCGAAGAATACGTAGACCGCCTGAAGTTACGAATGAACAACATTCATGAACTTGCCCGACAACACATCCAGATAGCCAGTGACAGAATGAAAGATCAATATGATTCTCGCTGTAAGAATGAAAGCTTCGAAGTAGGTGATCTTGTCTGGCTTTATAATCCACAACGTCGTCGAGGCCTGTGTCCTAAACTGCAAAGACAATGGGAAGGTCCGTATGAAGTTAAGAAGAAAATAAATGACGTAATATACAGAATTAAGAAGTTGCCAAACGGTAAACCAAAAGTTATTCACATAAATCGTCTCGCACCATATGCTGGCTCAAATGAAACAGAGGAAGCCCGAGTCCTCCAACAGGAGATGAAAGATGCACCACAGCCAAGTTTTAAGGAATTTATGTCAAATTACGCAGAAAGAAAGAGTGCTAGATTCGGCGTGACCACAGAAATTCAGCAAGATCTGTTTGGTGTTCCAGAAAACGTCTCTCTAGCCCACTGTGTTGCCCAAGACCTCGAGATGACTAAAGGAATCTCGTCCGTATTCAATAGAAAGTTCGGCCGCCTGGACGAGTTAAGAAATCAGCAGCCTAAAATTGGAAGAGTACTGCGATTGGAAGATGGTCCTCGATCTTTGCTGTATATGGTGACCAGGAAGTCTTATACGGACACGCCAAGCTATGAGAACATATGGCGTGCTCTAAGTAATTTGAAGAAAATCGTGTGTAATTATGACATCAAAGATTTGGCTTTACCAAAAATAGGCCATGCAGTAGAAAATCTGGATTGGAAGATTGTGAGAAGCATGCTTGAAGTGGTCTTCAGAGAAACTGGCGTACGAATTACTGTGTGTTGCATGAACCCGAAGATGTCGGATCCTTCAAAGACAGTAGACTGTTATTTCTTCTTGAAGGGTGTATGCAAAGCTGGAGAGTCGTGTAGATTCCGCCATCCTGGGCCTTCATCTAGAGTTGCTGATCGGGACGCTCAGATCTTAAGAGGGGAGCAATGTAGCAAAACAATGAGTCACCAGCCGCAAGGCGTAAGCCGAGAAAAGTCTAGATCAAAGCACGCTATACGTGGAACCGATGCGCGGTTGTTGGAAGGTCACACGATAGTCGGAGAGCTGGCTTAGCCCGGAATGATCGAGAATAACGACTAGGATATATAAGGCATAATTTTTGTGAATAGAGTTTAGTCTTAAGCTAAAGTTTGTAAAGTAAACTTGTATAAATAAAAAATAAAGTCGTATATAAATTACGAACCGCTAGTTTTATTGTAATTAGAAGTAATTACACTAATCACGCTACAGTATCTTTATTATTCTTTATCTATTTTTAGCGCTGTAATGACTATAAGTAAATACCCCAACTACCTACCTGTATACCTACATAAATTCCCAACATCTGTGCGGTTATCGAGGGTAGTGCTGTAATAAAATCCACCGCCTACCTATAATAAATTTCTTCCTGTTCTGTTTATCTATTGGCCGGTACTGAATATTGTAAAAAAATTTATAATTTATGATGGCGAATCCTTATTGTCGAGGAAACAATATTTATGCCCGGTTGCAATATATTACAATAAGAATACCATAATATAATAATAGATATAATTGATAATAAGGTAAGAATCTAAAATTATGGTGCAACGTAAGTGATACTCAAGGAGGCCCTATCTATAAGTAGAGCTTAGCTAAGCTGGAGCTTAAGATCTGTTGGTGTAACCAGGCATTAGTATCTTATATTGCTCCGAATGGCATCACTATAATAGAAAGTTAATATTTTAGACAACCATATAATATGTATGCACAATATTATTGTTGTCTGATATAACGAAATCCGCGTATAACGAGGTAATTAGTCTGCCATTTCAGTTCTCGTTATAGAGGGAGTCTACTGTATAATAAATACAATATAACGATGAAAAAGGAGAATAAAAAACATTTTTTATAAAAGTATGTCATGAAAATGGACAAAAAAAGTGCTGGAAATAATTTTGGAATTAATAAGTTTGTCGCTAAGGGCCGTTTCTTGTATTTTAAAATTAAAAACCTTCCAGAAACGATTAACATTTACGGTCAAGTTTATTTTTAATTATTAATTATTAGACCTTGATTTAACTATGTACTTTTATAACACATTTTTTATTTGGAAATTCTACGACCTACGGCGATCAAAATATTTCGTACCAAAATTCGTATTTCGAACAAACTTTATAAAATTTGCACTGTTTAAAATGCATGATGAAACGTAATAATATAATATCGTATCAACAACAATATACATACACATAGGAAACTCGGCTATACCTCAGGAAACTCCACATTTAGTGGAAGTATTTGTCTCACTTAGTAGTACCGCATTGTTTTTAAATCACACATTATTTCTTGATCACCAATAACTCAAACATAATATGTGTTTAGATTTTCTATTGATAAAGAAAAAATAGCCTTCTGCAGTATTAACTTTGTTCTATTTAACATATTTAAAAAATTATATCAAACAACCGTTCTCGTTAAAAAATGGCAACGAATTAACCTTATTAAAAATTTTACACATGGTGTAAAAATCTGTCAAATGCTTAGGCAGAACGCCGCATCTAGTGCCTGCTTAGGATAAACGCGGCAAGTGACCTTTAAATACGGCGTTTTTTCTAAGTATTTTTCAGATGACGCATTTATTCTAAGTATCCATGAACTATTTGGAGATACGGCATAAAATGCGTTGTGTTTAATGTATTTTGGCTTAACTTACGTCATTTTTAGTAAGCAAATAAGATAGATATGCACATTTGGGTTAGAAAAATGTATAAATCTAATTTTTTCAGATTTTTGCAGATACGGCATTTTCGTCAGATACAGGTAGCAGATACAGGATGCTGCAGTTAATACTCAATGGAAAGATCGACGGAAAAAGAGGAATTGGTCGAAAGAAATATTCATGGCTCCGAAACCTTCGTCAATGGACTGGCTTATCAGCAGATCAATTGTTACATGCCGCACAAGATCGAGAGCGGTATCGGCAAATTGTTATGGAAGCTACCCACGCCTAAAAATTTGGGCACAGTACTTAAAGAAGAAGAAGGCGTTTTCGCTAAGCACGGCAGATTTGACTTCAAAAGTATTATAGGAAAAGGTAGACGCGGCTAGCTTACAACGGACGCCGCGCGCCGCGCCGGGGTTTATGAGATTCCGAGCCAGGCAAACTTTGGCTCGAGTGTGTTTTAGAATGTGACTTGCTGGTGTTAGCTTAGAATGGTTTTTGGTTATCTATAACTTTTTAGCGTTGATTTGAAATTTCATCTAGCTCTCCAAATTTTAAAAGCCGTGTAAGGATGTTTAATATAAATATAATATTCAAAACATTGCTGGATGTGTGGATGTGATCAAAAAAATGCATTTTTCTGTTTCGTGTGTGTTTTGTTTAGGAGCGATTCTACATGGGCAACACATGATATCATTGATTTAGTGCATATTTACGAAAAATAAATATACGCCTTGCCTTATTTTCATAATTCTTTATCCATGCGATCATCTAATTATATATAAATGTCAATTTTAAAGATACTGTGTCAAAAAACGAAAAAAAGATCCATTTTTATTCAGTACCTGGTAAATTTACCTATTAAGTTGTGTTAAGAGTAAATTTACCTATGGTAAATTTATCTATTTGTGCACCGCATCTTTCAGTAGTCACTAGCCGCCACTGCGGCTAAAAGGGATGAAAAAAACATAATATATCACTTCAATGCACGATTCTGGAAATATTTATTTTCTACGTTTGTTATAAAGCTCAATTGTATAAAATTTTTATAATTTTCCGACCCTAACTCATTCTAAAAATTCTACATCTCATTTGTTAAAAACTTTGAATTCTTCATGTATATACATTACATACATATTATACACGCTTCATATATTTCATTTACAACCTTAATAGACTAGGGCGCATCTGTAAAAATATTAGTACATTTGGACGTTGAGAGGTGACTCAAATTTTTTTGCAGAAATTGCTTGAAAATAACTCAAATAATAATATTTGAGTTATCCTCCCTCTCAAAAAGGTCCGGAACATTGTTTAAATAATCAAAATGTCAAAATATGAAGGAAAAATTCGATTTTTTTATTGGTTTTTTGATTATAACTTTAAAACTATTCATTTCTGAGAAAATTTGTACTAACATAAAAGTTGCGCAATTAAATTTCCTACAATATATAATAGGTTAAAAATTTAAAAAATAGTCACTCTTGTTGCAAAATAGCAATAATTGCGAAAAAATCATACAAAAACAAGTATTCGCATTTTACGTTTTTCAACCATTTATGCTACACTTAGAACCTTCATATTTCACCCAGAAACACTTTATGATACAGTGAAACAAAATTCTAAATTTGTTTAAGATCAGTTCAATAGATTTTGCAAAATTAATTTTTCAATCCAGCTTTCGCAAAAAAAATTAATTTTTTCAAAATGTTACAGGACTGAAAATAAAGCAGATAGCAAGTTGAATTTTTTTTTTGCTTATAGAAGTGTACTTTACCTTTCATCTGCAATTTTGCAGAATTAAAATCGATAAACATCACGGCGTCAGGATATTTTTCAAATAAACATTAATTATTGGTGCTATGCGCAGGACAGTGGATAGTTTGCTCCGATTGGGCATTTCAATGACCTTTGATAATGATTGGTACATTTTCATTTTTATTACATTTCAATATAAATAAATAAATTTGTTTATTGCAAAATAAAAACACATACTCTATCCTTTGAAATAACACTTTTATTAGAAAAAATTTTCTTTGTTCATATATTTTAACTTAGAGAACAAAAGTTTATTATTTTTAAACATATGCAATTGTTTAAACAATATTTCATAAACAATAATAAAATTAGTTTGATTTTTGTGGAATTAAATGATTAAAATACAACAAAATATAGAGTAAGAAAATAATATATTAGATGAAGGTTGAAAAAAATTTTGGTGGAAATCAACTTGTGTGAATCGAACACCGCTGTCCTGCGCGTAGCACCAAAAATTAATGTTTATTTAAAAAATTTCCTAACGCCGTGGTAATTAATCGATTTTAATTTTGCAAATTGCAAATGAAAGGTACAGTACACTTCTAGAAGTAAAAAAAAATTAACTTGCTATCTGCTTTATTTTCAGTCCTGCAACATTTTAAAAAATTTTTTTTTTTTTCGAAACCTGGACTGCAAAATTTATTTTGCAAAATCTATTAAACCGATCTTAATGAAATTTACAGTGTTGTTTAACTATATTATCAAGATTTTCTGGGTAAAATATGAAGGTCCTTATTGTCCGTTCTTTAACGGTAAAATATTGCAAAATCTCTAAATTTTAAAGAACCGCTTGGATTGTCATGAAATTTGGCATACACATAGCTAATAAGTCAAAGAAAAAAAGTGATATTGTGCCGATATGTGCTTTTGCCCTGGGGGTGGTTTTCACCCCCTCTTGGGGGTAAAAAAATATTCGGCCAAAGAAAGTCAAGAAATGGATAATCTGGCTAATTTTAAGTAACTTTTGTTCTATAGAGTTTTTTCACTAACTCAATACTTTTCGAGTTATTTGGCAGTGAATATGTTTATTTTTTCAACAAAATAACCACGCTTTTAGACGGTTTTTTGCAAATAACTCAAATATTAAATATTTTGTCGAAAAAACTTTTGAGCAAAACTATAGCCTGTAAAAAATTAAAAAAAAATGGTGTATATATCACGTCTCTACACCTAGTAGAAGCAGAGTTATAGCTAATGAAAAATAGATTCATATTCGTCAAATTCCAAATGGAATACTTTAACGTGAAATAACCAAAAATGAAGCACATTTCGGGGAAAACTCATTATAACTTATTGAAAGTGTTTAAAAAAAGCTTCATTTTTGTTTTATAAAAAAAAATTCTAGCATCAAAATTAAACAAGTTACGCTCAAAATAAAGTTAGTCTCTTTTGGTTTTGGTAAAAAAATGGAGAAAATCACCCCCTAATTAGTATCTTAAATGAACTTAATCGTTACGACTTCACAAGTTTCTTGACTCGTGTATATATTGTTTATATGATCTGTAAGTTTCATGGGTTCAAACTCCTTATTATTGAAAGGGCTGTAGTTAAAAGGGGTTGAACGAGTCACTGATCGCGAATGTATGCAAATTTAGAAACACCAAATCTTAATCAATTTATGTCTAACAGAAAAACAAAAAATACATGATATTCAGAAAAGCAAATCTGACTTTTTCTTGTTTTTCGAGATTTGTGGTATCTCGAATAATTTTTAAGTTATTTTGAAAAAAGAGGAATATTTTTCAAAATTTATATTTTTAAAATTTTTATTTTGAAACCAAATTTTTTCAAAAATAAGCACTTTGAATTGATGAAACTTACAGATCATATAAACACAATATAAGTAAAATAATTTGTGGAGCGGTAACGATTAATTTTATTTAAGTTGCTAATTAGGGGGTAGTCTTCACGATTTTTTTGCAAAAACAAAAAGGACCAACTTTATTTTGAGCGTAACTTGCTTAAATTTAATGCTAGGAACTTTTTGTACAAACAAAAATACAGCTTTTTTAAACACTTTAAAAAAGTTTTAATGGATTTTCCCCAAAAAGTGCTTAATTTTTTGGATATTTCACGTCGAAATATTCTATTTGAAATTTGGTGAATATAAATCTATTTTTCATTGGCTATAACTCTGGTTCTACGAGATCCAGAGAACTAACGTGTACACCATTTTTTTACTTTTTTATAAGCTATATTTTTGCTAAGAACGTTTTTTTTCGACAAAATACTTACTTTTTGAGTTATTTGCGAAAAACCGTCTAAAAATGTGGTTATTTTGTTAAAAAAATGAACATATTCACTTGCAAATAACTCGAAAAGTGTTGATTTGGTGAAAAAGCTCTATAGAACAAAAGTTACTTAAAATTAGTCAGTTTACCCATTTCTGGACTTATTTTGGACATATATTTTTTCATCCCCAAGAGGGGGTGAAAGTCACCCCCAGGGCAAAAGCACACATCGGCACAATATCACTTTTTTTCTTTGACATGTAAGCTATACGTATGCCAAATTTCATGTCAATCCAAGCGGTTCTTTAAAATTTAGAGCAAAAACCGTGAAAGAATGGACTATTAGTATAGTATAAATGGTTGAAAAACGGAAAATGCGAATACTTGTTTTTGTATGTTTTTTTTCGCAATTATTGCTATTTTGCAACAAGGGTGACTATTTTTTAAATTGTTAACTAATTTTATATTGTAGGAAATTTAATTACGCAACTTTTATGTCAGTACAACTTTTCTCAGAAATGAATAGTTTTAAAGTTATAATCAACAAACCAATAAAAAATCGAATTTTCCCTTCATATTTTGACATTTTGATTATTTAAACAATGTTCCGGACCATTTTGAGTGGAAGGATAACTCAAATATTATTATTTGAGTTATTTTCAAGCAATTTCTGCAAAAAAATTTGAGTCACCTCTCAACGTCTATCTCAAAACAGATGCGCCCTGGACTATAACTTGAATAGAAAACAGCTCTCAGACCACGCCACTTAAACACCGACGCGCGACGTGTTACAACGACACTTTGATTAATTACAGAGCTCTGCTTGTAAATTTTTTGCAAATATTTGTTACAAAATATAATATGACATATATTATGTTTCTCCGTCTGGTAAATTGAATGATATCGTGAGGAGTGTTTTTAAGATTGATCGACGGATTAATATTTACGGCATATCAGATTTTCCATTTTTTTCTGGAAAGTAATATAGCAGTTACACTAATTTCTCCACACTGCTACTAATTTATCAGATAAACACAAAAAATAGGTGACACAATATAGTCCTGTCGCCAGAGGGGGTACAACGGCCTCCTTAATTCAGATGGACTTTTCCTAAGTTTTTTTATGTATTTTGACCCGTAGAACACGAATTTTTTGGGTAACAGTTGATCCGAATGTCGATGAGATTGTTATAAACAAAGAACTTGAGGAATCACATAAAACCGATTTTTCGCAAAACAAAACATTTTTTGTATTTTTTGGGTCATTCTAAGCAAAACATGTTTTTACAAGTTTTTTCGTAGGATGCATAGTTTTCGACATAAACGCGGTTGAACTTTCAAAAAATCGAAAAATTGCAATTTTTGAACCCGAATAACTTTTGAATGAAAAATAAAATAGCACTTCTGTTTACCGCATTTGAAAGTTCAAGTCAAATTCTATCGGTTTTGATTATTTTCATTGCTAAAAATTAATTTTTTTATTGTTAAAAAAAGCTATAAACATATAGTGCTTGAATGATATTTTCAATGCATTTCTCATTTGAAATCGAACGAGTAGGGGCGCATACAGACAATTTCTATGTAGATTGCGTACATTAAAACGCATGCATTGGACACGGATAACACTATGTGTTTATAGCTTTGTTTAATAATAAAAAAATTAATTTTTAACAATGCAAATCATCAAGGCCGATAGAATTTGACTTGAACTTTCAAATGCAGTAAGCAGATTTGCTATTTTATGTTCTAATTATAAGTTATTCGGGTTCAAAAATTATTGCAGTTTTTCGATTTTTTGAAACTTCAACCGCGTTTATCTCCAAAATTATGCATCCTACAAGAAAACTTGTAAAAACTTTTTTTGCTGAGAATCACCCAAAAAATACAAAAAAATGTTTTGTTTTGCGAAAAATTGCTGTTATGTAATTCCTCAAGTTATTTGTTTGTAACAATCTTATCGACATCCGGATCAACTGTTACCCAAAAAATTCGTGTTCTACGGGTCAAAATACATAAAAAAAACTTGGATACGTCCATCTGAATTAAGGAGGCCGTTGTACCCCCCTGGCGACAGGACTAATATCCATAGATCAATTTCCAAAGTTCAGCTACTGTGTAAAAACACAATTAAATATAATTAAATATAATTATATTAAATATAAATTTGAAAAATGAATATTAGGTAGCCAAGACACCTTTTTACGTCCTAGACTTTCCCTACTCTCTATATTTCCTTCTAGTACTACTTGCTGAAACGTTTATCGTTTTTCTCGTTATACAGAGAGGATCTAAATTATGGAATAAATTAATTTTTTCTAAAATGAACGATTTTAGAGAAAAATCCCGAAACGGTTCAATTTTTTTTTCAAATTACAATTTTTTGGCATATATTTCATACTGGTAACGTCATCCATCTGAGCGTGGTGACGTAATCGATTATTTTTTTTAAATAGGAATAGGGGTCTTGTGGCACCTCATTTGAAAGTGTGTTCAATTCTCTATACAGTAATATTAACATTAATATCATTATTTATACAGGGTGGCCAAAATAATAATTTTTTAATTAAATTAATTGACGAAAAAAGAAGAATGTATGCAATTTATTTAACTCAAAATACATTCTATCGCCGTCAGAAAATAGAAAGAAAATGTTTATTTGGAAAATAAACATTGCCTTTCGCTTAAATTAAATGTTCAAACTGCCAAGAGGTAGGTGGGAGGCTGTTTGTGATTTAATTTAAGCAAAAAGAAATGTTTATTTGTGAAATAAACATTTTTTTCTATTTACTGACAGCCGTACAATGTATTTTGAGTTAAATAAATTACATAATATATTCTTCTTTTTGCGTCAATTAATTTAATTCAAAAATTATTTTTTTGGTCACCCTGTATAAATAATAATATTATCGTTTATATTACTGAATAGAGAATTGAACACCCTTTCAAATGAGGTGCCACACGACCCTTATTCCCATTTAAAAAAAATCATTGATTACGTGATCACGCTCAGATGGATGACGTCACTAGTATGAAATATATGCCAAACAATTGTAATTTAAAAATAAAAATCGACATTTTTCAGGATTTTTCTCAAAAGTCGTCCATTTTAAAGAAAATTAATTTATTCCATAATTTAGATCCTCTCTGTATGTGCCCTAAATATGCAGTCTTCTTACTTTTACTTAATCAAAAAGTTCCCTAAGCTTCCACATTTCTGACTCTGTCCTTCCATGATAATCTAAACATGAAGCTCAGCCACCAAATTTTAAAAACTTCAAGTTTGTAATTGGATCTGGCTTTTAACGTCCATGCTTTCTTTTTATACAAGATAACACGCCATACTTAACTTTTAGCATTGTGTATCTTAGGATGAAGGCCAGTTTGCCACTAGTCATAAATTTACGAAATTTCGAAAAAGCATTTTTGGTATGTCCTACTTTGCTCTTTATTTACTGATATGTTTTTCCGGTCTGATTTCAATATAAATTGACGGTAACTCTTATATCCTTGGCATCCAATCCCAACTCTTAGATATTTTATAATTAGTTAATGTTTTGAGTTATCGAATACTCTCTCATAAACGAAACAGAAAAAAAAAATGATCCTTTCTTTGATCTAAACTTTGTATTAATTTTGCAGAATAAAGATCGCTTTTCTCGTGCCTAGACCAATTTTAAAACCAAACTAATACCAACCGCTGATCTCTTATTTCTTTATTACTTTATTCCTGGTATTATGAATAGCAGTGGCCTGTTTTTTGATGAAAATCGCAGTAATTTCTTAATTTTCTTGTAGAAATTGAAGCTTTCACCAAATTTATATAGATTTTCAGCTTCGATATAAAATGTGGTCATCCAGATCTTCTTCGCCGCTCTAATTTCCTGACGAATTTTGTGGTGTAATCGTTGGGTTGAAAAGTTCGTAGGCTAACATAGAAAGAAATGTTTTCTTAATTAGATTTTATTATCTTCTAGGGCGATATAACCATTATAGCGGTTATACAACTTTTCAATACCATTTTTATAATACAATTTGTACAATTGGATATAGTAATTGAGTCAATACTCGCAATCTTAAGTTTGTATTTTATTAGTTGTTATATAATCATGGGGCAACCGGTTTAGAGTCTTACAATATATGACTCATCATCAGGCCCAGTACAAAAAGTCTTTACAATACAAACTGCAAGCTAAAATCACAAAACGAGAGACATGTACATATACATATTTATATAAAACATAAAAAACATCTTTGTCTTGGTTTTAATCACATACAATAAAGCCAAACAACTGTATAGTATTGAACTCAATAGTCTATAGCATGTAAAATTGAGACATTCTGTCATTGGGAGCGACCAATCTGATGAGAATTGCTTGGTAGATAATTTAATATATACTACCATCAATCCTTAATCCTAGTTAAGGGTTGATGGAGTCCTGACAAGATGGACAAGATGCGATCAAACGACATAATATAAAGTTAGTAGTAATCGGTATGTACTTACATAACAGCCACATAAACTGTTCTACAGCTAAAGATGTACCTGGAAGTCACCAGCCCCATAAGAAAAGTTGACCAGTCTAACAGCCATTAGTCTCTTAAATTGTTTGTTATGTTCAATGTGGAACCTGGCATAAATTCCTGTGTTCCCAGTGGTGTATGTTTTTTATCATTAACAGTTGTTTTTTTTATCTCACAAACTGATAAATCGACAGATGTCAAATTTATACACCTCGTTTGAAAGTTAGGGCTGACTAAAAATCATATGGATTTAATGCCAGTAGTGCCATCTATGTGTCAGCCTACGAACGATTTATTCCACCTGTTATATTTCGGTAACCTACTTAGTCTTGCCCAATCGTACGCTGCCTGGCTTGTTCCACCATCTCAATATTTTTTGAGCATCCACTCCTTTCCGGTATTCCCTATCAAATGAATAATTTGTAGTAGTCAATGATTTTTCAACGACAATCACAGTTGCCAGATCAGATAACCTATTATTTTTTTCTTCTATACTTCTATTTTATTGCCCTTATCGAGTTTTCTAATGTTTTTTGATACCTTCTAGTCTCTAGTTATTTCTATTGGCTCTAGTGAGCATCAGTTTAATATTTGCCACTATGTGGTTTTGGTAGATCCTATATCTGTAAAAGAAACCCAGATATACTTATGTACAGCCTCCTAGGCGATAACTTATACCAAGTACTCGTTATGACTAGACTTTTTTCTTGGCAGTACCTGCTGTATCAATCTATCCCCTCTTTTCTCTGATCAAGATTATATTTTTCAACTGCGTGATATATGACTCCTTCTCCAAGTTTGGCGGTAAAATCTCCTAATATGATATAATTTCATGATTCTTAGTCACTTGTAAGGTTCACCTAGCTGTTGATAAAATCTGTCTAGTTTTTCTTCTGATTTGTCTACTATAAGGGCCATAGGCATGTATATTATTTATATTAACTTTTCCAAGGAACCGAATGAGTATGACTCTTTCGGAGACCAAAGCAAAGTTCTTCAAACAGACGCGCAAATGTTCGCTTATCAGGATTCCAATGACCAAGTCTGTGGTTAAGACTTGTGCTATGACTGTATGAGCAGTAAAGCTTTTTTCCGCTAGTACTGCTTACTCCTGTGTCTTCCCATCACAAATGTTGAGTATATGGATGTTAACTATGTTCATTTACAAAATTAAGCTTTGTAGTTTGCCTGCTACAAACAACCACGTAGCAACATGCCTACATCTTATGAGAAATTAAATTTTCTTTGGTTTTTTACAGTAAAATTGTTTTCCTTATATTAATATTTGTCGTAGATAAATGAGAAAATGTTGATAAACTCGTAATGATATCCATTTTCAGGGTATTACAAAAAATCAATAACCTTCATTACACTGACCGATAATGTCTTCATGACCTTCATTAGTGTCCAAGTCATATAATATGATATTCAATAATGAAATCCATATTAAGAAATATTTTTTATATACTTATTACAGGTTCATAAATTCTCGATCTATTATTTTTATTAGGAGGATGTTTTTCAGAAACTATGTGAAATATAGTATTTCAGAATAAATGCTGCAATCATGCTGACTAAAGAGGGTGTTTGGTAAAGAATGCGCCATATCTACTTAACCTTAGATTCCTGAGCTTAAAATAGGGCGATTTAAGCTAAATTACTTTAGTAATAAAGTTGATAATAACCGAAATACAGGGTGTCAAAGTTAAACTTGTATTTCATTTATTCTTGAATATTTCCAGACAGGTATGAGCTAACAACACGAAATTTGATAAACGATGTTTTTTTATGACGACAAATCTAAACTCGCCAAAAAAACGATGTATTACCCAGAAGTCGCCACATATGTCTTTCAGCGCTCATTTAATACGCTCAATTTTTTTTTTATTTCCTCTACACACTTTTTGAATCAAAATTGTTACTCTTTTAATATTTTTACTTAACCCTCGTAGGGCGGTGCGGGGTGCAGCAGCATCCCAGACCTCGTTTTTCTCACCTATCTTTTTTAATATTTTTTTTATTTGTGTCCATTTTTTTATTCGCATTAAATTAAATTCTAAACGCATTCCACCCATTACAGCATTTGCGTTTACGAGTTTTTTTTTTTGGAAAAATGACTGTAAGGTGCAAATGATGAAAATTTCATCCTGAATTGGACGTTTCTGCTGTTCCACCTGGAACCAACACAGCTATGGGACAATGTCAGTGTTATTTATGTCAGAAAAAAAAAACGAAAGTCCCGGCATAACTGTATTGGGTGTAAAAACTTTGTGTTGCCCACACTGTGAAAAATTTCATGTGTTTGTCTTGCAGCGATAATATTGTTTTAAAGAAGAAATGAGTACTTTGTTTGTAAAATTATGTTTCATAATATGAAAAACAAGTCCTAATTATCTTTCAAATCAATTTCTCCAAAGTTCACATATAAAAAAATGGATATACGGATGGGGTGCAAATGCACCCCGCACCGTTGTTTACGTAAGAATCTAAGCATCGCCTTACGAGGTTTAAAAAAGATTTATTACATTCATCTCGTTAAACTTAATAGCCCAGTAAATGAACGGGTAATTTTCAGGGGCAACTCCGAATTGCATGAAAATTTGGATTTAGGTCCCTCCACTTCAAAGTTGAAATTGTGCCATTGGTTGCTTTTACTTGGGGGGTGACAGTCACCCCTTCTCGGGGGTGAAAAAACATACGTTCAAGATAAGACCGGAAATGGATACATTGACTGATTTTAAGCAACTTTTGTTCTATAGAGTTTTTTACGTAAGTCAATAATTTTCGAGTTATTTGCCATTGAAAATGTTGATTTTTCGACAAAAAACTACGTTTTCAGACGGTTTTTCGCAAATAAATCAAAAAGTAAATATTTTATCGAAAAAAATATCCTTACCAAAAGTGTAGCTTATAAAAAACCCAAAAAAAATGGTTGTATCAGTAAAGTCTATCAATCAAATAAAAACAAAGTTGTAGCTCACGAAAAATACGTTTTTATTCGTCCAATTCCAAATCGAATATTTCAAGGTGAAATCACCGAAAAATTAAGCACTTTTCGGGAAAACCCCATTTAAAATTTTTTAAAGTGTTTTTAAAAAGCTTTGTTTTAACTGTTAACAAAAGTTTTAGCATTAAAAATAAGCGAGTTACGCTCAAAATAAAGTTGACCCTCTTTTTTTTGTAAAAAATCATGAAAATGTCGCCGTGTTTAGCTCCCCAAATGAAATTAATCGCTGCCGCTTCACAAACAATTTACTTACCTATCTATTTTTTATATGATTTTTCAGTCTCACCGGTTTAAAGTGTTTATTTTTGAAAGGGTTATAATTGAGAAAACTTGAATGTGTCGCTAATCACGAGTGTATGCAAATTTTGAACAGCCATATCTTAACCAATTTTTTTCTTACAGAGAAACAAAATGAAACTAACATATTTATAATAGTAAAACCTACATTTTTTTACTCTTTAAGATTTTTCTTATCACTAATACTTTTTAAGTTATTTTGAAAAAATGAAATTTTTCAAAAATTTTTAGAAATTTTTTTTGTACTATAAAACCAAATGTTTTCAAAAATAAGCACTTCAAACCAATGAAACTTACAGATCATATAAACAATACACATACAGTTAAAACAGATGGTAAAGCCAAACGAATAATTTCATTTAGGGTCATAAATAGAGGGAGGTTTTCACGATTTTTTTTACCAAAAAAAGGGGCCAACTTGTTTTTCAGTGTAACTCGTTTATTTTTGATGCTGTAAACTTTCGTAAAAAACAAAAATAATAAGCTTTTTTTCCATACTTTAAAAATGTTAATAAAGTTTTCCCGAAAAACGCTTCTTTCTTCGGTGATTTCGAGTTAAATTATTCGATTTGAAATTAGACGAATAAGAACGTATATTTCATGAGCTACAACTTTGCTTCTACTCAATTTGTAGACTTTACTGGTACACCACTTTTTCGTTTTTTTATAGGCTACACTTTTGCTAAAAATATTTTTTTTGATAAAATATTTACTTTTTGAGTTATTTGGGAAAAACTGTCTGAAAACATAGTTTTTTTGTCGAAAAATCAACATTTTAAATCGCGAATAACTCGAAAAGTATTGACATACGTAAAAAACTTTATAGAACAAAAGGCGCTTAAAATAAGTAAATTTATCCATTTCCGGCCTTATTTTAAACACGCGTTTTTCACCACCGAGAAGGGGTAAATGTCACCCCCAAGTAAAAGCAACAAACGGCACAAATTCAACTTTGAAGTGGAGGGTAAGTAGAACCTAAATCCAAATTTTCATGCAATTCGGAGTTGCCCCTGGAAATTACACTCCAAAACGGTAATTTATTGGGCTATAACCGTTTTCTAAATAAACACATTTTAAATCTGCGATGCAATATAATTTTGTGCATAATATCATTGCATTTACACCCGAAAAATAAACGTAAAGCCATAATAATTTTAAAATAGTTATTTATGAGACAGTTCGTGAAGTATGCTTTTTGCGAACGCACGCGATTTTTAGAGCACGAGCGACAACGGAGCGAGTGCTATACATCGCGTAAGTTCGCAAAAAGTACTTCACGCACAGTTTTATACAATATTTTATCTACGATAAACAAATAAAAAAACTGTAACTCTTCGTCACTGCAATTTATTTTTATTCTATAATTTTTAGAACTTTGACATTTAAAAATCCTAACTACTTTCAAACCACAAAACTGTTAAAAATTTTGTTGTAAGTCATTGCTCATATTGTCATCACCATGACAACGCGAAGTTAAGGATATTTGATTATATGAAATTGTGCCAAAAAATCCATTGAAAGTCATTTAAAATACATTGTTACTTCACGCACACTTTAAACCCTTCACCTGCACTGCTATCTATAATGACAGTTTTCACAAACTAAAAACTTATGCATAATATGACATAGAGTAGATAAAATGTATTGCAAATTTCTTCTAATGGAATTTGTGTTGCAATAACATAAATATGAGAACTTGCACAATTATTATGGTTTTAATTTTATTTTTTGGGTGTAACTACAATGATATTACGTAAATAATTATGTTGATTCGCAGATTTAAAATGTGTTTATTTCGAAAACGGTTTAGAGAGACTAATGTAGTATATTTTTTTAAGTAAAAATTTTAAGAGGATAAAAATGTTGATTCAAAAATTATTTAGAGTGGGGAATAAAAGAATTGAAAGTATTAAATGAGCACTGAAAGACGTATGTGGCGCCCTCTGGGTAATAGATCATTTTTGGTGGCGAATTTAGATTTGTGGTCTTAAAAGACCCCGTTTACCAAATTTCGTGTTGTTAGCTCATACCTGTCAGAAATATTTAAATATATATAATATAGCTCAACAGGCCTTAAAGGCCCATGGCTTGGAATTTCTCCACGGTTTTTCTCCATTTTCTCCTGTCCATGGCCGCAGTTCTCCAATTTGATGTCCCGATTGTTTGCAGGTATTCCTTACATGCTTCTAGCCACTTTTTCCTGGGTCGTCCTCTTCTCCTCTTTCCTTCCCCTCTCAGCAGCGAGTCCTTTGCCCACCTTCCGTCAGCCATTCTCGCAAGATGACCTAACCAACTTAGTCTCTTTGTTCTGACCATCTGGCTTATTTCTGGTTTCCGGTACAGCTCTCTGATCTCTGCATTTGTTCGTCTCCTCCAAACGTCTTCATCGTTTTTTACTCCCCCGAATATCTTCCTTAGGACACTCCGCTCCCAGATGTTCAGCATATTTTCTTGGTTTGTGTTCATGACCCATGTTTCGCTCCCGTAAAGAACTGTGAGCTGGATAACTGTTCTATAGAGTCTTAATTTTGCCTCTCTGGAGATGTTTTTGGTTCTTATTAGTTTGTTTAGGTCTCCGACTGTCCTTCTTCCTCTTGAGATTTTTTTTTTCAATTTCCTGACTTTCTTCCCCTTTACTTGTTAGCGTTACTCCTAGATACTCAAACTCCGTCACCTTTTTGAAGCAATACTATTTATTCTCGTTAATATAATTACGAATCCTTAATTTTTTGCCTTTTTCTATGCACTGCTGCCACCTGTTTTCACTAGACACCACTGAATTTGAAATTTTGCTTGTGACAGCCCAAAAATTGCGTGAAATCACGCAGCTATTCCCAAACACGTTTACATGTATCACTGTTGGTAGAGGTGGGACAGAAATATTTAAGAATAAATAAAATAACAGTCTAACTTTGACACGAAGTTATTACCAACTTTCGTACTAAGGTAAGTTAGCTTAAATCGAGCTAAACTCAGAAATCTAAGGTTAAGCTATGGCCCATTCTTTACCAAACACTCTGTGTATATTATTCATGTACTATTTAAATGCAATTTTTCTCGACTTAATTAATTTAATGAGCAACAAGGTAATTTTTTATAATTCTTTCAAAAACGCTTCGATTTAAAACCATCGCTTAAGCCTGCGCTATATTGGTGTATAAATAATTACATTACCCTTATCTCCAAGTCTAACACGCGAGGTATTAACTGTCCCTTAAGATCGTGGAGTCGATAAAATCACAAATGAAGATTTTTGTTCAAGATATCCGGTAACGTAAATCAACTAGTAGTATTTTTCACCTGTTTATTTTCCTTCGTCATTCATGGTTGTCCTGAGTTCGTTTACCTCAAAATATGTATGTTCAGGAGTTTTCAAAATACATATATAATATATAATTTCCTGGGGGCCCGGTTACTGGTATAAAAATTTAAATAATGTTTTTTAATATGAGTTGTCAATGCTATTCTATTATTTCAAATAGGTATTTTAAAATCTACATATCTTTAAGAATCATTTGACAATTAGTAGTGCACTCGGATGCAAAATTAACCGGACACCTTAAAAATGGGTAATTTTTGATGTCTCGCAATTCCTAAACCTGTTGTCCGATTTAAGTGATTTTTTAATATGTTATAGCCTTATTCTTTAGCAATACCGTTTTAATAATATTGTTGCTAAACAGGTAAATTTTCATTGTATACCGGGTGTACCAATGAAACTGTGTTTTTTTCTCAAACTTCGCATCGCCCTGTGGATCCTTGATTACATGAATTTCCTGTGTTCAGATTAAGAAGTAATAATTAGTTGAAGGTGACTTAGAATTATTTTTTATTGTTATCTTTGATTTTTGCTATCGATATACGTCACCCGAGATACGTAACCCCTATATAAATATAATGTATTATTGTGTTTTCAATTTATCAATCAAAAGCAAAATGAAAATTAAATTAAATTTTTTTTAAATAACGCGGGCACATAAATTTGATACACCCTGTATATTGATCTGTAAATATTTATTAGAATTTAGTTTGGATGTAAGTGGATTTCTTTTTTAATGAGCTTTCCGATGAACCATTAAAGACTTTTGTGAATAATTAAAGTGAAAAGAACGATGTATTTAGGTTTAAAATGGAAAAAGATTGTTTATTACGGGAACTATAGAATCCACAGGTAGAGGTAATTATCATTTTCTAGAAAAATGGTTTAAAAGAAAGTTTGGAATTCTAATATCTTTGTTTCACCCCGAGTAAATGTTGTAGAGTTCCCCGAAAGTAATTAGGATGGTCGGAATAATTTTGAAAGAATGACTGTTTGTTTATCGAAAGGAAAAGAGAAATGTTTCTGATTCTTGGCAATTTGGAAGGGGAAAAGTGGTTTGAATGATTGAGGGAGTTTGAAAAAGAAGTCAGTATGTTATTGGCATCGCTGAGGAGCAGTTCGACGTTTTCGTGGATAAGTAGTTAGCAAGTACCAGTGGTTGTTGATAGTGGAGAATAGTGCTGAAAAGTGGAACGAGAGACAGATCAAATTGAGACGAAATACCTCTTTGGTTCTGTAGTATTGTGAAAAGGAGAGCAGAGAATTTTTGGAGTTTTTGTGAATCGAGTGCTGGTCAAAAGAGGCTTTGGCTCGTTGGAGAATTGGTGCTGGTATGCCGATAGTTTTGAAGCTGGAGAACGGAGAGAGCTTTGATGAGTAGCCTTTAATATAGTCAACGAGGGAGAGCTGTTTTGGGTCACGAGAAGACATCAGAGTGAGTGAAGCAAAAGGTCAGTCAACTTATGTGAAAGATATTTTTATGTTCGGAAACTAAAATTTTTAGTAAAAAGCGTAGGAATTAAAATTCCAATATTTCAAAAAGTAAATAGGAAGCATAGCTAATCTTGCGAATACATAATTTGGTTTTGTTTATTTTGTTGTACCAAAGTCATCGGGAACAAACCGATAAATTGTTTTTTTTTAACTAGAATAAATTTAAGTGGTAAAAATTTCATTCGGACATCTGTGTCCACAGGTTTTAGATTTGATAGATTTTTAGAGTATTGATTTTGATAAATAAAAGACAATTCTGTATGTTTATTTTATATTTTTGCTTTATTTCTTTTTCCTATTTTATCCCGATTAGGATCAACTAAGAGATACTGAAACCACGAGAGAAGATAAGTATAACGTAAGATAATTTAGACATTTTTTTAATATTATAAAAAAGCACCCTGAGATTTTTATTCATTTTTTATGTAAGATTTGCGACAATTAAATAATTAATAAAATAAATAATAATTAATATAAAATTAATAAGAAGCAGATCATAACAGTATAATATATTATAGATATATATGTTAGTGTATTTTGGTTTTAGGTTCAATGAATAAGGTTAAGATTGGAATTAGATTTTATTTTTCCATTTAAAATCAACGTTTTGGCAGGTAATCCTTGCCTTTGTCAAGATTCTAAAAATATACATACAGATAAAACAAGATATTATTGTAGAACATATTAAAAACTGACCCGCACATAAAATGAGGCTCTAACGATAATGGACAGACACAGAATTAACATTGAAGCAATAAAATATCAGATTTCAATTTTTATTCTGTCTTTGTCTATTATTATTAGTGTCTCGTTTTACGTGTGGGTAATTTTGGAATAAACACAAACAATTGGCGTTAAAACCACAGAAACAAAATTTATGCTGATCATGGTTTTTAGGAATTAGGCTAAGGAACCTTTTTCAACTCAAAAGCTTATGGAAACAGCAAGATAATTTTTTTTCCAGCAATCCATTAGTAAACTATGTCACAGCCGATAGTAGTTAAAAGATAATAATAATTTATAAAATAAATTCAAATTACGGGGTGATCTTCATTTTATGCTCGGTAGTATATTTAAAATAAAAAAAATAAGTACTAGATTAATAATGGTTATTTTTATAAAATTCAAACATGGTTACAGGATTAACACATAGCACGACAGCACACTTCTCCTTTCGGGCATTCTTTTCTGCCGATGTTCAAGATGGCTGGACATAGTGTTTCTGGAAAACACTCATTACGTGATTCAGCGCAACTCATTTTCTCAAACATTGGATCTACAATAAAAAAAATTGTTAGCAAAAAAACCACAATGTTTTATCCTAATTCTGTTAACAAGAAAACACGTAAGTAGTTCCTTTAAAATGTTCAAAATGTACCAAAAAGACTACGAAAATGAAAATGCTTAGATGGATAAGTGGGGTGAAAAAGAAGGATAAGGTTAGGAATGAATATATAAGGAGAAGTTCAGGGTGGTGAAAATTATTACCAAATTTTGAAAAAGCATGCTTTAAGAAGGTTTGAATTGAAATAATTTATAAACTGTGGGTTCGTGGAAGGAGTAGGAGAGGAAGAACACAGAAGACCTGATAGGGATGCTTAGGCAGGACACCTCGGCAAAGGGGATTAATATTGATATGACTTAAGATAGAATTGTGTGGAGAAATGCAATTAGGTAAGCCGACCCAGCATATGGATAAGGGCAAGAGAATGATTATGACCATGATGATCAAAAAATATCTTTTTTATTTTCCTACTTACATCCTTCACAACAAACAGCACCTTGGGATTTCTGCTTGGGACATAACTTGCGGTACGTCCCTTCTATTGAGTGTGGACATTCATGTTCGAACACACAATAACCGCCTTTCTGTACACATGAATTTTCATATTTGAAATGGGACACACCTTCTAGAAAATAATATTTAGTAGTAAAATTTACAGTATTTTCATTTACAACTAGTGTTCTAACGTCTTCATCCTAGACTATCATCCTTATTTTTATGAACTGGTATGTTTATACAGTGTGGAAGCCACTTATGGAATAAAATTATTTCGATCCTTGTTTCAAAAAATGATAAAAAACGGTGAGATCCGTCGATTTTTATACATAAATGTGTTCTTTTTAAACATAAATTTAAATGCACATGGCGATTCAAGGAAGCCTAGCAGAATTCATAAGCTTTATTTTTAATGGAACATCCTGTACATTTTTATATTTTTTAAAGCTGGTGAATAGCCTGGTTTCAACGAACTTAATGTACGGTGTATTATGAATAATACAGGGTAACATTTTGAAATTATAAAGTATAGAAACCAGTTATGGAATAAAATTGTTTGTGTTCTTATTTGTGAACATTAAAAAGAATACTGGGACACGTCAACTTTTAAATTCAAATGGGCGATTTATAAACATAAATTTAAATATACAGGGTGAATTAAGCAAGTAATGCACAATCCGTGATCTCTAGTTTTATTATAACACCGTGTATATTTTTATGGTCACAGAAGCTACTTAACAATTTCATCTCAAAAACTGTATTACATATGTAGGGTTTATTATAAATAATACAAAGTGAAATTTTGAAATTATTTATAAATTTTTTAAGACAATAAATGCAAAACCCAATAAACTGATAATTAATTTAGAAAATTTATGTCCTTATTTAGATAATTTAAATAATAATACCATGATTTAATGCATGGTCAACTATTAAATACAGTGATGCATCATAGTGTCATTTAAATAAAATAGACAAAATCATTAATAAATCCCTTAGATTGTGTATAGGAGCCCTAAGCCCGGCCGCACATCAAAGAAACATGAAACGTAAATTACGTTTCATGGAAATAAACCACTGCTAAACAAATATATATCCGGCCATTTATGAGACTCTCCGAAAATAAAAATATGTCATGATCATGAATCACACTCGTTTCATTAGTAGGCGGACTTTGAGATTTTTTTAGCAGTGTTTTCTTTTCATGAAACATGTTTTTCGTTTCATGTTTCACGTTTTTCGTTTCATGTTTCTTTGGTGTGCGGCTTGGCTAAGAAGTACACCGATAAATAATCTACAAGTTGAATGCTGTGAAATGCCGATGGATAAGACGAAAAAAACTTGACATCAGCCTTTTAGTTAGATTATATGAAAAAATGGCAATTTTTAATGGGAAATAAGTCACAATTTTACCAAAAAAATGATTTTATTAACGTTTCGAAGCCCAAATCGGGTTTCGTTGTCAAAATACAAAATACTACTAAAATAAACAAAAATGTTGTTGCTAGGTAAAAAATTTCTTCTAATAATTTATTTAATCTGACTCATTTATATTGGCAATTCAGATGTATATTATACATTTTTAAAGTAGAAGACTTTAAAATGATATCGCCAATATTTATGAGTTGCTTTCGTGGGACGACTTTACTAAAAGATAGTTCATTCGATTACATGAAATCAATCCCAAGTCAAGAATATCCATCACAAAAAAATCATAGCATGTGATCCGTCTTTCAAAAGACAACCAAATGCAACGATGACAGTAAAATTCTCGCGTTAGAGATTTCATAGTAAATCACGAGGGAAAACCAGGAAAAAACCTCGCGATACTATCCCGACATCGTAATTATTTGGTCTTACATTTAATTTGCTTTCAAAAAACCAATACCAAATTCTGATTTAATATGATCAAATTCTCGCGTTAGAGATTTCATAGTAAATCACGAGGGAAAACCAGGAAAAAACCTCGCGATGCTATCCCGACATCGTAATTATTTGGTCTTACATTTAATTTGCTTTCAAAAAACCAATACCAAATTCTGATTTAATATGTTTAAAATTATAATTAATATTAATAATAAATAGATATACAATAAGTAATACTAAAATATAAAATTTGTCTCGATATGTTGTTGACTTACTAATCGTGGTATTTTCTTTCTATTGACTTCCTCTTTCAGTATGGATAACCACATCCTACAACACAAAATGTTGACCTGTTCTCTTATTTCTAATAAAGTTAATATGTTTTTAAATCCACTGTATTCTTTGACTGATATCCACCATCCCGTTAATTTAAATTATTTATTAACATTACAAAATAATGAGTTGGTATACCGACTATTGTATGAACATATTTTAGATATTAAACTTAAATTGTAATTGTAAAATATAGAGTAAGTATTTCTTATAAATTGTGATATATTAAAAGAAAAAAGAAAAAAATATATAAATAAAAAAATATAAAAAAAATAAATACAAAAAAATATAAAAAGAAAATAATAGAAAAAAAGTATATAATAAAAAAATATAATAAAAAAATATGTAGATAAAAATGAATGACGAACTTGGACAGTCCATAGTAAAAAGCTTTCAAATTAAGTAGAGGGCTAAAGAAGAATGTTGCAGTTCTTGCTGTGGAACTCTGGGAACATCATTTAGAAAAAAAAATAAAAAAATATATTATAAAAAATTATTAAAAAAAAATAAATACAAAAATAATTATTTATTAGTAGAATTATTTATTAGAGATTAATATTAGTATTAGTTTTAGTGCCGAGAGGCACTTTTTGCAATACAAGTTCCCTTTCAAACATGTAGAGACGTGAATTGTGATATATGTGTGTTTTGTTGATTACCAGAAAGCGTTCGATAGAATAAAACATGACGAACTTATGAAAATATTAAATTCAATTGGTCTAGACAGCAGAGATCGCCGCATAATAAACAATATCTATTACGAACAAACTGCAGCTTTTAGAGTAGGGGATCAGTTAACAGACGACATAAAGATAAAAAAAAGTGTGCGACACGGATGTATATTGTCTCCACTACTGTTCAATACATATTCAGAGCACATTATGAACCTAGCGCTAACGGACATAGACGAGGGAATACTTATAAACGGAGAACGATTGAACAACATAAGATACGCTGATGATACTGTCATTTTTGCAGACAGTCTTGAAGGTCTGCAGACACTTGTCTCCAGGGTGGAAAAAGTAAGTAGCAGGTTTGGGCTTGATTTTAACATAAAAAAACCAAATACATGGTTATAAGCAAAAATAGGATACCACCTGGTCAATTACTAGTTAACCAACAACCTATAATACAAATCACCAACTTTTGTTATTTGGGTGCAAACTTAAATGAACAGTGGGACCAATCGACAGAAATTAAGATAAGGATCGAGAAGGCAAGATCAGCTTTCGTCAAAATGAAAAAAATCTTTAACAGCCACCATAAAAAATTGGAAATAAAGGTTCGTTTACTAAAATGCTACTTATTCTCCGTTCTTTCATATGGCGTGGAGTCATGGACCTTAACTGAAGCATCACTGAAGAGACTCGAAGCATTTGAGATGTGGTGCTATAGACGCATGTTATGTTGAGGATTTCCTGGATAGACAGAGTTACCAACGAAGAAGTTCTACATAGAATGGGTAAAGAGCGCGAACTTGTCGTAACCATAAAACGTCTCAAACTAGAATACCTGGGCCATATAATGCGTAATGAACAACGATATGACCTACTTCGGACCATACTTCAAGGTAAAGTGCATGGGAAAAGAGGTCCAGGACGAAGAAGGATATCCTGGCTGCATAACCTGCAAAATAGGTTTAACTTAACAACTACCGGACTTTTCAGGGCAGCAGTCAACAAAGTCAGAATAGCCATGTTAGTGTCCAACATCCGTAACGGATAGGCACCATAAGAAGAAGATTAGTTTTAGGATAAGATACGAAAAAATAAATAATAAAATGAAAAATAGTAAAATTGGCGAATGAATTTAGTGTCCGCAGTCATATAAACCCAAATAATAGTACATTCTTTCACGGTTTTTGCTCTAAATCTTAAAGAAACCGCTTGGATTGACATGAAATTTGGCATACGCATAGCTTGCATGTCAAAGAAAAAAGGTGATATTGTGCCGATGTGTGCTTTTGCTCTGGAGGTGACTTTCACCCCCTCTTGGGGGTGAAAAAATATAAGTCCAAAATAAGTCCGGAAATTGATAAACTGACTAATTTTAAGTAACTTTTGTTCTATAGAACTTTTTCGCCAAGTCAACACTTTTCGAGTTATTTGCGAGTGAATATGTTCATTTTTCAACAAAATAACTACATTTTTAGACGGTTTTTCGCAAATAACTCAAAAAGTAAGTATTTTGTCGAAAAAAACGTTCTTAGCAAAAATATGGCCTGTAAAAAGGTAAAAAATGGTGTACGCCTTAGGCCTTTGGACCTCGTAAAGCCGGAGTTATAGCCAATGAAAAATAGATTCATATTCACCAAATTTCAAATAGAATATTTTGAAGTGAAATATCCAAAAAATTAAGCACTTTTTGGGGAGAATCTATTATAACTTTTTAAAATTGTTTAAAAAGAGATTTCTGTTACGCTCAAAATAAAGTTGGTCCCTTTTGTTTTGGCAAAAAAAAATCGGAAAGACCACCCCCTAATTAGCAACTTAAATGAAATAAATCGTTACCGCTCCATAAATTATTTTACTTATGTTGTGTTTATAGTCCTGTCGCCAGGGGGGTACAACGGCCTTCTTAATTCAGATGGACTTACCCAAGTTTTTTTTATGTATTTTGGCCCGTAGAACACGAATTTTTTGGGTAACATTTGATCCGGATGTCGATAAGATTGTTATAAACAAAGAAGTTGAGGAATTACGTAACAGCGATTTCTCGAAAAACAAAACATTTTTTTGTATTTTTGGGTCATTCTAACCAAAAAATGTTCCTATAAGGTTTTTCGTAGGATGGATAGTTTTCGAGATAAACGCGGTTGAACTTTCAAAAAATCGAAAAATTGCAATTTTTGAACCCGAATAACCTTTGAATAAAAAATAAAATAGCAATTCTGCTTACCGCCTTTAAAAGTTTGAGTCAAATTATATGTTTTTAATATTTGCATTGCTAAAAATTTATTTTTCGATTGTTAAAAAAGCTATAAACACATAGTGTTTCCCGTGCCTAATACATGCCTTTTAATGCATGCTACGTAGAAATAGCCCCGCTTGCACTTTTACCTCTTCTACCTACTCGTTCGATTTTAAATGAGAAATCATTGAAAACATCACTCAAGCACTAGGTGTTTATAGCTTTTTTTAACAATAAAATAATAAATTTTTAGCAATACAAATAAGTAAATCCGATATAATTTGACTTGAACTTTCAAATGCGGTAAGCAGAATTTCTATTTTATTTTTTAATCAAAAGTTATTCGGGTTCAAAAATTGCAATTTTTCGATTTTTTGAAAGTTCAACCGCGTTTATCTCGAAAACTATGCATCCTACGAAAAAAATTGTAGGAACATTTTTTGGTTAGAATGGCCCAAAAAATACAAAAAAATGTTTTGTTTTGCGAGAAAACGCTGTTATGTGATTCCTCAACTTCTTGGTTTATAACAATCTTATCGACATCCGGATCAGCTGTTACCAAAAAAATATCTTGTTCTACAGGTCAAAATACATAAAAAAACTTGGGTAAGTCCATCTGAATACAGGAGGCCGTTGTACCGCCCTGGCGACAGGACTATTATATGATCTGTAAGTTTCATCGATTCAAAGTGCTTATTTTTTAAAAAAATTGGTTTAAAATTGAAATTTTTAAAAATTTTAATTTTGAAAAATATGATTTTTTCAAAATAACTTAAAAATTGTTAGAGATACCAAAAATCTCTAAAAACAAAAAAAGTCAGCATTGATTTTCTGAATATCATGTATTTTTTGTTTTCCTGTTAGACAAAAATTGATTAAGATTTGGTGTTTCTAAATTTGCATACATTCGTGATCAGTGACTCGTTCAACCCCTTTTAACTACAGCCTTTCAAAAATAAGGACTTTGAACCGATGAAACTTACAGATCATATAAACAATAGATACGCGAGTCAAGAAACTTGTGAAGTCGTAACGATTAAGTTACATTTGAGATACTAATTAGGGGATGATTTTCCCGATTTTTTTACCAAAAAAAAGGGACTAACTTTATTTTGAGCGAAACTTGTTTACTTTTGATGCTAGAATTTTTTTTTATAAAACAAAAATGAAGGTTTTTTAAACACTTTAAATAAGTTGTAATAAGTTTTCCCCAAAATGTGCTTCATTTTTGGTTATTTCACGTTAAACTATTCCATTTTAAATTTTGCGAATATGAACCTATTTTTAATTAGCTATAACTCTGCTTCCACTAGGTATACAGACGTGATATATACACCATTTTTTTAAATATTTTACAGGCTATATTTTTGCTAAGAATCTTTTTTGGACAAAATACTCACTATTTGAGTTATTTGCAAAAAACCGTCTAAAAGCGTGGTTATTTTGTTGAAAAAATAAACATATTCACTGGAAAATATCTCGAAAAATATTGACTTAGTGAAAAAACTCTATAGAACAAAAGTTTCTTAGACGCAGGATATATGTGAAAGGAAACACACATGAGTATAACAGATATGAAGAACCTGGCCAACAATAGAAGCGCTTGGAAAAAATGGATAAGAGACGGAACCCGACATCCAACGCCCTGAAGGGTACTATGGATTATGAGAAAAAAAGAAAGAAAAAAAGTGTCAGTAGATACCAGGCGAAGTCTCAATTGACTCCATTGGATCCGCGCATGCAAAGAAATTTATCCCATAAGTGCGTTTTCATACATTATGATTTCAAAATTTTACCCTGTATTATTAATAATACAACCTCCATGATAGAGTTCGTTGAAATAAGGTTGTTAAGCAGATTTTAAAAATATAAAAATATACACGGCATTAAATTAAAAATAAAGCTTATGGACTATGCTAAGCTTGCTTGAATCACCCTGTACATTTAAGTTTATACCTAAAGAGAACACATTTATATTTATATAAAAATCGACGGGTCTCAGCGTTTTTAATAATATTTTAAAACAAGGGCATGGGCCGGCGTAGCTCAGGCAGTAGTAAGCTTCACTCACGTGCTGGTAGGCCGGGGTTCAAATCTTAGCGCCGGCAAGAACAACTAGACATTTTTCTAAAAATATCTATAGGTTTCAGGTCAACTCAGCCTGAATAAAGTGAGTACCTTGGGTAAAACCAGCGGTAATAATAGGCGGTTGTAGCGTAGCACTGGCCCTGTTACTTTCCTGGTATACCGTAGGCCCTAGATATAGCAGACTACCCAGCTGTAGTCCAAAAGCCGCGTCAGCCGTATAAAACGGGAGACTATTATTATTAAAACAAGGGCAGAAATAATTTTATTCCATAAGTGCTTTTCACCCTATATAATTTATTTATTTTGCTCAACAGGCCATGTAGGCCCTGGGCGTGAAAAACAAAATTACATTTTTTTACTATACATATCTACAATATACAATATTAATTTTTCTATTAAAAAATACATCATATAAATATACACATATATATAGCTCTCATTTTACAATTCATGGCACATTCTTCTGTTACAATTTCTCTTGCGCTCTTCTTACCACTCCTCTAAATTCTCTTCTGTCTAATACCTTGGAGAGTCATTTATTTTTAATTCACGTAAACCTGCTTGAACGCTGTCAAATCATCTTTTACCGGGTCTTCCTTTCCTTTTTTTCCCTACTGGTTTCCTGTTCAATATCATCCTGGTCATTCTATGGTTTTGCAATCTTTGCACATGTCCCAGCCATCTTATTCTATGCGCCTTTATTATTGCGGTGATTTTTGGTTCCGTATACAGCTCTTCCAACTCTTTATTTGTCCTTCTTCTTCATCCCATTTGTGTATTTATGCCTCCGTAAATTGATCGGAGAAATTTCCTTTCCCATCTTTCTAATCTTTCTTCATCTGCCTTTCTTTAAACCCATAATTCAGCTCCATAATATACAACCGTAGCTCTAATCACTGTCTTGTAAATTCTTTCTTTTGTTTTTCTTGAAACAAACTTAGACTTCATTAAGGATCTTAGCATTCCGTATTTCTGGTTGCCTTTTGTAATTCTGGATTCTATTTCTTTATCTTCATGTCCATTTTCCTTTACTTTCACACCAAGGTAAGTAAACTCTTCCACTCTGTCAAAACTGTATAGGTAATCTTTCTCCCCTTGTATTTTTATAAACTCTTCATTGTCTTGCTGTGTATCACCCATTACCATGTATTTAATTTTTTTTTCATTTATCTTTAGACCAAACCTATTTGCTTCTTTTTCTATCTTTTTCACAATTCTTTGATTTTGCTAATATTGTTAGATCATCCACAAAAGCAATACATTGATGTTCATTTTTAACCCTTATCCGGGCAAGGTGGGTCCAACGGGCCCGAGAAGCAAATTCTTTTATCATAAACTGATCAAAAAATTTTTATTGAATTTTATGCATCACTGAATTTGTTTAGAAGTATGTTTCTTTCAGCATAGTCATTACACGCAAACTATTGCGTGTAAAGAATTTTGTCACGTAAAGGGCCAACACGGGCCCGTCAGACCCTATTTGTATTTATACCTAAAGTCTAAATCTTTGTTACAGAAGTTAATCTGGCAGTCAGGTAATGTTTTTATGGATTATTTAAACGACTTTTATGATTCCGGAAATCTAATAATAGAGTCTAAGGGTGTAAGAAACAATGTAAACATCTCTTTGATTTGGACATCAAAGAGATGCTTGCAATAGGTGTAATATCTATTCTAAATGAATTTTAACTGATAATCATTATTAGAATGCAATAATATTGTTAGGTAGGACCTAAACATATTTTGAAATAAATAATGCATCTGCTATCAGTCGTTCGATATCGATGTTGTTGTCAACAACTAAGTTCCTACAAATAAATAAATGACAAATAAATAAGAGAAAAATAAATTACTAATCTATGTTCTTTTATTTATATTGTTTTTTTAACCTAATATTTAATAATAATTTAATTTGTCATATTAATTTGCTATTCTAGTTGGGAATAAGCTAATCTTGTGGCTTAGTCCCAACTAAAATAGTAAATTGATATGACAAAGTATAAATTTGTAAAAGTAAAATAATAATATTCTCCTGACTTATGCGTTTTATTCATTTTCTAAAGATTGTTTTTGCCGGTACTTTATACATAAGTTGCTAATTACCATAATATTTTCTCAGGTGGGTTTTCACACAATAATAAAAGGCAACAACACCGTAATTTTTTCTTGGGTATGCGTAAACATCAACACCCCTTTTCAAATAAAATGGCCTGTTAGATTTACAAAAGTTTTTATTTATTTATTAATTAAGTCCTTGTTTGGCTCTAAATGTTTATTCATTGTGAATAAATATTTTTTCTACAAAAGTTTTTTGCGCACCATCGCACCCTCGAGGTAGACCGCATACTATAGTAGCACCTTTTTTTTGATGGAGACAATTTAAATTTAACTTTAATAAAAAATCAAAAAAGAATATTAGAAATATATGGGTAAATATGAATAGTACATTCCAGAACAGTGGTGGGCCCAACGGACCCGAGTTTCCCGGTTACGTAAGTAAAATGTGTTGCCCGGATAAGGGTTAAATATGGTTTCTTCCATTTTTATGCTGTAATTCCTCATTATTACTTCAAGAACAAGATTGAACAACGTGGTTGACATCGGGTCACCCTGCCTGAGTCCTGGTTTGATTTCGAAGTCCTCTGAGATGTCTTTCCACACTACTTTGCTTTTCTTTTTTGCCAACGTCATTTCAATCAAGCTAATCAATTTTTTGGGGATTTGTAATTATTTCAGAGCACGGTACATTTCTTTTCTATTTATATGATCATATGCGTGCTTGAAATCTACGAACAGCGCATACAGGGTCGTTTTGTACTCATAGCAATTTGCTTGTAATTCTTTTAGCGTGAAAATCTGGTCTGTTACCGAACGGTTGGATCGAAAGCCTGCCTGGTACTCTCCCACAGTATCCTCCATGTATTCGTTCAGTCTTCTACGTATGCATTGTGCTATTATCTTATACCATTATCACCCTATATAATTAAAAAATTAGATAGTTTTGTAAATAATATCATCTATTCTCTGTAAAAGATATAAAATATATTTCAAGATATAAATATATATAATTTTATATAAATTTGCTTGCATAGAAATTGACCCACTTAAAAATTTGGTCATTTTTGATGTCTCGAATTTCCTAAACCTGTTGTACGATTTAAGTGATTTTTTAAATTTTGTTATAGCCTTATTCTTTAACAATAATACCGCTGTAATAATATTGTTGCTAAAAAGGTAAATTTTCAGTGTATTCCGGGTGCACGAATCAAACTGTGTTTTTTTTCTGAAAGTTAGCATCACCCTGTGGAATATTCTAGCATTTATAAAATACCTACTGAAATTAAAACCAAACTATAGCGTCCTGGTTTCTCAACATTCTGTTATTTTATTCATTTACTTATGTTGAACCATAAAAAAGTTAGGTACTTTAACATCTAGCCATGTTTTTCATCAATACAGGGTGTTTTTAAATAAGTAAGGCAAACTTTAGGGGGTAAAAAATAATGCTTTGTTTCCGAGATAGGGGTTGTTCAATTTTTTCTTACAAACTGACGATTTATTTATTGCTTTAAAACCGGCAAATGAAATTTAGTGGGTTTTAAGACGTAGTTATTGCACAATTTTTGACATACAATTAAGAATTTAATATTCACCATTGGCGCGAATACGGGTGATATTATGACCTATCATATAAAAAGCATCACAGCGTGGGTAGAAAATGTGAGGTTTTTTTGTGTCAGAAGTAAAATTTCGAAAGTAGTAAGATGTATAATAGTCGGAGAGATAGAAGCGGAGATTGTGCGTGATAAGTAATATGGAAAAACTATACGGGGATATGTTGAATTAGTTGTGTACATGACTTTCCCCGACGGGCGGAAACCAGAGTGGGGGACGAGGATAGTTATAGGGGGTCAAAGTCGCGGTTTTTATTATTTTTTTTGTGACGCTCATGATCGAGATAGTGCACCAAAATTTGGGAATAAGTAGGTCATGACGTAACTAACTAAAATCTCCAGGGGCGGAAGGCTGCGTGGCCGACAAAGGAGTGGGGGCGGGGTGAATATAAAAATTATAAGGGATTTTTTGTGATGTTCGTGATCGAGATTGTAAACCAAAATTTGGGTGTAAGTAGATCATGACGTAACTAAGCAAAATCTCCGGGGTGGAAACCAGAGTTGGGGATGAGGGTAGTTTTAAGGGGTCAAAGTCGCAGTTTGTATTATTTTTTTTGTGACGCGGCACAACATTTGTCCTTCACGCAGCGTTCCGCCCCTGGAGACTTAACTTAATAATGTCATGATCTACTTATTCCCAAATTTTGGTGCACTATCTCGATCACGAACGGCAAAAAATCCCCTTATATTTTTATACTCACCCCTGCCTACCACCCCTTTGTACCTCAAGCAGCGTTTCGCCCCTGGAGATTTTACTTAGTTACGTCATGACCTACTCACTCCAAAATTTTGGTGCACTATCTCGATCATGAGCGTCCCAAAAAAATAATAAAAACCGCGACTTTGACCCCTTATAACTACCCTCGTCCCCCACTCTGGTTTCCGGCTTTTGGGATTTTACTTAGTAATGTCATGATCTACTTATTCCCAAATTTTGGTGAACAATCTCAATCACGAAGGTCGCAAAAAACCCCTCATATTTTTTATATTCACCCCTAGCTCCACCCCTTTGTCGACCACGCAGCGTTCCACCCCTGGAGATTTTACTAAGTTACGTCATGACCTACTTATTTCCAAATTTTGGTGCACTATTTCTATCACAAGCGTCAGAAAAAAAATAGTAAAAACCGCGAATTTGACCCCTTATAACTACCCTCGTCCCCCACTCTGGTTTCAGGCTCTGGGAATTTTACTTAGTTATGTCATGGTCTACTTATTTCCAAATTTTGGTGAACTATCTCAATCACGAACGTCGCAAAAAACCCCTCATATTTTTTATATTCACCCCTACTCCCACATTTGTCGGCCACGCAACGTTCCGCCCCTAGGGATTTTATTTAGATACGTCATGACATACTTATTCTCAAATTTTGGTGCACTATCTCGATCATGGGCGTCACAAAAAAATAATAAAAACCGCAAATTTGACCCCTTATAACTACCCTCGTCCTCCACTCTGGTTTCCGGCCGTTGGCTAAAGTCATGTACACAACTAATTTAACATATCCCCGTATAGTTTTTCCATATTACCTATCACGCACAAAATCCGCTCCCAGCTCTTATACTATAATTCTTTATCTTAATGAAATTATATATCTTTAACTAACGTTGCTAGAATCACCAATTGCAATAACTCTAAACATATTTATAAGCTATTTAGATGTATCCATATAGATCTTAGAAAAATCAAGAACGATAACGTTACATAAATTGGAATTTTCGCACATATTTCGTCAGAGATAACAAATAAATAAATGGTCAGCATCCGCTAATAACAAATAAAACGCATCCGCTTTATGTAAATAAAATAATAAATAGTTCTAAGTAATCATTAGATATATTAAAAATATTATATTTATAATTAAGATAATGCTGCAATATTAGAATATAATCTAAAAAATAAATTTATGTTCGATTGAAGTCAAATGGAATACCTATAGGGAAACACAGGCATAAAAGAATACACATCAGAAATATAAATTAGAATAAGTGTGGGACATGACTGTGTATTGTCACTACTTCTCTTCAATTACTTCAGTTACTTATTTTTACGTAAAGAATCCAAATCTGCAATAAAAAATTGCGAAATCTGCAATATCCGCGAAATATCGCGGGGTTTCTATTTAAGATTTTAAATTTACCCCCACCCCTCTCCGTGGGGGGTCGTGTTTAGTATCATTCTATAGATTTTAAAAAAATATTGAACACGTGTTTTTTAGTTTTTCCATCTGACGTTTATTTCTCGAAATACCTATTCGCTTTTTTCTAGTGAAATTTTGTGACTCACCCATTTCCTTATGCCTCGCTAAAACCGTCAGATTTTTTAAATATACACTGTTCTGCATGCACTTAACTTCTTCTTCTTCACGTGCCATTATCCGACGTTGGCGATCACCATTGCGAAGGCTTCTCGATCTTCTGGTACTTAACTTACCTTATCTTAATCTGACAATTTCGAGTTTTTCTAAGGATAGATTTTTTTTTCGGGTCTCCCTTAACGAACTCCCATGTATTAATAATAATAATAATAATAATACATTTATTATCCACAATAACATAGTACATGCTTACAATAAATTACATACATTGAGTTAGTGGATAAAAGGCTACAACTGGTTCAGTCGTGGACCAGTTACCCAGTCCACTTCTGTTCTTCCACCACTGCCTACCATATTAAAACACGTTTTTAGTGAAACGAGAGCATAGCTAACAATAAATATAATAATTATTAAAACGATAATTAAAAAGATATTAGGAATTGTGGAAAGGTAGAAGGAAGAAAGAAACAAAGAACGAAGGGACAAAGGAAAGGAGAGTAGTTCGTTTAAAACTTTACGCAAAAGTTGTTCATATATTTTGTAAATTTAACAGATGCTTCTTATATCGATTTTTAAATGATGATGCTGAGGTAGTTAATAAACCTGAATCTAATTTAAATAAGTTGTTAATGCAAACTGCGACATTGTTGGAAAAACCTCTCTGAAATAATACCTTGTTATGTCTAGGAACACGAAGAATAGTATTGCGTCTGATATTTAAATTGTGTATATCCGTTCTGAAGGTTAACCTGTTGTGAAAATGGGGTGGGATTTTTTTAAAATATACCTTATGACATAAACAACTAAAATGTAATTGCCGTCTGTTGTACATATTTAACCAGTTTAATTGTTTGAATTTACTCGAGATCCTGCCAAATTTTCTAATACCGCAAATCAGACGCATACACGAGTTTTGCAGTTTTTGAACCCTTCGTGAATCAGTACTGTCTAAACACGGTCCATATACAACGTCGCAGTGATTAAAGTGTGATAAAACTAATGAATCGCATAAAAGCTTTTTGACGTCCTGTGATAAACAATGTCTTTGTGCATAAATCATTTTTAAAGTTGCATAAGCTGCCTTCAATTTAAGAGATATATGTTCTTTAAACCTTAGTCTCCAATCCAATAAAAGGCCTAAGTTTTTAGAATTTAATTTTATAGGAATATTTGTACCATTGATTTCAAGTGAAACGTTAGCCAAAATGGATTCACGTATATTTTCATTGCAAAACAATAATGCTACAGATTTTGATGGGTTAATTTTAAGTGCATGGTCAGTAGCCGTTTTGTAAATATTGAACAAATCAATTTTTAGGCGTTCAACAGCTTCTAATACATTAGAATGTTCAAATGACAAATAAATTTGCGTATCATCCGCGTATAAGTGATAGTTGCAGTATTTAAGACATTTAGGAAATGTTGATGTATACAAACTAAATAATAATGGACCCAAAATACTTCCCTGAGGTACACCTGACTTTATTTCACTAGACGAGGAAGTCATTTCATCAATCTGAACAATTTGTTTACGCTTATATAAGTAAGAGGCAAGAAGATTCCTGGAACTGACACTAAATTTGTAAAACTGTAATATTGCTAATAATATATCATGATTAATTAAGTCAAAGGCTTTAGTAAAGTCTAAAAGAACAAGAAAAGTAACCTTGTTCAAATCTAAAGATATAATAACATCATCAACAACATCAACAAGTGCAGTTGCACACCCATGATTAGGTCTAAAACCCGATTGGTTTTCTGGCAAAATTTTATTAGTGCTTAAAAAATCTCTAATCTGACTTTCCATAACTCGTTCAAAAATTTTTGAAAATGTAGGTAAAATACTAATTGATCTAAGATCATTGTACTCTTATGGTGAGGTGATTTTCGGCAAAGGTATAACTTTTGCAAATTTCCAGTCTAAAGGAAAGTAACTTTTTTCAATGCAAACATTTATTATGTGAGTTAGAATAGGAATAATCACAGGACAGCACAACTGAACAATTGTAATATTTAAGTGGTCATTGCCAAAAGCTTTAGATTTTAACGAAAAAATGATATCCTTAATAAGCTCTTCAGAAACATA
Organism: Diabrotica virgifera virgifera; assembly: GCF_917563875.1. Taxonomy (NCBI): domain Eukaryota; kingdom Metazoa; phylum Arthropoda; class Insecta; order Coleoptera; family Chrysomelidae; genus Diabrotica; species Diabrotica virgifera. Next base: position 32,423,247 of record NC_065451.1, read on the forward strand.
CGAAAAACTGAAGTTATCATTAATACCCTCTTTTACGTTATGAGCATAATAGTTAAGTAATTCTTTACTACCTGGCATTATATTTATATTATTAATAAAAAAATTATTTATATCCTCTACTGATTTTAAATGCCTAGGTAATTCATTTTTTTTTTTCTGTTTGGATATATTAAGTTTTTTTAATTCGGCCCATTTTTCCTTTGAGTTCGAATTCTGAAATTTCATATTAAGGTAAGCCCTTTTTTCTGCTTTAATAGCAGTAGTTGTATAATTTCGAAATTGTTTGTAGTACAACCAATGTTCCGGTAATTGTGTTCTTCTAAATCTATTTAATGCATTGTCACGTAACTTTTGCAAATGTTTAATATTACCGGTAATCCACGGAGAGTATGGCTTTACATTACTGACTAAAATTGATTTTAAAGGCGCATGTACATCAGGAACTGAGAGAATATAAGTTTGTAAATGCGATACTTTAACATCAATATCATCTGTTCGAAATATAGTATGCCACGGTATTAAATGAAGATCATTCAAAAAATTATTATAATTAATATTTTTAATATCTCGATAGTTAACCCTTTTTTTAATATGAGATTCGGTACCTTCGACATTAAATTTACAAAAAACTGCCGCATGATCCGCAATCATGTCTATATCGACATATTCATTACATTTTTTAATATCAGTATTTGTGATAATAAGATCTAATAAGGAGATGCCTCTTGTTGGTTCTTTAATGAGTTGCTTTAAATCAAAAGTATCCAAAATATCATAAAATTTCACAGTATGATTATCTTCTAGGTCAAGAACATTAATGTTAAAATCATCAACACATATAATATTATCATAATTTGAAAAAATTGAAGAAAACATGTCCTCGCAGTGTTCTAAAAATAACGAACAATTAGTTTTAGGTTTCCTGTATATGGTACCAATTGCATACAAAACTTTCCCAATATAAACCGTTATCCATATGTATTCAAATAACTCATTATATTCTGATAAAATAATTTCGAATTTATAGTTATTTTTAATATACATCCCCACCCCACCAGCTCTTGCTGGTCTGTCTTGTCGTGCAAAAGAATAGCCATCAATACTTACCATTATATCATTAATTCCATCGTGTAACCATGTCTTAGTGACGCCCACAATATCACAATCAGCACCAACAACCAAATTTTTAAATTCATGAAAATGAGGTACAAGTGAACGAACATTAACGTGTCCTACGTTAAATAGCATCTGTAATGTAGTAAGGGTCCTGTATAAGACCTGTATTAAGAGCCCTGTATAAGACCTACTCTTTACAACCTAATAGGTCCCCATAAACCCCGAGTGACTGTACATTTAGCATATTTTCCTCCCCTACTATAAAAATACAAGGACGAGGTAAGTACTAGACTGATAATTTTTATTTTTATAAAATGCTAACACGGTTATAATGATTTAAATATCATATTAAAAGACAGCATACTTCTCCAAGCCTGCAGTTTTTTCTGCCCATTTTCAAGAAGGCTGGACATTGTTTTTCTGGCCTACAAACATCAGTGCAGCTCAGTCCTTCAGCTACTGGATCTACAAATAAAATTATCAGTAACAATGAATCATCATTCTTTAAACAAGAAAATGCTGTATTAGTTTATTTAAAATGTTCAAAATGTACTAAGTGACTCTAACTGAGTACATACATGCGCAATTTATAAAAAGGAAAACAAAAAAAATGCAAAAAAAGAGAAATAGTGTAATTATTTCACTAAGCTAGTTATGCGGTCCGGTAATACGGAGAATGCTAGAAATAGACTACGGATTTAGCACAAAATAAATTGATGTTTAAATAGAGCACCTAGAGACTTAAAACTTTTTGCATTTTGTTCAGGATGATGTCAGGAAACATCCGTCTACAATAGAAAAATGGGTGGAAATGCATAGTTGCATTATAACGTGCACAAAATGCATCCAAAAGTGGACGTGAATATACGGCATCACAACCGACCAGTGGAGGAACTAGTGCCCAGGTTCATTGCTAAGGCACGACATCTGAAGTTTCGAGTTTTTCGGCACTAAATTGATGCAAACATATTACTCAGTGTTTTTGGTATCGCTGAACAAGAATACGCGTCAACAATAGTGATGAGAAAAACAAGAACAAGACCAAGACCAGGCTAGTCTTGGTCTTGGTCTTGGTCCTACAGCTAAAAGGCAGTCTTGGTCTTGTTCTTGGTCTTGGTCTTGCTGCAAGAGTCTTGCTGGTCTTGCTCTTTTGTTGGTAATAATTTTTACCAAACAATTTCGAATTAAATGTACATTGAAATAAATAAAGATGTAAAGAATGAAACTGTATTTTTTGCTTTAAAATTTTAAAAAAATATAGAATGTAGTTTTAAACGGATATCAATTTTAACATCATACATTATTTCATTAAAAAGTATGTTTCAAATATAAAGGGTTATTTTCAAATTTCAATTTTAATTTGAATTGAGATACAACCTGCTTTTTATACATTCAATAGCATATGATATAAAAGAAAAAAAAAGTAAAAAAAAAAGAAGAAAAAAGTAAAAGTTATTAGGGACATTTTATTTTATTTGGAGGAAATACGCGTTTTAATTAATTATACATACTTATATACAAGGCAAAAGCAAAACTGTGTTTTTTATGTGGAGAAAAAATTAAAAAAGCCTGCAATTTTAACCAGATGTAAAATTCGTATTGAAATGACGTATCGAACGTGAACACTGATTTCTCATTAAAAAATAGTTATTTTCCTAACAGGTGCAGAAAGTCATACTTTTCCACACGCGACTGCAGTTTGCCGAACGACGCGAAGCGGGAGTTTTCTCCGAGTATTATATAGCTATTTGTATAACAAGGGAGGAAAGTGCTACTTTTCCTCCCGAGAATGAAGTTTACTGCCCGACGCGTAGCGGAAAACCATATGTTATACATATAGTTTTTCCACCTTCCTCAAATAAGAAGTCATTTTTTCATTTTACTTAATTTATTTATGTAACTAACCAACAAAATTTATTAGAACTAAAACTAACAAGTAGGTACAATATAACTGTCAACTGTCAAATATAAGTTAAATTATTAATGTAAACATTGTTAAATCAGAATAACAATTTACTGTTTTTTACCATTCTGCAAAATACAGAGTGTTTTTAAATAAACGTTAAAATGTATAGATACTTATGTAATAGAAATTAGATATTGTACAGGGCGTCAATAAGTTATATTTCATTAATGAAATACCATGACGTCACTTTTACTTTTCCTCCCTAGGGAGGAAAAGTACAACTTTGTTCCCTACAATCAGGTCCGGAAAAGTATACTTTCGGTAGAAGTAGGTGGAAAATTATTTTTCTACTAGTCTTTAAAAAATGACCAAATCTTAATCAATTAATTTAATTAATATGAAAATACACACACAAATTAATTCTTTGACAAGGTTGTCAAAATCAAACTTTCAGCATAATTGGTTAGCATGACGACGATCTTGGTTTCCGTGACGACGTTTCAAAACCACTGTTATTGTCTACTGATTTGACTTTCGAATATTATGTCAAAATTATTTTATTTCATCGAATTCTCGCGTTAATTTCATTAAAATATGAACACAATAAGATATATTTGAAATAAATTAGTAAATAATATCTAAATATTAGTTTATTGTATGTATTATAATTACTTTAAGGCCATAATAACATATCTAAATTAACACGCGTGCGGAAAAGTATAACGCGTGCGGAAAAGTAAAACGCGTGCGGAAAAGTAACACGCATGCGGAAAAGTAAAACTTTCTAAACTAAAACGCGTGCGCGAAAGTAGACATTTTTGCACGCTCGTAGAAAAAATTATTTTCAGTTCATATGAACGTTTAACCTATAAAGTTTGTACACATACTTAGTAAACATTCTGCATATACAGGGTGGCTGTATGTGTATAGCGTGACAAAACTCGATATCTCGGAAACTGTTCATAATAGAGAATAACTGAAAATAGAAAAATTAAAGAAAATCATTTTCCGAAGAATCCAGTAGCACTCAAAAAAATTTCATTATTTTTAGTTTTTAAGTTCCAATTAGAAACAAATATGGCGGAAAATCTTGCCATCATACTGGAAACTGGAAAATCATACTGAAAACTGTTGAACTGTCATAGGAATAATTTTATTTCTGTTTCTACGTATACGGTTTTTTGAATGTCATTTTTGGGTACTACAGAAACGACGCTATCAGTATTCTTTTCATAAAATGTGTTCTTATACGACAGTCTAAACGGGGATTTTTTTTTTAAATTCGATTGTGCTTCACTTTTTTTTGACGTTGATCAAAATTGTTGATTTTTGGCTTAAAATATTATGTATTTTAAAAATTCGATATAGTTTAAGGTTTATTACAAGGTCAGTAGATATTATTGAACTAAAAAATAAAGTTAAATAATAAAAAACCAATTTCGCAAAAAAGTGCAAGAGTCTTGCAGGTTGGTCTTGCGTAGTCTTGCGTAGTCTTGCAAGGTTCGGTCTTGGTCTTCATCTTGCAAACCAAAAGGCGGTCTTGGCCTTGCTGCAAGACCAAGACCAAGGCCGCAAGACCAAGACCAGTCTCGCTCATCACTAGTCAACAAACCCGACCCCTGGTGCACCTAGTGCTCAAAAACCTTCCAAATTCCAGAAAATAACATGCCTTAGTGGTGAACTTGGTCACCAGGTGGTCCGGGGTTAGTTATGAGGGCGTATCTGTAATTGGCTATCACAAAAACCATCTACTAATCTATTTGCATGCATCTATTAATCTATTTTGTATTCAAGGTCGAAAATCATCGAAACTCCTGAAGATGACGTGCCTTAGCAGATGGCAGTGACAGTGGGCATCAGGCGCTCTTTAGAGGTCGGACTAAATAAACATGAACAAGACGCAAATAATGACTAATCTGGTGCCAAACTGTAATAACAATATTGAGTAGACTTCATCTTCTAAGTACTTGGGACATGAAATTCGGTTATGCAGAAATAACCAGACATATGAGCTCGCACGCCGCATAGAATTACCCTGAGCAGTGTTTGGTAAACTAAACAATGTATTTAAATCGGGCTTATCCATATACCTTAAGAAGAAAACTTTTGACTAGTGTGTGTTACCTATACTTACTTATGGAGCGGAAATTTTAACACTCACAAAAAAGATAGTGAACAAGATTGGCGTAACTCACTGGTCTATGGAGCGCCAGATGTTGGGTGTCTCCCTGAGAGACCGAATCAAAAATAAATAAATATGTCGTAGAACAAAAACAACAGACGCTGTCGAAATAATCGCGTCACTAACGTGGAATTGGGGAGGACGCATCGCTAACGTAGAATTGGGTAGAATACGTCGCAAGATTATCAGATATCCAATGGACAAAACGTATTGTCGAATGGAGGCCACGACAAAAATCACTACGGAGCAGAGGAGGATGACCAACCAGATGGACCAACGATCTGAAGCGTGTTATCGGTAACTAGATAAAAGACGTACAGGACAAAGACAGATGGAAAGAGTTGAGGGAGACCTATGTCCATCAGTGGACGCGTACAGGTTAATGATGATGATGATTATGAAGAAAGTAAGCAGAAAAAACCATACCGACACAAAAGACCCAGAGGCAGACCTCCTACGTTATGGAGAGATGATCTGAAACGGACTGCCGGGAAAAATTGACTACAAATATCGTTCAACAAAAAACAATGGAAATGAAGACTTGAAGAGGCTTATGTTCAGATGTGGACGTGAATGACTAGACGAAGAAGAAGAAGAAGACGCAGAAAATGTTAAACAAATAGCAACTGTATATAAGTGTATATTTACCTAAGATGGTCGCGTTGGCCCCTATCACGAATCCCACGCAGAGCAAAGCCAAAATGAAAGCAACCTTCATCTTAATCTGTAACACTGTCGTGTAGAAGGAGTAAAAATGCAATAAGTACTTGTAAAACCGTTTTGGTACTTATACCGAACTACCGGAATAGGGGTTATCTGATTAACCCCTAGTTAGATATTTGGAAACATCGCAAATCTATTTTAATTATTGTTGTTATATTATTATACAGAGAGAGTCTGTAAAGTGGAATAAATTCAATATCTCAAATACTAATTGTTTTTTTGGAAAATGCTCAGACCCCTCGATTAGTATTTCAAATTGTCCTTTTTGACATTCAATAAAAATGTATACAGGGTGTCCCAATTTAGAGATATGACGTCATCGTCGATTTTCTTAAATGGCAACACTGTCATTTTGATAGCTAATTTGACAGGGTTTGTAAAGTTATACATAACTGCAAAATATCAAATTTTTATTCTCTACCATTTACAAGATAATAGAAAATAACAAAGTTATATCTGTAATTTGGAATATATTCAATAATTAAAATACTAACTGTTTTTTTGAAAAATGCTCAGACCCGTCGATTAGTATATCAAATTGTCATTTTTGACATATAATAATAATGTATACAGGGTGTCCCAATTTAGAGATATGACGTCATCGTTGATTTTCTTAAATGGCAACACTATCATTTTGATAGCTATTTTGATAGCGTGTGTAAAGTTATACACATCTGAAAAATTTCAAAATTTTATTCCCTACCATTTACAAGATAATAAAAAATAACAAAGTTATGAACAACAAGAAGTAATCAAATAATAATTGAATTTATTTATTTCAATTAAGCAAATGCTCATAACGTTGCCCATTGACAATTTGACAATAATTGAGGGCAACATTATGAGTTTTTGCTTAATTTATTGAAATAATTAAATTCAATTATTAGTTGATTACTTCTTTTTCATAACTTTGTTATTTTTTATTATCATCTAAATGGTAGAGAATACAAATTTGAAATTTTGCAGTTGTGTATAACTTTACACACCCTATCAAAATAGCTATCAAAATGACAGTGTTGCCATTTAAGAAAATCAACGATGACGTCATATCTCTAAATTGGGACACCCTGTATACATTATTATTGAATGTCAAAAAGGACAATTTGAAATACTAATCGACGGGTCTGAGCATTTTCCAAAAAAACAATTAGTATTTGAGATATTGAATTTATTCCACTTTACAGACTCTCTCTGTATATATTATTAGCGATAAACAGGATGCAGCATTTAGTCCAGGTTGTGAAGCCGCTCCTGTTTAATGGAAAATATTTTTTGATTCGGTTTCTTTGCGGATTCCTCTTCAAAGAAGTCCCCTTAAACAAACAAATTCGAGAGGTGCCGGGCGAAATTTTTGGACAGAAATTGTTTAAGTATTTTTTAAAATAAATTCCAACAATTACTTTTTTTCTTTTTTTTAGGTTTTTTGAGTCATTTAAAAAAAAAGGGCTACCGCCATTTTCTGTGACGTTGATAGTTTTTGAGTTATAGGCGATTTAAAATTTTTATTAAAAAGAGTAGAATTATTGTAAACGTTATCTTAACGTTTTTCTGGTTGACATGTCAAATAACTTGCAGAATTACATAACAGCGATTTTTCGCCAACCAAAACATTTTTTGTATTTTTTGGGTGATTCTAAGAAAAAAATGTTTTTACAAGTTTTTTCGTAGGATGCACAGTTTTCGAGATAAACCCTATCAAACTTTCAAAAAATCTTTTGAACCCGAGTAACTTTTGATTAAAAAATAAAATAGCTTCTTGCTTACCTCATTTGAAACTTCAAGTCAAATTATTTGTTAAACAAAGCTATAAACAAATAGTGTTTGGGCGTTTTTACAAGTACCCAATGCATGCGTTTTAATGCAGCCTGTTTACAGGACCTACTCGTTCGACTTTAAAAAATGATGGATCCATTCAAAACATCCTTCAAGCAATATGTGTTTATAGCTTTGTTTAAAAATAAAAACAATTAATTTTTAGCAATGCAAATAATCAAAATCGGTATAATTTGACTTAAGCTTTCAAATGCTGCAAGCAGAATTGCTATTTTATTTTTTTAGTCAAAAGTTACTCGGGTTAAAAAATTGCAATTTTTAAATGAATTTTACACCAAATAACCTCGCTACCTATTGGTTGAAATATGGCCGTGTGCCGCAAAGAATCAATAGAAAAGTCCTTGGTGCCAAATATATGTACGGCGGTAGGGAATATTTAGATGTGTACGGGAACACTGGAACAGGTAAAGTTTCAATTGTGGAACAGGTTACAGGTCTGGAACGTAGACTACGAATACATCCCATTTATTTTGTCGGACGGAACTTCCAATTGAATTGTTACCCTTTCATTAAACTCTCATGCAAAAATCAGACTGCTTTTTACCACCAATATAACTCCCCTCATTTGACATGTTCTACGTGTCGACTTATTAAAATGACCAAAGAATTTGTCAGATATACGTTTTTTCATATATTATATAAATTTGCTATTGAATAAACTTAAAAACAACCTGGAAAAGTGGATGGCTGTGTGGGAGAATTTGGCTTGGGAGAAAGAAATGAAAGGGGGGACAGACTTGTCGAATTCTGCCAAAGCGAGGAGCTGGTAGTAATAAATACATTATTTAAGCTACCTAAAAGAAGACTTTATACCTGTAAATCACCGGCGGATCCGGAAGATCACATTGTAAGAAATCAGATAGATTACATTTTAATCAAATCCAGATATAAAAACACTATAAAGTCTGTGAGAACATACCCAGGGGCTGACATAAATTCAGACCATTCAGATAAATATACCACGATTCGATGTCTCGATAAAAGAAGAACCTATACGTCAGAGTTTAAAACAAGAAATAAATGATAACTTAAAGAAAATCAAACAAGACGTGATAAAGACAACAGATGTTAATGACAAATGGAACATGATACAAGAAACGTTAGTAGAGGCAGGAAAGAAAATATTACAGACAAAAATAGGAAAAAAACAGAGATGGATGACTTCAGAAATCCTAGAGTTAATGGAGGAAAGAAGAAAACATAAAGGCAGGGATAAGGCAAAATACAAAGAAATACAGAGGTTAATAATAAAGAAAATAAAGAGGCCAAATCCACCTGGCTGACAAATCAATGCAGTGAAATAGAGGAATGTTCTAAGAAACATGATAGCTTTAATATGCATAAGAAAATAAAGAAAATCACAAATACACAGCGAAAAAAGAAAGATGGCCTTCTTAAAGACATAAATGGAAAAATTATTATAGAAGTCAAAGAGAAATTAAAAAAGTGGAATGTACATAACAGATCTGTTTGAGGATAATAGACAAGAACCGGAAGAAATCGATAGCAAAACGGGACCAGAGATCATAATGGAGGAAATCGAACAAGCAATACGAAACGCATAAAACGGAAAAACTGTAGGTCCAGACGAAATACCTGCAGAATTACTGAAATGTCTAGACGATGAAACTCTACCTGTACTACTGGATCTGTTTAATGAAGTATATAAAACCGGAAAAATACCTCAGGAATGGTTGGTGTCCACCTTTGTAACAATACCTAAAACAATATATGCCAAAGATTGTTCAGAGTATTGGACAATATCACTAATAAGCCATACCCTCAAAATATTTCTAAAGGTGGTTCATGGAAGATTATACAGAAAGCTAGAAAATGATATGGATGATACCCAATTTGGGTTCCGCAAAGGACTTGGAACAAGAGAGGCATTGCTTGCATTTAATGTTCTCTCTCAAAGATGCTTAGATATGAACCTGAATATTTATTCCTGTTTCATCGCCTTCGAAAAAGCGTTCGACAGAGTCCGACATGAAAAACTAATAGAATTATTGAAAAACAGAGATATAGACAGACGAGACTTACGAGTTATCATCAATCTGTATTGGAATCAAAAGGCCAATATAAAGATAGACGATCAAGAGTCCGAGAATATTGATATAAAGAGAAGGGTAAGACAGGGTTGTGTACTGTCGCCGCTACTGTTTAACGTGTACAGTGAAGCCATATTTCAGGAAGCGATAGCGGAACTGAGTGATTGAATCTCTATAAACGGAAGAACAGTAAATAACATAAGATTCGCTGATGACACCGTTATAATGGCAGACACCCTTGAGTCGCTACAAGAATTGTTAAATAGAATTAACGATTATTGCATTCGATATGGACACAAAATAAACAAGAAAAAAAGTAAATTTATGATTGTCTCAAAAACACAACATGGAAATGAAAGGTTAATACCTGGGAACCTGGGTTGATGACAAAAATGACCAAAGCAAAGAAATTAAAGTCCGAATTGAAACTGCAAGGCAAGCATTCATAAAAATGAAGACACTGCTTACAAACAAAGACCTTCAGTTGCCTCTCAGATCGAGGGCTCTAAGATGCTACATATTTTCTATATTACTATACGGAATGGAAGCTTGGACATTGAAAAGGCAACATATAAGAAAAATAGTAGCGTTCGAAATGTGGTGTTACAGAAGAATGTTGAAAATTCAGTGGGCTCAAAGGATTACCAATGTTGAAGTGCTACGACGTTTAAATAAGGAGTCAGAAATTATGAACAGTATAAAAACAAGAAAACTAGAATATTTGGGTCACATTACCAGAGGAGAGAAATATGAGCTGCTGAGAGTTATTATGCAAGGAAGGATCCAAGGAAAAAGAAGCATAGGAAGAAGACGCATCTCCTGGCTGAGGAACCTTAGAGAATGGTTTAACTGTAGTTCATTACAACTGTTCAGAGCAGCAGCCAACAAAGTGACCATAGCCATTATGATATCCAACCTCCGCTAGGAGATGGAACTTTAAGAAGAAGAAAAACAACCTACTAGTTTTCACAATCATACACTTGTAAGGATGACACGTTGTACAATTAAAATCACATTCAACAATTAAAAAGTACCCTGTTCCAGTGTTCCCATACATCAAAGTTTGTCCGACTAGACACCGTTAAGCTATTACCAAATTTCCAGCTTGCTATTAATCAACTTTTTTTTGGTAAGGGGGATCCAGTCATAGTACTACAACTATAATTATCCGCAGCAGAAAATCCACGAATTGGTCACAAATGAACCTTACGAACAACTAAAAAAGGATCCAACCAAATTTATGTTTTGATTTATAATTTAGATATCTGTTGGTGCGTGTTGTTTTTCTGTACACCTGACTCACATATCCAGTATCCTTCTTTAAAATTAAAACATCGAGGGAAAGTAATGAGTTATTATATTCTTTTTCCATGGTATATGTTATTACCTCCTCTTTATCGTTTATATCATTTACGAATGTGTCCAACAACAACATGAGGCAATACTTAGGACCCATCATATTTATTTCCACAATACTTACTTACTTTACTCCTCTTGATTCCATTTGGAACCTAGGGCCTCTACAGTCCCCCTCCATTTATCTCTGTTTCTGGCCAAGGCTTTCACCTGTGGTGAAATTTCCACCATACTGGGGGTTTTAAATTTTGTTTAGAAATAATATTTGGTTCGAAATCTTCCTTCTTCTTCTTTAAGTGCCGTCTCCAAATCGGATGTTGGATATCATCATCACTATCATTACTCTATATGCCGCTATTCTGAAGTGTTTTATAGAACTGAGTTTAAACGAGTCCGTTGAGTTCTTCAACCATGACACTTTACTTCTTCCTATACTCCTTCCACCTCTTATCTTTCCCCGTATTATCAGTGTTAGCATTTCATATCGCTCTCCCTCTACGTGTCTTAGATATTGTAACTTTCTTATTTTTATTGTGTTTATTACTTCGTATTTTTTGTCCATTTCTCGCAATACTTCAGATTCGTTTTCTTCTGTATCCATTAGGGTGGATCGATTATCTCAAATTTTTTAAAAAATTGACACATTGATTTGGAATACCCACCAAAAGTTACCTTTAGTAACGACAATAAAAAAGTGTTATTACAACTTTTTGATAAAATGACATCTTCTGTCCTCTACCGGCTTTTGAAAATCGAAAATAAAAATGTTGGTAATAATCACAAAATTTAAAAAAAAAATTGACAAATTGAATTGGAATACACACCAAAATTTACCTTTAGTAACGACAATAAGAAAGTATTATTACGACTTTTGGATAAAATTACATCTTCTGCCCTCAACAGGCTTTTGAAAAACGAAAAAAAATTGGCCTTATTAACAGAAGCCCGGTCCTGGCGGTCCTGGTTTGTTTAGTTTACTACAATCTTAGGGGTGCGAGGGTGCTGCGCCTTTGGACTTAGAGTAATGTTTATTAGTCCTACACTTTCAATGTTCACAAAATTATTTTAAACTTCCTACTTTGGCTAAAGTTTGTGACCACTATAGGCTATCGGACAGATCTGCAGCAATTATGGCAACGGCATCAGCGCTTAGCGATACAAGACCTTGGAATTGTTACCAACGCTAACACGAAAATATGATAGACAGAAACATACTGAGAAGAGCAAGAGACCAATTAAGAAAAGGTTTTATGCAAAACTTTCCCGAAACTTTGAAGACCATATATTTTGACGGAAGGAAAGATAAAACCTTCGTTATCGAAAATATTGAAGGCATGCACCACAGAAAAACCACAATCGAAGAGCATTTTTCATTAGTTCAAGAGCCAGGCTCCATATTTTTAGTCCCTTTCTGAATCGACTCTAAGCATTTGTCGAAGTATTGTGAACTTTTTAGAGAGTTATAATAGGTATAATGTAGAAGAACTAGTGGTAGCAGGATGTGACGGAACTGTGGCTGGAGTTAAAGTTAGGCCGCCCTTTACAAATATTTGACTGACAGCTTCACTCTAACGAATTGTCTTTAAGGCATATTTTCCAAAAGCTCGACAGTCAAACTCAAGGTCCAACATCAGAATTAAAGGAACTGACCAAATTTATTGTCACGGTTTATGCTCCTTTATGGTTTCAGATCAAATGCAATTCATCATGTGTAAATGGTGCAAAGATGTTTTACAAACAATAAAGCGTAGTCGATACCTAGAGCAAAATTTGTATTATAGACCCTGAAATTCAAAGAAATGTCTATTTTGTACATCCGGAAAAATTTCCGCTATGTATGCTGCATGACACTCGCCCGCATAATAGGCCAATAATGATTCATCTAACATCCGACCTTTTATTATTCCACAAATTAATTTTGAAGCAGATTACTATGTTGATCTTATTGATTGGCAAAACAATAAAATAACTTGTCTTCCATTGCCTCAAGGTTTGAAAGTAGAGGATTTGAAAAATATTATTTCCGGATCTCCTGAGAAAATCATTGATATCGCTGCATTTCCCTCTCACACCCAATCTGTAGAGAGAATCGTGATTCTCCTAAATGAAGCATGTTCATCGGTTATTGGGTCACAAAAAAGAGAAAGTTTTATCAAGGAAAAAATTGATTCGCGCAAAGATATGCCAAAATTTGAGTCCAAAAAGACTCTAAATAATAAATAATCAAAATTAAGGGGGAGGGTAGGGAGTGGGTGGAAGAAATGACATATTTCAAAAATATTTCAGTTGGATATCATTTTTATAATAATAATATGTACTTATTACTTAACTTTCCAATTAAAATCATAAGTTCGTATTTTTTATTTTTTTTTATTTTTTCAACCCCCGGTAGAGGGCACAAGATGAATTTTAAAAAAAAAAATCGCAAATAAAGATTAGGTTTGTAGTACCAATTGGCAACTTTTGCAAACTATTCCAAAACAGTTTTCGAAACTTCGATTTTTCGATCCACCCTAGTATCCATGCTATTCTATGTATCCTTGTGTAACACCACATTTCAAATGACTAGCATATTTATGTATTCTTGCTTCAATGTCCAGCGTTCAAGGCCATAGGATCTCAAAGCTCTTACTCTCAGTTCTAATCTGAGATCTTTGTTGCAGAGAATTGTTTTCAATGTTACAGACGCATTTCTTGCCATTACTGTCCGGGCCCTTATTTCTGTTGTTTAATTATTATTGTCTAAAAGGTAAAAGGAAGAAGACGAAACTCCTGGCTAAAGAATCTACGGAAATGGTATAGCTGTAGGAACAACGAATTGTTTCGGTCAGCAGTTTCGAAAATACGTATAGCCCTGATGATCTGCAAGCTTCGGAACGAAGATGGCACTTGAAGAAAAAAAGGTTCCTACGTATTTGTATTTATCAACCCTTCCTATCCGTACATTTCTCAAATTAATGCTTGTTTGTATATTTGTTTTCTTAGTTATTAATGTTATTTTCATGTATTTGGTATTTTTTACATTTAATTTCAATCCGTAGAAACTGTTTGTTTTGTTTAGTAGTAATTAGAGTTGTTCGGCAGAGCTTGCCATAATCACGTTGTAATTTGCATATCTTATGTTTTTAAGAGAAGGAACTCTGAAATCAAACCCTGGTCCTCCAAGGGGGGGTTAAGACATCGGGCTAACTCCTCGGTACTTGTAAAAAAATGACTGAAGTGGGGTAGAGAGGACTCCTTAGCTGTGGAGAAAGCAACCTCTCTAAGAGAAGGAACTCTGAAATCAAACCCTGGTCCTCCAAGTTGGGGGTTAAGGCATCGGGCTAACTCCTCGATACTTGTAAAAACAAGCAAATGTTAAACGACCCAATAGTCAGACTCGGATGAATGGACGGATCACTCGGCAACGAAAAAAGCGACGAAAAAGGACTATGAATTTTGGAACGTGGAACGTTCAAAGCCTCTCAAATAAAATGGATGAAGTTATACTAGAGCTAAAATACATGAAAATGGACATCGCAGTAGTGACAGAAACTAAGAGGAAAGGCCAAGGATCACAGAAATTGGGCTAATATGATCATTTTTATAGTGGAGTTCCAAAACACATAAGAGCTCAACAAGGAATATCGATCTTCATACGCAGGACATTAAGAAAGCACATAACATCGTGGGAAGGAATAAATGAAAGAATGATAAAGGTCAACATAAACATATATGGCTATAGGATAACTATTTTGGGAGTATATGGTGTAAACGAGGACGCACTGGTAGCTAACAAAGATGAGTTCTATGAACAGCTCAACGATGAAATCGTCAAAATAGGAAATGCCAGAGAAATTATATTATTAGGAGACCTAAATGGCAGAACAGGCAATAAAAAACAGGATGACGTAGTAGGCAGATACGGCGAGGAAGTACTCAACAATAATGGAACAAGAATAATTAACATCTGTAAACAGAACAATTTAAGAATTATGAACGGCTTCTTCCAGCATAGATGCATTCATAAATATACTCGGACCCAACCTACTATGAACCAGAAAAGTATAATTGATTATCTTTTGATAAAACAACGGAGTCGAATGAAAATTAACGATGTAAGGGTTTATAGAGGAGCAACATGCGGCAGTGACCATCATCTTCTAAAAGCGGAAGTACTGTTCCCCGGAATGAAATCTCAAAAAAATCTAAATCCACGAGAACAAGGAGGAAACAAATTGGAACCAAAAAAGAAATACAACCTAGAAAGCTTACAACAAACAAGCATAAGAACGTTATACGAAAAGCGACTGGACGAGAAACTGAAAGGACAATATACATTTATAAATACGGAACATCTTCATACACATATAACACAATGTATACACGAAGCCGCATATGAGGCATTGGGGGAGTACAAAGACAACATAAGAAGTAAACCATACTGGTGGGACTTAGAAATAGCCACCGAAATAGACGATAAGAGAGAAAAGTACCGGAAATATATGAGTACACAGAAATATTCCGATAAGGTTTTATACAAAGAAGCACAAGCAAGAGTGCGGAAAAAAATCACACAGAAGAAAAACGAAACGTGGACAAAAAAATGCAATCAACTTAACGCCTATATAGGGGGGACAAGAAACACAGAGAGCTGGAAATTCCTTAAAACGTTGAGAACAGATACCAACAGGGATATAATAACACCGATTACTCTGGAAAAGTGGGATGGCTATTTCAAGCAGTTACTAGTAGAAAATAGAGAAGATTTTATTAAAAACGAAGATCACGAAAGTTTCAATGTAATTGTCAGTGGCTCACCGATTCGGTTAAGACTGGAAGAAGTACGAAATGCATGCAAATCCCTAAAAAATAGAAAAGCGTCAGGGCCTGGCGACGTAGCACCAGAACTGCTCAAATACGGTAGCAACACCCTGTATGAATACCTAAGAGATCTATTTAATAGATGTATGAATGGCGAAGTGATACCAAAAGAATGGCAATTGTCTGTAATTTCTACAATACACAAGAAAGGCAGTAAAAATGTATGCGATAATTACCGGGGAATATCTGTCACAAGCACCATCAGCAGAGTTTACGGAAAAATTATCAAAAATAAAATAGAAGAAGAATACATAGACTTAGAGGCCGAAGAGCAAGCCGGTTTCCGCGCTGGCAGATCCACCACTGACCACCTATATTGTGTAACACAGTTAATAGACAAACAAATAGCCTACAATCAAGAACTGCATTTAGTGTACATAGACTTAAAAAAAGCATACGATACTGTACCACAAAGTAAACTTTGGGAAGCCCTCGAAAAAACTAACATCAGTCTGAACCTCATTAAAGCTGTAAAAAATCTATACCAACATAATATAGCAAAAGTTAAGCTAGGCAAGGAAATCTCGTCAGGATTTGAAGTGAATAAGGGTCTTAAACAGGGCTGCTGTCTATCGCCAACACTATTTAAAATATATTTAGAGCAAGTTTTGAGATCCTGGAAAAGGAAATGTAAGAATATGGGTATACCGCTAAATGATGATAACATGCTATACACTCTATGTTTTGCGGATGATCAGATTCTTATGGCCCAGGATTATCACGATATTGAATATATGACCCGAAAAATCATAGAAGAGTACCGGAACTGGGGTTTAGAAGTGAATACCAAGAAAACGGAATATATGTGCGTTGGAGGTATACAGCAGGATCTAGCGTTGGAAAATGAAATAACTATTAATCACGGTCAGGAATATAAATACTTGGGTCTTAAAATTACACAAGATGGAACGTTGGACAAGAATATCCAAGAAAGGTGCACACAAGGAAGGAAAGCTATCGCATTATTGAACAAAATCCTATGGGACCAAAGTATCTCCAAAGAAAATAAACGTAACATCTATAACAGCATTGTTAAGAGCATTATAACATACAGCAGCGAAGTTTGGCCACTTAAAGAAAAATCCGAAAATATGCTCAGAACAACTGAAATGGACTTCTGGAGAAGATCTGCTGGTATATCAAGAATACAAAAAATCAGAAATACAAGAATATTGGAGATAATGGATGTAAAGCATACAATAATGGACGATATAAAAACAAAGCAACTAAGATGGTTTGGCCACGTACAACGTATGGAAGAAGACAGATTACCCAAACAAGTGCTACGATGGGCACCAAAAGGACGGCGGAAAAGAGGAAGACCTAGGAAAAGCTGGATAGAAGGAATCCATAGGGAAATCAGAGAAAGAGGCTTGAACGAAGACATGTGCTACGATCGAGAGCAATGGCGATTGGGAATCGGAAGACGTCGTAGAACGTTATGAACCGATTATATATATATATATATATATATATATATATATATATATATATATATATATATATATATATATATATATATATATATATATATATATAACAAAACTGGTAGGATTATCGACCGAAACGTAAATAACAATTTATTGTAGTGGTGTATCGGGTATGCGGTCTGTTATTTGAAAAAAAAAAACTCTTTTTTTCTTTTATATCTCTATATTTCGCTGATTTTTTGTCAGCTTCATCAGGAGACAACTAAAATATGAATAAAATTTTGTATAACTATAAGATGAGAATAAACAATGAATTACTTACAGATTTAGAGTTAAAAATATTTAAAAAGGTTCTTGTACATAATATGTTCAAAACAGTACTAACAATATTAGTTAAAAGCAACTAAATCATTAGTAATGAAATATAAAAAGCAAAAATAAAAACAACTAAGAAACAATTAAAACACAATAAAATTACACATTAAAAATATACAGGATGATTTAAAATGTAATTGTAAACAGAAAAATTATTTTAACATACTAAGAATATTACAGTAGATATTGCTCAACTGTCCCGTGTCTGCCTTGTAATTTACTGCATATTTTTCTTTATTAATATGACACATTTCTAAGAACAACCTTTTCTTGTAATTATTCTCTTGCTGTAGAACCCTGACATTTGAGTAGTCAAATTGATGCCCAGTCTTTAAGTAATGGTCAACTGCTGCACATGTATTCTTCTTTTTTGTACAGTCACTTTTGTGCTGTGTAACCCTTTGTTTTAGCCATTGAGAAGTTTGGCCAACATAACAGCTCTGGCAATCCAAACAAGGCAGTTTGTAGATAACATTAGTTTTATTCACAGTTGGTGTCTTGTCTTTTACTTTAGAAAACAGTTGTCGGTTTTCTAACAAATTATATTGAACAATTTTGATGTTGGTAAATTGTTTTAATAAACTAGTCACGGAAGGGGTTAAATGTTTTATTAATGGTAGTTTTTTATATCGGATTGTTTGTACTGCACCGATATCAGAGGGACCGTCAAAAATGTCTGAGTTAAATATCAATTTTTTAAGGATATGTTTCGGGTATCCATTATTTTCGAAGATGTTTAACAGCAAATTTAAGTTTCTGTTTATGAATTTATCATCACTAATATGCCTTACCCTATTCTTCATTGCAATCACTGTATTAAACTTTTGATGAGTAGGATGATTTGAAAAAAAGTTTAAATATCTTCCAGAGTGTGTTGGCTTTTGATACCAATCTATCAATATTTTGTTTTGTTCAGTTCTTATTAATTTTGTGTCCAGAAATGATATCGAACAATCATTTTCAATCTCTAAAGTAAATTGGATATGTTTGTTAAAATTATTGAAAATGTTCAGGGTATTTTGAATTTGAGAAGTAGGAACAGAACAAATAAGATCGTCTACAAATTTTTTAATGAAGGGTAAAGGGAAAGGTAATTGTGGAATAATGTCATCCAGCAAATGGTCCAAAATTATGGTTGCTATTATGGGGCTCAGTGGACTACCCATAGGTGCTCCAAATATTTGTCGATAGAATTTATCATTAAAACTAAAATAGGTGTTCTCAAAAACATAATTCAGAAGTAATAAAAAACTATCCTTAGAAATTGTTGTATAATTTTGAATGAGATTCCATTTTGACTGTATTATATTACTGACCAGATCTATTGGTATATTAGTAAATAACGATATGACATCCAATGAAACTAAAACATAATCCTTCGGTAGAATCAACTCTCTGATATCATTAACAAATGAAAATGTATCCTTTGCATTATAGGTGTTCACTTCGTCAAAAGCATCTTTAAGAATGTTAGCAAGAAATTTGGATAAGTCATAAGTTACCGAATTTATAGAACTTACAATAGGTCTAAGTGGTATACCTTCTTTATGGATTTTTGGTAAGAAAATGTTGTCCGAAACTTTATTGCTTACCAAAAATCCATAAAGAAGGTATACCACTTAGACCTATTGTAAGTTCTATAAATTCGGTAACTTATGACTTATCCAAATTTCTTGCTAACATTCTTAAAGATGCTTTTGACGAAGTGAACACCTATAATGCAAAGGATACATTTTCATTTGTTAATGATATCAGAGAGTTGATTCTACCGAAGGATTATGTTTTAGTTTCATTGGATGTCATATCGTTATTTACTAATATACCAATAGATCTGGTCAGTAATATAATACAGTCAAAATGGAATCTCATTCAAAATTATACAACAATTTCTAAGGATAGTTTTTTATTACTTCTGAATTATGTTTTTGAGAACACCTATTTTAGTTTTAATGATAAATTCTATCGACAAATATTTGGAGCACCTATGGGTAGTCCACTGAGCCCCATAATAGCAACCATAATTTTGGACCATTTGCTGGATGACATTATTCCACAATTACCTTTCCCTTTACCCTTCATTAAAAAATTTGTAGACGATCTTATTTGTTCTGTTCCTACTTCTCAAATTCAAAATACCCTGAACATTTTCAATAATTTTAACAAACATATCCAATTTACTTTAGAGATTGAAAATGATTGTTCGATATCATTTCTGGACACAAAATTAATAAGAACTGAACAAAACAAAATATTGATAGATTGGTATCAAAAGCCAACACACTCTGGAAGATATTTAAACTTTTTTTCAAATCATCCTACTCATCAAAAGTTTAATACAGTGATTGCAATGAAGAATAGGGTAAGGCATATTAGTGATGATAAATTCATAAACAGAAACTTAAATTTGCTGTTAAACATCTTCGAAAATAATGGATACCCGAAACATATCCTTAAAAAATTGATATTTAACTCAGACATTTTTGACGGTCCCTCTGATATCGGTGCAGTACAAACAATCCGATATAAAAAACTACCATTAATAAAACATTTAACCCCTTCCGTGACTAGTTTATTAAAACAATTTACCAACATCAAAATTGTTCAATATAATTTGTTAGAAAACCGACAACTGTTTTCTAAAGTAAAAGACAAGACACCAACTGTGAATAAAACTAATGTTATCTACAAACTGCCTTGTTTGGATTGCCAGAGCTGTTATGTTGGCCAAACTTCTCAATGGCTAAAACAAAGGGTTACACAGCACAAAAGTGACTGTACAAAAAAGAAGAATACATGTGCAGCAGTTGACCATTACTTAAAGACTGGGCATCAATTTGACTACTCAAATGTCAGGGTTCTACAGCAAGAGAATAATTACAAGAAAAGGTTGTTCTTAGAAATGTGTCATATTAATAAAGAAAAATATGCAGTAAATTACAAGGCAGACACGGGACAGTTGAGCAATATCTACTGTAATATTCTTAGTATGTTAAAATAATTTTTCTGTTTACAATTACATTTTAAATCATCCTGTATATTTTTAATGTGTAATTTTATTGTGTTTTAATTGTTTCTTAGTTGTTTTTATTTTTGCTTTTTATATTTCATTACTAATGATTTAGTTGCTTTTAACTAATATTGTTAGTACTGTTTTGAACATATTATGTACAAGAACCTTTTTAAATATTTTTAACTCTAAATCTGTAAGTAATTCATTGTTTATTCTCATCTTATAGTTATACAAAATTTTATTCATATTTTAGTTGTCTCCTGATGAAGCTGACAAAAAATCAGCGAAATATAGAGATATAAAAGAAAAAAAGAGTTTTTTTTTTTCAAATAACAGACCGCATACCCGATACACCACTACAATAAATTGTTATATATATATATATATATATATTTACTCCCAGCGTATGAAGTGAGCCACATATCAAAAGAAACTGCGGTTGAAGTGAGGTCCTGTACAAAGTGAGGTCCAGTATACGGACCTCACTTAGTCAATCAATGTAAGACTTTTTCGTAGACATGTACTGATAGCAAACACTGTTTTTTTACAAAAAAAAGTGGGACCTCACTTTGTATGGTCCACATCAATTTTTAGTTCAGAGATTTTCCGCATAGAGGCGCTGACTTTGGCGTATATTTTCTAACCATGTATATTCTATGCCCTGTTGAATAACTTACGATACACATAGTGAGGACCATACAACTGGCAACATCTGTTCAACCAATCTTTAAAACAGTGGATCGTCAATCGTCGCATAAATTCAAACAGTACAAAAATGTTTAATACTTTAATCCTTTTTGAGAGCCTAGGCGCAAAATTTCGGTCGAGTTCTTTTTAAACGCATTTATTTTTTTCGAATCCTGAGATAACTAATAGGTATTTTAAAAAAATTTAAACGCAAAATAGAAAACTACATTATTCCCGAGGGCAGAAAGTCCCTTATAATGAACAAAAAGTTTCTTTTGAATGATATATTTAAAATTAAAAATCAGACTATTTTTTTTCACCCCTGTGACTTATTAAAATAAATATTCATAGAAGTTCTCAAGGACTTTCGACCATGGATAATACAGTAATATTTCTTTCTGCGTTTAAATTTTTTAAAAATACTTAAGGTTTTCTCAGTATTCGAAAAAAATGAACACATTTAAAAATAATTCTAGCGAAATTTTTGCGCATATGCTCTCAGAAAGGCTTAAAATACTATAAATTTTTGTAATCAGTATTTCAATAGTTATTTATGATATAAGTGTTAAAAGTACACGTTTAAGGCACGCATGTGAAAGTTTGCAGAATGAGCGACAGCGAGTTCTGCAATTCACATGAGTGCCTTAAAAATGCACTTTTTAACAGACATATCATGCAATATTTTTTCTACAAACGTAATTACAGGACAATATCTACAAAAACTTTTACTTGAACTTGACTGACATTCCATTTTTATATTTTTTTGACATTACATCAAAATTGCCTATACGATCAATACGAATTGCAGTGCCATAAAAATTTTAAAGCACTAGTGCCTTAAAGCAGCGCCGGATAAAGGGGCGGGCGAGCCGGGCGACCGCCCGGGGCGCCAGAATTTGGGGGCGCCAAATTTTGAGAGACGCTGATATATAAATATAATATTTACCCCCCTCCGTGGCTCAGTGGTAACAGCGCCTGCCTGTGGATCTAAAAAATCCGAAAGGTTGTGGGTTCGAATCTCACCAGGGTCGGAAATTTTTCATTTATTATAAATTAATAAATGAATATAGTTTCTGTCCTCGTGGGATCGGTTCTCACCGGAGGGACCGCAGACGTTCGGATACAATTAGCGTCTCTTTGCAAAGACAATGACGTCGACATTGCAAAGTAACAAGGCGCTTACTCAACACACACTACTTACACATGACACTAGGTACCTAACTGTTTAAAATTACCGTACCTACCATGCCAATGGCCATTAGTTGTCGAGGCATTAGCTAAACAAAAAAAAAATATAATATTTTTTACATTCATTATTTTTTTGGACTTTATAGATTATCTTTGGGCTAAGATTACTCCTAAGACAATTAATATTAAATAATTGTAACAATAAGAAAACTATTTCTAGCTCACAAAAATTCTCTAACAAAAATAATGCAACCTAAAAATTGTTATGGCTTTTAAAGGTCATTTGTCAGGTAATACCTATCACTTTTATGGTATTACAATGTTATACATACATACTTAAAATACACGAAGATCAGATTTACGAAGTATCAACAAATTTATGAATAGTCAGTGATATTATTATACTGCTGCTTGTCATTATAGCCTCAATGGTTAAATAGTTTTGTCTTCCTGTTCTGTAAACTTTGCTTTATCAACATTGTCGTGTGTCCGTGGGTGTGTAATTTGAAATAAAAAAAAACAAACCAGGTATATCTATATGAATTAGAATTGACAAGTTCTTTTTCATAATATGAATATATAGAAATTTATTTCGAATACTTTGTACGCGTTAAGATGTTTCACTTTTTGCATAAAAACGGCACGAACGACGTATGAAAAAAAGAAATAATAGATTTTTGTATATATCATAAATTGAACGAGTAATTCCAAAATGATTTGTTATTTGAAATATCTCAGTGGCGTACTATGTTTTTCTTTAAAAAAATTCACACCATTTCAACAGTAGATATAAAATTATTAATTTTATGTCAAAAAATGCGCAATAATTACCTCTTAAAACACATCCAATTTCATTTGCATATCTGAACCGGTTTTAGAACAATAAAGAAATCGTCAGTTTGTAAGAAAAATGTCAACACCCCATATCTCGGAAACGAAGTATTTGCTGACATATGCTTATAGAGCAAACTGTCATTATTTTTTCATATAGAATTACCCTTTAAAGTTTGTCGCATTTATTTAGAAACATCCTGTTTTTTCTTGACCACCCTGGATTTCCATAGTTTTTCCTGTATTATTTCACTTGACCGTTATTTTCAGTTCTTTCTGTTTTTCCAGTCCTGCAGGTTTCTTTTCTAATATTGCTTCGTCCATTTTATCTCTAAAAGATTTTCGGGGTCTGTCTCTCTTCCTTCTTATATACTCGATAGGTTATAATGTTAATATAATGTTATATGTTACATACATTTATATCGCAATTCAGTTTGCTCAATTTTCCTCCCGAAAAATTCCCCAACCAATTCAACCTATAAAAATTTTCCCATGTGCTTTCAAATTACCCTAAAAATGGGCGAAAGTACCCCAATCTGGCATCTCTGATTCGTCGCTCGTTGTAGACGGCGTCGGTGTATATTGCGTTGTCAATTGGGATATTCCCAAAACTCCCAAAAGTGATGATCCTACCGATCTACCGACATGTCCCTAGGATCTATCGAGTTTAAAAAAATATCCAAATGACATATTTTACTTAAGAGGAAACAGTAGCGATCAACAGGTAGCGAAAACGCGTTCCAAGATTGCGGCTGTAATTTTGAATATTTTTTCGAGATATGTGGCACACGTATTCGTAATATAATAAAGAATGGCGGTACAGAGCCCAATTTAAAAAATATATTAATATGTGGAAATTACTCTGTAATTAAATACAATAGATATTAAAAAAACGAGCCTGTACCGCCACTAAGAAGAACAAAAAAATACACTTTCTTCAAATAAACTTTTTTATCCGATGCCTAGATTTTGTGTCATTTTGGAACTACTAAAATTTTTTATTTCATTAGTAGTTCCAAAATGACACAAAATCTAGGCATCTGATAAAAAAGTTTATTTGAAGAAAGTGTATTTTTTTGTTCTTATTAATGGCGGTACAGACTCGTTTTTTTAATATTGTATTTATTTACAGAGTAATTTCCACATATTAATATATTTTTCAAATTGGGCTCTGTACCGCCATTCTTTATTATATTATAAATACGTGTGCCAAATATCTCGAAAAAATATTCAAAATTACAGCCTCAATCTTAGAACGCGTTTTGGCTACCTGTTGATCGCTACTGTATCACCTTAAAAATAAATTCGATAAACCAATTCATCATTTATTGCCATCAAAAAATTTCAGTAGGTAGTATTTTTTAACACGTTGGTATAATACCTTTCATTTCCTAAGAATTATGTATTATTTAAAAATTACATAATGGAGATTCCTAATCGTATTTCGGTATTCACATTTCATACAAGAGTCTCAAAGTACTCATGTATAAACAATTTTTAGATGATTTTGGGAATATCGATTTCAAGCAGATCACATACCTTTTTATGTAAATATTCATGTGTTTCATAAAAGCTGATGTGACACTTTCGTCCAGTTCTTTATTAGTAAATAAAAGTTGAATTATGGTTGTTTGGGTTAATAATTACTTCGCATATTATTTATAATACATATAGTAGGGGAGCAAAGTATGCTAAATGTGCAGTCACTCGAGCGCTTTGGGGACCTATTGGGTTGTGATTATTAGGTTCTAAAACCAAAAAAGTTAAGTAAAATTTTCCGTTTTAGTGGGGACTTTCCATATTTTAATTTAATTTTCCATTTCCAACACCCGTTTTCTCCGATTATAGCGCCACCTATCCGTAATTAGAAAAAACGTTTCGAATAAAAGTTGCTTATTTTTACGCAAAGAATCCAAATCTGAAATAAAAAAAAGGAGTTCCTATTTAAGATTTTAAAGTAACCCCCCCCCCCCACCTCCGTGGGGGTCGTGTTTGGTACCATTCGATAGATTTCAGAAAAAATATTCAGAAATTGTAGTGTATTACCTATAAGCAGTTACCGTTAAGCCGGGTCCAGACTATGTAACAAAACATGTTAAATAACAAAGTTTTGTAACTTGTTACAAAATTTTAAAAAAACAAGTTTTAAAACACAGTGTTGTATAACATTTTTCTGGTTATAGAGCATGTTTTATGTTATCCAACAGATGTCGGTAAACATCAAAGAAAGTTATAAAACCGCACCGCGACTGATCTACACCTAAAAACATGTTATTGAAACATTCTCTGGCATAGTACCTACGCGAGCAGCAACCGTTGGAGTCATATCGCCTTGTTCATTCTGGAGTGATTGTGCTAGATTTTTCTTTGCTCTGTTCACGTAGGGTCATTTACGCGATGAAATTGTCGAAAGAACTGACTACTCATTTAATTGAGCTATTTCGTAAGTAACGAGTATTATGGGATTGCTATGGGATGAGCTACATTTATTGATTTAAAAAACAAATAAAAAACACGATGAATAGACTGAAATAGAAGTGAAAATAGATACAGAAACTGTAGTTAAAACTAATGCACGTACGCCTATAACTCAAGCCAACAAAAGAAAAGCAGTACGCGGAACCTTAACAGCAAATCGGTGCAAATCAACTCTAAATTTGACATAAATACTATTCTCTACAGAGCAGAGTGTTCAGACATAAAACCTGTAACATTCACTTCATTCGCTACACAGATGCAGACTGCTTCATCAGCTACTCAAACAGGCACTCAATCATACAATATATCTGAGCCTTTCTATTCCGTCCACTACACCTACATCCGCTACTTCTCCAGCTACACCAATTCAAACAGACAGTGACACTCAATCATGAACAGGTGAAGACGATAATACTGAGGAATTAAATTTTACACAAATGTTATACTTCCTCTCTGAAACAATGAGTAAAAAGTTTAAAAAATATACTTTGCTAATAATATAACTGTTAATCTTTCTCTTATTGGAATTGCATCTCGAAATGTCTTTCCTGCCTATTTTATGGCCGATGTCATTTATAAGAAATTTAAAATCAGAACTTTCTATTCTTAAGAAGTTTTTAAAACTGCCATCACATTTAATGTCTCCTGTCGATGGGTCTATGTTATCTCTTTCCAGATCAGCTAAAAGAGCTGTACCACTACCTATATTTTGCTCGAGATGCTAATGAAGGACACATCCAAAACATTAATTTAACACGCCGGTGTCGCCTCCACAATATTACACAAGCTGCTGTTGCTATGAAGAGATCCTCCATACTTATATGACGCAATTCTATATACTACCTAACCTACCAGCTATCCATCTAAAATGCTGCAAAATTTATGCGCATGTTGTTGTTTTGTTTTTTGTTATATAGTCTGGATACTCATGCTATATTATACCAAGTTACATAACAAAGTTGTACAACAAATTTGTTGTACAACTTTGTTATTAGCATGTTTTGTTACATAGTCTAGACCCGGCTTTAGAAGTTCCCCGTTTCAGGAAAAAATATTGTCTTAAGAGCGATAGCCTAGTGACCTAGTGGGTAGACCTCGGATCTCGGATTCGTAAAGCAGAGGTTTCGATTTCAAATCCGGGGTGTGGATCTCCGATTTTTTTATTTATTGTTACTGCATTCATGTCTGTAGACAATGTTGCAATCTATTATGAGCACCATAAAAAAATATAGTAATAAAATAATAAATAAATATTTCAAAAAAAAAACAAGAAAAAAAATACAATCACTGGAAGCGAAACTAAACAATACGGAAGAAGTATAACCACTGGATTCGGAACTGGATATGGAACTGGATAATATTAGAAAACTGATATTATAATATGTAAGCAGTACGAGCCTAGTAGGCCCATGGCTTGATGTACTATTCTTTTCCACTCCCTTTTGTCAGTCGCTTTTGTTTCCCAGTTCCTTAAGTTAATTCTTCTCATATTTTCTCTAACTCCATTACTCCATCGTGACCTCGGTCTTCCTCTTCGTCTTTTCCCTGCCAATGCACTAGATAGTACCATTCTGGGAATTCTAGATGGAATCATCCTCTGCACATGGTCCAACCATCTAAGTCTTTGCGCCTTAATTACTGCTAGTATGTTAGGATCTTGATAGAGCTCAGTTTCCCACCGGGTGGAACAACAACTCTTGATGTTTTTTTGTTGTGACCCATGTTTCAGAAGCATACGTTACTATCGGCCTTATTACGGTCTTGTAAGTTCTTAGTTTTGCTCTTCGTGATATATGTTTACTTCTTAACAACCCATTAAAAGCAAATATAGCGCGGTTGCCCGACATAATTTTCTTTTGTGTTTCTTCTTCATAGTTAGGATCTCTTGTGAAGACAGTTCCTAAGTACTCAAATCTCTAAACTTCTTCGAATTTATACTGTGTTCCCTTCGCTGTTGTCATTGTTATGTATTGCCCCCGAACGAATTGCTTATTTGTTCATTCCATATACTTTGTTTTTGGTTCATTTATATACAATCCTTTGGTTGCTGCCCTCTCCTCGAGTTTCATGACTGTTTCTATAAGTTCTATTTTGCTCCTAGCCAAGATTACCAAATCGTCTGCGAATGCCAAGCACTGATGTTTTTTGTGGTAGATCAGACCTGTTCTATTAATGTTTGCTTCCTGTATAACCTTTTCTAGTAATATGCTAAACATTATAGACGGTAATGGATCACCCTGCCGCAGTCATTGTTTGACCTCAAAGCTTTCTATGATAGTATTGTTTATCTTGACTTTATCATACTGATATATCATACTGATATTGTTTAAAAACACTAATAATATTGATATAAAATGTTAATCAATTTTATTTATTGTTATAAGAATCAAAGGTAAATATGATTAGGCGAATGAAGCCTTAGGTTTCGCAGTCAATATCCCAACCACACACACATGTTGCAATCTATTTCAATACGGTTTATAGTACAAACTATACACTTAGTATTAAAATAGTCTGATATATTTTTTTAGTTGAGGACACTTGTTCACATTGCATTGTTTCAGGATAAGGTGAAATATCTTCAATAAATGGAAAAAAGCATGTATGTCATATATTATAATACTTTCTATACTCTTAATATGTAGTCTCGTATAAATTTGTAGTGACATGATTTTAAGTATAAGAACAAGAAGCTTGCAACAATTTTCAGAGAAAATAGAAAACTAAAACTATTTTAAAATGATTATTCGAAATAAAACATATGATCATATTCACTGTATTTGCCATCTAGTGGAATAACTGTAAAATTAAGTCAGTAAAAAAGGTACATTAAGTTTAATTAAATTAAGTAAATCATCTTGTATACTAAAATTAAGGTTGGAAAATTGTCGTTTCAAAATGAAAATCGACAGGGGCAACAGTACCTAT
Organism: Diabrotica virgifera virgifera; assembly: GCF_917563875.1. Lineage (NCBI taxonomy): Eukaryota > Metazoa > Arthropoda > Insecta > Coleoptera > Chrysomelidae > Diabrotica > Diabrotica virgifera. Next base: position 32,452,204 of record NC_065451.1, read on the forward strand.
ACTAAAATACACTCTGTATAGATAATTATGTCAATGTTAATAATACTGGATAGAGAATTGAATATCCTTTCAAATGAGCTAGCACACGCCCCTATTCCCTATTTAAAAATAAGGGGTGGGGGAAATGGAAGGGAGGGGGTTGACAAATGACAGATATGTATGTACCGTAAAAACTGTGTTCCCCTTAGGTCAAAAGTCGGGCTTTTATATTTATATGTTAAGTTCAATATAAATTTCACATAACTGAACTATCACTGTATCCTCCATTTTGATTATTATTGTTCTTAACTAACGCTATTTTCAAAATTCTTGCTTTCCTATCCATCTTTAACGTAAATTATTAAAAAATATAAAACTATTTTTTATTAACGCTAGTCTCCGATAAGGCTACCGTGATTTAATGCTGAGGTACTAAAATGTTATAAAATTAACAAACAGTACGAGCAAGAACAAAGAGTCCACATCCTTCTTATAACTACAAGTGACTGAAACAACGAAACAATAATAATTATTACTGTGTTATACAGAAAAAGGCAGTAGAAACGATTAATCTCATATTTATCGACAACACTGTATGGTCCTCACTTGATGAGCTGTAAGGAAATATACACGTAAAGTTGTCCTCACTTTGTGCGCATAACGAAAAAGTATATACAGTCTCACTTTAATAGCTGCGTGTAATGGCCTCACTTGGGTGGCAATATACTTGAACAATACGGGGCACATATACGTAATCTTTTTTATGTATACTCGTCATTTTTTAATTGCTATTTACTTGTCAAGGTTACTATGAAGAGTTGAAACGATTATGTCTACGTTTTCTACCGGTCCTCACTAAGTGCGCGTAATGTCAGGACCTCACTTTGATATCTGTGCATAAATATATATATATATATATATATATATATATATATATATATATATATATATATATATATATATATATATATATGTTTTTAAGAGATTTTCCGTTAATTATTACTCCTTCACTGAGATAGTAATGCTTCTTCAAGAATGGCTTCACTATAATATACATTAAAATAGTAATGGAGACACGATACATCTTTCGCTACGTCCTAACACCTCTCCTGATTTAAATTTTTGGACTGGGTTCGTTATCTATTATAATTTGTGGTCTTTGATTCCCGTAAAGGTTTGTTATTATTCGTAAGTCCCATTTGTCTATTTGAAGTCTTTCTAATTAGCTAATAATTATATTTTATTATGATTTTCTGGTAGAGCTAAGTTATGTTTCTAAAACCTATAATACTTTGGTTAGAAAACATTTGGCTATTCTCAAAATTTAAGTGTAATATAATCACCGGCAACTTAATTACCTTTAATATCCATTAATAATCACTAGGGAGCGGATTTATATGCGAGCAATTTTGATGAAATATGCGCATACATATGCAGTAAAAAATTACGAAATATGCGCAAGATATGCACAAAAATTTTAAAAAATGCGCATTTTGAGAAACCAAATATTTATCTACAATAAAATGAATGTATCGATTTTCCACTATCTTCTTGATTTTTTTATGGTATCGTTGTAAATTTCTGGTACGTAATTTTTTTAAATGAACTTTCATCGCCCCCCTTCCCTTTTCTTGCAATATATTTCCAAAAAACCTTTAATCATAGGATTTTCCAGTTTTTTTTTAAATCCGACTTAAATTTATATTGTTCATTGGATGAAGTCATCAACGATTGTCTACTGTCAATTGCTAACTGATCAAAACTACTTTCGATTTGCTCATCTTCTTGCATTTTGACACCCGTGTTGAGCTGCCCCCCCCCACTTGCAAAAATTAAAAAACAAATAGCCCTGATTTATGAGCTATTTATGAGCTCTCATATTTCGCAAACTAAAAATTTTGAGCTCGTTCCACTGAGCAGGAATTTAATACCCTAGTGGGGGGGGCTGTCAGCCCCCCCCCCCACTACTTAAAAATAGGAATATTGAATCGGTTTTTGCGGCAGAATTACGAGCTATTTATGAGCTCTTGAAATTATATACTTTCGATTTTTGAGCTCATCCCCTTCACCCCCAAACAACCCTTTAATTGATTTAACTTAAGAGAAAGATGCTGAGAAAACTTAAAATATATCGTATTGCGGATATAATTCATATAACTTATATACTCTAAGAATAAACTATTAAATCAAGAGCATTTCGATTATTGAGCTACAACCCCTTCGCAAGAAAACCACCCTATCTTCCCGGCTTAAGAGAAAGTTGTACTTAAAATGCATTAAGGCTATGGGTACATAATTCGCAAATATTTTACGTGTATCCCTACTTTTTCTGTCTTTACACGGCAAATTACGTGTAGTAAAATTCACACTGGTATGGATATGAAAACATTACTAGAATGTCATTCTACTTGAAAATGTCATCATTAATTTAAAGAGATGGCTTTTGAATGTTCTTGGATAACTGTTATTTTTATAATTGCAAATTATTAATTCAGTTAATAAATGTGATAATTTTTTCACTAACTATGTATTCAGTGATTGTAATAATTTATTTGTAAAACAAAAACTAATACTCAATCGAGAAAAGAGGAAAAGTGTTAAAGTGATTTTTTAATAATATATTGTTATGGAACGCTTACAATTTTGAACATCTTTAACAACAAAATACTTGGATCACAGAATATATTATCCTGATGTATTCTCTGCTTGGACCTTCCACAAATAATACACAATAAATAACTTTTCATTAAGTTCCGTCTTAAATCAATTATTTATCAAATACACTATATATCAATAATATTTAATCAATACCTCAAAATATTCCCGATGCAATGTCAAATATTTAAAATTGTCACTGATTGTCAGTGTCTGACTGACAATATATGCTGACAATATTATATTCGGCTGAGTGCGTTGTAAGACAAAGATAGATTTGGAAAATATTACTACGGCATTGTGTTCATTTTTTTCGAATCCTGAAAAAACCAATAAATATTTTTGAAAAATTTAAACGCAGAATGAAAGATTAAATTATTACCGAGGGCCGAAAGTCCCTTAGAATAAATAAAAAGTTTATTTTGAATGAGATATTTGAAATTAAAAATCACACTAAATTTTCTCTTAGTTTTTCACCCCTGTAACTTATTTAAATAAACATTATAAAAGTTCTCAGGGACTTTCGGCCCTCGCTAATAACGTAATCTTTCATTCTGCGTTTAAATTTTTCAAAAATACTTATTAGTTTTCTCAGGATTCGAAAAAAATGAATCCCCATTTGAATAGCATTGCAGCCGAAAATACGTACCGATCCTCTTAAACTAATTATTTGGCGACTACATATCATTTAATAATTTATAACCTTCCAAATTACGCGCATTTAGATCAGTAAATTGCAATTTATTTTGTATAGTGCAGTCACTGAAGGTAAAAATCAACGATTACCTTCAATTTCGGTGAACCTTCATCGATTTTCACGAAAATTGGTGAGTAGTTAGAGGATACGTCAAGAAACAAAGGTGACATGGTACCACCTTGCGCCTTTACCCTGAGGGTGGATACCGCTCCTTCTCGGGGGTGAAAATTATTTTATAAAAAATAAATGCACAAATCAATAAAAGAACAAATTAAAAGCAAAATTTATTATATAAAGTTAATAAAATAAGTCAATACTTTTTAAGTTATTAAAGATCAAAAATTTTAATTATTTGTGAAAAAATGCATGTTTTGAAGAGGTTTTTTGTAAATCACTGAAAAACTTTAAGTTTTTACAAAAAAGTTAATAGTAGTTTAATTCGTATAGCTTATATTCTAAGAATAAACTCTTAAATCACGCGTCTTTCGATTATAGAGCTACAACCCCTTCGCAAGAAAACGACCCCATATTCCCGGCTTAAGAGAAAGTTGTTCTTAAAATAATTTAAATTAATTATTTGGCGACTACATATCGTTTAATAATTTATGAGCTTGCAAAATATACGCATCTCAATTATTGAATTGCCATTTTCTTTCTCTAGTGCAGTCACTGAAGGTAAAAATCAACTATTACCTTCGATTTCGGTAAATCGCCATTTATTTTCACGAACTGACAATAACAACTTGGGGTTTTAGCCTGAGGTATATGTCACCCCTTCTCGGGAGTGAAAATTACTTTATTAAAAATAACCCTACAAATCGAGAGAGGGACAAATTGTAAGCAAAATTTGTTATATAATGTTTAAAATAAATCAATACTTTTTGAGTTATTAAAGATCAAATATTTTAATTTTTGGAAAGAAAATGCATGCTTTAGAGCGATTTTTCATAAATGACTCAAAAACTGTAAGTTTTTACAAAAAAGTTTTCATCACTAAAATTGAAGCTAATAAAAAATTTAAATTAATTATTTGGCGACTACATATCGTTTAATAATTTATGAGCTTGCAAAATATACGCATCTCAATTATTGAATTGCCATTTTCTTTCTCTAGTGCAGTCACTGAAGGTAAAAATCAACTATTACCTTCGATTTCGGTAAATCGCCATTTATTTTCACGAACTGACAATAACAACTTGGGGTTTTAGCCTGAGGTATATGTCACCCCTTCTCGGGAGTGAAAATTACTTTATTAAAAATAACCCTACAAATCGAGAGAGGGACAAATTGTAAGCAAAATTTGTTATATAATGTTTAAAATAAATCAATACTTTTTGAGTTATTAAAGATCAAATATTTTAATTTTTGGAAAGAAAATGCATGCTTTAGAGCGATTTTTCATAAATGACTCAAAAACTGTAAGTTTTTACAAAAAAGTTTTCATCACTAAAATTGAAGCTAATAAAAAATATAATAAATTGCTTACTTGAAAAACCCTTTAATGTTAATTTAAAGTAAGTTATTGGTAATTAAATGTATATTTTTTGTCCGCGACTGTTCAAATCTAAGGGTTCAAGCTTAAATAACGGGAAAGAGATGCATTTTATAACACTTAGGTACTAAATACTTGTCAAAGTACTTAGAAATACCTATGAAAAATAAGATCCAGAAAAAGTTGATAGTATCAAAATCCGCTCACCAATTTTCGTGAAAATGAATGGAGATTTACCGAAATCGAAGGTCATAGCTGATTTTTACCTTCAGTGACTACACTATAGAAAGAAAATGGCAATTCAATAATTGAGGTGCGTATATTTTGCGAGCTCATAAATTATTAAACAATATATAGTCGACAAATAATTAATTTAAATTATTTTAAGTACAACCCTCTCTCAAGCCGGGAATATGGGATGGTTTTCTTGCGAAGGGGTTGTAGTTCAATAATCGAAAGGCGCGTGATTTTAGAGTTTATTCTTAGAATATAAGCTATACAAATTAAACTACTATTAACTTTTTTGTAAAAACTTACAGTTTTTCAGTGATTTACAAAAAACCTCTTCAAAACATGCATTTTTTTCACAAATAATTAAAATCTTTGATCTTTAATAACTTAAAAAGTATTTACTTATTTTATTAACTTTATATAATAAATTTTGCTTTTAATTTGTTCTTTTATTGATTTGTGCAGTTATTTTTTATAAAATAATTTTCACCCCCGAGAAGGGGCGGTATCCACCCTCAGGGTAAAGGCGCAAGGTGGTACCATGTCACCTTTGTTTCTTGACGTATCCTCTAACCACTGACCAATTTTCGTGAAAATCGAAGAAGGTTCACCAAAATTGAAGGTAATCGTTTATTTTTACCTTCAGTGACTGCACTATACAAAATAAATTGCAATTTACTGATATAAATGCGCGTAATTTGGAAGCTTATAAATTATTAAATGATATGTAGTCGCCAAATAATTAGTTTAACGCATTTTAAGTACAACTTTCTCTTAAGCCGGGAAGATAGGGTGGTTTTCTGGCGAAGGGGTTGTAGCTCAATAATCGAAATGCTGTTGATTTAATAGTTTATTCTTAGAGTAAGCTATAGGAATTATATTCGCAATACGATATATTTTAAGTTTTCTCAGCATCTTTCTCTTAAGTTAAATCAATTAAAGGGTTGTTTGGGGGTGAAGGGGATGAGCTCAAAAATCGAAACTATATAATTTCAAGAGCTCATAAATAGCTCGTAATTCTGCCCCAAAAACCGATTCAATATTCCTATTTTGAAGAAGGGGCTGACTCAGCCCCTTCCCCCACTAGGGTATTAAATTCCTGCTCAGTGGAACGAGCTCAAAATTTTTAGTTTGCGGAATATGAGAGCTCATAAATAGCTCATAAATCAGGGCTCTTTGTTTTTTAATTTTTGCAAGTGGGGGGGGGGCCAGCTCAACACGGGTCATTTTGACTTATGTAGTTCTGTCCCGACGTGTTGTGTAACCGAAAATTTTCGCTAAGGTGGTATCTACGGCAATAACACATACTTTTTCAAACTGTTTAAACTTAAAATATTGAGGAATCAGCCAAATATTATTTATTAAAGAAAAAAGAGGAAGTAAGCAATCTTAAACTCACCATTCTATTACATGCTTTGCAGAATAATTTCCATTGGTGTAAAAAAGCTGGGGATAGATTCTGATCTGGGAATAAACCAAGCTAGAATCTTTCGGTATATTGCAATATTCACAAACAAAAGTACTTTTAAACAAAAACTAAACATTCGCATTTACTGATAGTCCTGTCGCCAGGGGGGGTACAACGGCCTCGTTAATTCAGATGGACTTACCCAAATTTTTTTTATGTATTTTGACCCGTAGAACACGAATTTTTTGGGTAACAGTTGATCCGGATGTCGATAAGATTGTTATAGACCAAGAACTTGAGGAATCAAATAACAGCGATTTTTGGCAAAACAAAACAATATTTTGTATTTTTTGGGTCATTTTAAGCAAAAAATATTTCTACAAGTTTTTTAGTAGGATGCACAGTTTTCGAGATAAACGCGGTTGAACTTTCAAAAAATCGAAAAACTGCAATTTTTAAACCCGAATAACTTTTGATTAAAAAATAAAATAGCAATTCTGCTTAGCGCCTTTGAAAGTTCAAGTCAAATTATGTCGGTTTTGATTATTTGCATTGCTAAAAATTTATTGTGTTATTGCTAAACAAAGCTACAAACAACTAGTGCGTGAGTGATGTTTCTATGATTTCTCATTTAAAATCGAACGAGTAGGTAGAATAGGTACTAGTGCAATCAAGACTATTTCTACGTTACATGCGTTAAAACGCATGTAAAAGCACGGGAAACCCTACGTGTTTATAGCTTTGTTAAACAATAAAAAAATAAATTTTTACCAATGCAAATAATCAAAACCGATATAATTTGACTTAAACTTTCAAATGCGGTAAGCAGACTTGCTATTTTATTTTTTAATCAAAAGTTATTCGGGTTCAAAAATTGCAATTTTTCGATTTTTTTAAAGTTCAACCGCGTTTATCTCGAAAACTGTGCATCCTACGAAAAAACTTGTAGAAATATTTTTTACTTAAAATGGCCCAAAAAATACAAAATATTGTTTTGTTTTGCCAAAAATCGCTGTTATTTGATTCCTCAAGTTCTTGGTCTATAACAATCTTATCGACATCCGGATCAACTGTTACCCAAAAAATTCGTGTTCTACGGGTCAAAATACATAAAAAAAACTTGAGTAAGTCCATCTGAATTAACGAGGCCGTTGTACCCCCCCTGGCGACAGGACTATGACTAAAGGTGACTAATTGTACTGATTTACGGGATCTGATTTAAATCATATTTAAATTTCCGTTAGATAATCGCAAAACGATGTTTAGAGGTGTAAATATTCTCTTAACGATAGGGTATTTAACATCCTACAATCATTTTATGACAGCATACTAGACGCACATTGTGGGAAAGTGCGGTGTCACATTATGCGTTTTGACCGGATTCGGTGGAAACGCATCCGTTTCCACGCAACCGGACCGACGTGTCACACTATGCGTTTAGTCTGGTGCAGTTTGTAAGCGCGTGACGATGTCTCAAAACACATCCGTTTCCAACGCAACCGGACCGACCTGTCACACTATGCGTTTTGACTGGATGCATCCGGTCAAAACGCATAATGTGGCATCGCACTAAAGATCAGGAGTTTTCTAGGAAAACCCGAAAAGATAGTGAATGAGCCGACTTCAGGTAGTTCTCGAAAAAATATGACAGCAAGTGCGGGAGAATATTTTGTGTCGAATTAAAAAATTTTAAAATTTTTTCGTTTGGACAAAAATGTTTTCAAAAAAGGCACAAAATATGCAAGTTTCGTTAAAAATATGCAAAATTTGGTAAAGTTCTCAAATACGCGAAATATGCAAGCAATATGCATTTAGCATAAAATCCGCTCCCTAATAATCACTTAACTTTAACTGCAAGGCTAGTCAAATTCTAAACAAATGTAGCGTGATTTCATGTACTGTAAGTACATAACATAACTCATTAATATAGTTTTTTATCAACTTATTTGCATAAACATAAAATATTTTATGTATCTTTAAGTCGGTAATAAAAAAATATGTTAAATTTTTATGTTAAATATACAAAACAAAGAAAAATTTAAAAGTTCTGTGATCCCTAAAACAAGATAAGTACTGTACTAATAATTTTAATTTTTAATAAATATAAACAGGGTTTAGTAATATAACAACAAAGAAATATTACAATGGAAGCCGATGTGAAGCAACACAGGTGCTGGTCCAGAATTGTTACGATCAGAGGAAGGACGTGTTCTTGTGCTTTTTACATTACGAAAAACGTTTAATCGTGTCCAATACCACAAGATAATGCAGATCTTTAAGAAACTTGACATATACCAAAAAGACATAAGATGCATTGAAAACTTGTACTGGTAACAAACGGCACAATTAAAAATAGAAAATACTATATCTAAACCCATACATGTAAGACAGAGATGTGTACTTTCCCCTCTTTTATTTAACACTTATTCGGAGGCTATATTTCAAGAATATTTGGAAGATGCGTGTCTAATCTTCGGGCTCAGTGGAGGATGATCTTCAGTTTATTGAAACACCAATAGCACTTAGCATTATTATTGATATCGACTGACACCAGGGTAGTAAACCCTACAACCCCGAGAGACCGATTGATGTACTGGTATGTTGCTTGTACGCGAATTAGTTGAAGACTCTATTTCATACTACATATTGATTCTAGTGAATGAAGTTAAAGCACTTCTGGCCTGGTTAAAGTGATTCTTGAGAATGAAGTTAAAATGTATTATCTCTTTTTGGCAATATGAATTGGGTCATAGCCCACACGACAAAAAAAAACAAAGGTTTTACTTTGTCAGCTAAATTAATGTCCATTGCCAAAATATTGTTTATAAATTGCAACAATTAAACAAATGAAATATCCCGCACATGTTTAAATATGATAGCAAATTGGTTCGTGTGATGTACGGGGTGATAAAAATATACTGTTCAATATCGGATATTAATTCTCAATATTTGGTATTGGACAATATGCATAGGTGGGAATCAAAGTGAATGGAGTATTGATCAACAACATACGATATGCTGATGATGGTCTTTTAATTTGTGACAACTTAGTCGATCTTTAACAGCTTGTCACTATAATTAGAGAATACAGTAAGCGAATGGTATTAAAGATTAATACCAAAAAGACCAAATTCACGATCATCTCGAGGAACTTGAATGCACTTGAAAACATCACCACAACACTGAATACTGAAAGAGTGAGCAAATTTAAATACCCGGGAACGTAGCAATTTGAAGACTGATCATCAGACAAGGAAGTAAAATGTCGCATTGAGCAATCTCGACAAGCTTTCGTAAAATGCAGGAAAGTACTGACCTGTTCAGAGTTCGATCTTCAACTGAGACTAAGGTTTACTAAGTGCTACGTATGGTCGGTGCTGCTATATGGCGTAGAGGGCTGCACACTCAAAACGAGAGATATAAACAAATTAGAATCCTTCGAAATGTGGCTTTATCGCCGTATCGTGAAGATCCTATGGACGGCGAAAGTCACAAATGTAGAAGCCCTTAAGAGAATCAACCAACAACGTCAAATTTTCGAAACCATCAAGAAAAGGAAAACGGCATATCTGGGTCACATCGTGCGAAACGAAAATTTCCAGTTCATTTTTACCACGTTTTCATCAACGTTATTTAAACATAAATTATTTATGTATCTTTAAGGCCATGGGTACATAATTCGCAAATATTTTACGGCTATCCCTACCTTTTCTATCTTTACATTGCCAATTACGTGTAGTAAAATTCACACTGGTATGGATATGTAAATATTACTAGAATATCATTATACTTGGCAATGTCATAACTAACTTAAAGAGATGGCTTTTGAATGTTCTTGGATAACTGTTATTTTTTGTATAAATAACAAATTATTAATTCAGTTATATATATATATATATATATATATATATATATATATATATATATATATATATATATATATATATATATATATATATATATATATATATATATATACGGCATATCTGGGTCACATCGTGCGAAACGAAAATTTCCAGTTCATTTTTACCACGTTTTCATCAACGTTATTTAAACATAAATTATTTATGTATCTTTAAGGCCATGGGTACATAATTCGCAAATATTTTACGGCTATCCCTACCTTTTCTATCTTTACATTGCCAATTACGTGTAGTAAAATTCACACTGGTATGGATATGTAAATATTACTAGAATGTCATTATACTTGGCAATGTCATAACTAACTTAAAGAGATGGCTTTTGAATGTATATATATATATATATATATATATATATATATATATATATATATATATATATAAATCCTACTATCAATTTGGCATCGATACATTATGCATTTACCATCAATTTGGCATCGTCTTGCAAAGTGGCATCTGTATATCGATGCCACTTTACACTACCTTAATAACTTTTTTCCTGTACTTGTTAGCAGAAGTCTAATCAACTCTGTAGTTAGAGATTTGATTCCTTGATGTTACTTTAATATATCAGCTTTCTTTGTTTATTCCTTACTGACTTATATAAGTTTATTCCATAAAATGTTTGAGTTCAAAATGATGGCACAGTGAAAATATTATATACATTTAGTTCAGTGTTTTACCGTTTTGTCGCTGCCGCTATATACATGAAAACGTATATCCCACTTTCATTATCAATCATTTTGGCATCAGAAATTTGGCATCACTGTTGAATACAATATTATCCACAACGAAAAATAGGCAATTTGAGAATGTATATATTATTTTCATCAACAAATCATTCTGGCATCAAGTTGTTTTCACCCAATTTTGAAAAAATGTGAAAGCTTATAATCCAAGGATGGTACTAAAGGTGAGAAATTTGACCTAAACTATCTGTCCGTCGGTCTGTCCGACCGCGAATATAACTCTTACGTCATTATACCAGGTAGAATGACAAATGAGGTGTCAAATGAAAGCGTATAATCCAAGGATGGTACTAAAGGTGAGATATTTGACTTAAACTTTCTGTCCTTCGGTCTGTCCGACCGCAAATATAACTCCTCCGTCATTATACCAGGTAGAATGACAAATGAGGTGTCAAATGAAAGCTTATAATCCAAGGATGGTACTAAAGGTGAGAAATTTGACTTAGGCTGTCTGTCCGTCGGTCCGACCGACCGCGAATATAGCTCCTCCGTCATTATACCAGGTAGAATGACAAATGAGGTGTCAAATAGAAGCTTATAATCCAAGGATGGTACTAAAGGTGAGACATTTGACTTAGGCTGTCGGTCCGTCCGACCGCGAATATAACTCCTCCGTCATTATACCAGGTAGAATGACAAATGAGGTGTCAAATGAAAGCTTATAACCAAAGATGGTACTAAAGGTGAGAAATTTGACTTAGGCTGTCTGTCCGTCGCGTCGGTCAGTCCGACCCCGAATATAGCTCCTCCGTCATTATACCAGGTAGAATGACAAATGAGATGTCAAATGAAAGCTTATAATCGAAGTATGGTACTAAAGGTGAGACGTCGGTCCGTCCGACCGCGAATATAACTCCTCCGTCATTATACCAGGTAGAATGAAAAATGAGGTGTCAAAAGAAAGCTTATAATCCAAGGATGGTACTAAAAGTGAGAAATTTGACTTAGGCTGTCTGTCCGTCTGTCCGTCCGACCGCGAATATAGCTCCTCCGTCATTATACCAGGTAGAATGACAAATGAGATGTCAAATGAAAGCTTATAATCCAAGGATGGTATTAAAGGTGAGAAATTTAACTTGGGCTGTCTGTCCGTCGGTCCGTCCGACCGCGAATATAACTCCTCTACTATACCAGGTAGAATGACAAAAGAGGTGTCAAATGAAAGCTTATAATCCAAGGATGGTACTAAAGGTGAGAAATTTGACTTACGCTGTCTGACCGTCGGTCCGTCCGACCGCGAATATAGCTCCTCCGTCAATATACCAGGTAGAATGACAAATGAGGTGTCAAATGAAAGCTTATAATCCAAAGATGGTACTAAAGGTGAGAAATTTGACTTAGGCTGTCTGTCCGTCGCGTCGGTCAGTCCGACCCCGAATATAGCTCCTCCGTCATTATACCAGGTAGAATGACAAATGAGATGTCAAATGAAAGCTTATAATCGAAGTATGGTACTAAAGGTGAGACGTCGGTCCGTCCGACCGCGAATTTAACTCCTCCGTCATTATACCAGGTAGAATGAAAAATGAGGTGTCAAAAGAAAGCTTATAATCCAAGGATGGTACTAAAAGTGAGAAATTTGACTTAGGCTGTCTGTCCGTTTGTCCGTCCGACCGCGAATATAGCTCCTCCGTCATTATACCAGGTAGAATGACAAATGAGATGTCAAATGAAAGCTTATAATCCAAGGATGGTATTAAAGGTGAGAAATTTGACTTGGGCTGTCTGTCCGTCGGTCCGTCCGACCGCGAATATAACTCCTCTACTATACCAGGTAGAATGACAAAAGAGGTGTCAAATGAAAGCTTATAATCCAAGGATGGTACTAAAGGTGAGAAATTTGACTTACGCTGTCTGACCGTCGGTCCGTCCGACCGCGAATATAGCTCCTCCGTCAATATACCAGGTAGAATGACAAATGAGGTGTCAAATGAAAGCTTATAATCCAAGGATGATACTAAAGGTGAAAAATTTGACCTAGGCTGTCTGTCCGTCGATCCCTCCGACCGCGAGTATAAATCCTCCGTCATTATACCAGGTATAATGGCAAATGAGGTGCCAAATGATAGCTTATAGTTCAAGCATGGTATTAAAGATGACAAATTTTACCTAGGCTGTCTGTCCGTATGTCTGTCCATCCGCGAATACAACTCCTCCGTTATTAATACAGATAGAATGACAAATCGGGTGTCGAATGAAAGCTTTTAACTTAAGGATGGTATTATTAAAGATGAGAAATTTGACGTCGGAGTTCCGGTTTTAGAGTTGCAACCGTAAGTATTTACTATTTTAAAGTTGCCGAAAGAGAATAAGTGATATATTATTCAACGTGGCTTAGCAAGATGAGAACAAATGTAAAATTTTGGTTTTTACGTAATTTCCGCTTAAAAAGTTATAACCGGAAATGCCATTATTCGCGGTGTGCAAGTACTTGGAACGGATACGAGAAACGATCGTGCGCGAATAGCGGAGAAATATTGCAACTTTCTTAAATAATTCATATTGTCCATTGAAATTGTCAAATTGACGTACATTTCATACCTACTGTCATTGAAGAAGAAAAATTATATGTTGCTCTGCAATATTGATATTATATGCAATTATTATATGAAGGCAAATTAAATTAATTGTATTTTGCTTGCAGTACTGCATTTTAATAACTAATTTTATTTACTACATACAATTGTTTACGTTTTAATAACATAACCTGAATCTTATTTTTTCTTCTTATTATTTTTTTGGATTATGGCCTTGACAATTATCCAGTAACCAGGACTAATATAATTGGCCAATATAATTAAAAGTGCGAATAAAGTTGCAGAGCGTAGAAACCAGGTGTCGTTTTGCCGAACTTGCACGGTCCCAATAGACTCAGAAATAGTATACGAACACATAAATCGAAGCGTATTGAAAGGTTTGAATCTTTAGAGTTATTTCTGTGTAAACAGTTTAGTAAAAATGACTCAAAATTAGTAAATTTGTATATCAATCCACGCAAAGTTACACGAAGAATTCAAATATCGACTTCCAATTCTACTTTCGATTACTTTGGGTGAAAACCTAGGACTTACGAAGTCCAATTACTTGTTTTCTTTAAAAATAAGACATGTCATAAATATGCCTTAGGCATCATAGAAGACAATGACACAGAAAAATCAAACAAGCAGCAGGTCAAAAGGGCCTTAGTTATGTATCTTCGGTCCTATTGGTTCAATCGTGACGTACAGCGCCTGAAACGATGGGATTTAACTGGCAGAATACGATGGTGTAGACAAATGAAAATGACGGCATGTAATAACACTTTAAAATTGTAGAAATAAAATGGATTAACGCACATGGTCATGGACAAGAACAAGTTTTATGAAATTTAAGAAAATCCTGTGCAGTCATGATCTAAATTTGGAACTTCGCATAAGAATGGTCCGATGTTATATATTCCCAGTACTACTTTACGGGGTTGAAGCGTGGACACTGACAGAATCGCTTTTAAAAAACCTAGAAGCATTTGAAATGTGGGTCTACCGCCGTATTATGAAGATCAGTTGGGTAGAAAGAGTCACAAACGAAAGGGTTTTGCAACGTTTGAATAAAAGTTGCGAAGTAGTGAACACGGTTAAAAGGCGCAAATTGGAATACTTTGGTCATATAATGCGTCACCCAGAAAAATATGACATACTTCACCTTGTCATGCAAGGTAAAATAATGGGAAAAAGAAGTGTGGGCCGCCGTACAACTTCTTGGCTTAAAAACCTACGCCAATGGTTTGGGAAAACTAGCACTGAACTATTTCGTGCGGCTGTAAATAAGACAATGATTGTTAATATGCTGCACAACATGAGAGCCAACGATCGACAAGCGGTCTCGGCACCTTAAGAAGAAGAAGAAGAACGCACATGGTATGACATATTATGTGAGAGTATTTAACAAATAGAATACGATTACATACGTCCAGTTTTTGACAAGCGACTTCTCTACATATGATAAACGCGAAAGGGCCCCAACGTTCACTGTTCGACATAGGCCTCCCGTTCACTGCATATACCCACTGCTTTCTGACGCTGTGACTTAAGAGGATAGGATTTAACGAATAAAACGACAAAGAAGACTAAACAAGGCAGCTCACGGGAAAAACACAACTGTCCGTTTTATACTCCACAGGGAAGCATCAAATATTCAACGTAAGGATATATTATAGTATAACGGTATGATAAATCTTTTTCTTTTTTTTTTTTTTTCATTTAGTGCATTCCGTACGTTTTTTAAACATAATCAGGAGAAGTTGTTGAATTTCTGAAGTCTATAAAAGAATTTCTTAACAAACCTTTTTTTAATTGTGTTATGGATTATTTTTAAGAATGTGTTTAAAAGGTAGCTCACAGGCTTATTGTTCAATGGTCTTATCACTTTTAAACGCCTGTCTTTTTTGTAGGACTATTAATTGTGATTTCAAACATTCTAGCGGGACAATGCCTTTTGTGTAACTGAAATAAATATTGTTATCCATTTAATTTTTTTCCTCAATTAATTGAATGCCTCCTACTGGTGTTTGGTCTAAGCTTACCGCTTTTCCCCATTTAAGCTGAACTGCTCGTCAAAAGTTAGGGATATAGAAAATTATGCTCATTTTCATAGCTAATTTTTTCGAGAACAGATTAACGGATTCCACTAATTTTTTTTAATATTTTAGATTTTTCGTTAGTATTTACACAGTTGTGCAAAAGTTTACCCAAACTTTTTTTTGTACTTTTACCGAGTGGTATAAGTACAAAAAAGAAGTTTGAGTAAACCTCTTGTTAGGTATTAGTTACGTATCTTCACTCCCATTGGTCCAAACGTGTCGTACGGCGGCTCAAATGATAGGAATCAGTCAACAGAATACAATGACACAGAAAAATCAATTACAGTAAAATATTGAAAGGGCCTTAGTTACGTATATTCGCTGCTATTTTTCCAATCATGACGTACGGTGGCTAAAATGGTAGGAATTAACCAACAGAATACAATGACACCCAAATCCGGTGTCGGAAAGCTGGTCGAGAACACTTCGTCGACGGAAAATTGGTCGACAACAGTTGGTCGACAAACAGTTGGTCGAATGCACAATTCATCGAATGGACAATTCATCGACGAACATTTGATCGAATGGAATTTTCGTCGACAAACTGTTATTTATCTTTAGGATAAAGGGATTAATGGTGACAAACGACGGGTAACTGGAATATTGTATTATATATTTTTTTTTGGGTTTTGTTAATTTTGTACCTAAATCTTACCGGAGGTATTGCGCCTTTTATAAATGTGTAGTTGTGAATTAAGTTTTTGATAATAAAATCAAGAGGGTAAGAATCGCTTTACTTTTAAACTCTTCACTTTTGGCGCATCATGGACGGCTCGTTTTTAAAAGAATCGTTTTAATTTTTTTTTGTATAAACATGCTCTTTCATTCGTTTAAATGTTGCTTTTCAAATTTTCTAATATTTATAAACAAAGCCCCCGTGAATTATTGAAAAAAGTGGCTAACTCGGGTTTTAAGGGTTGTAGGGCATTAAATTTTTGTTTCAGTTTCTATAAGAATACCAACATGTCGAATAAAAAAAATTAACTTCCTACGTGTTGTTGTTCTGAAGCTATTTTCTTGTGGCATTTTTGGAATTAACTAGTTTTGATGGGAAATAAGCCACAATTTTACTAAAAAAACTGATTTTATTAACGTTTCGACGCTCAAATCGGGTGTCGTTGTCAAAATAAAACCATTTTTTTTAGTAAAATTGTGGCTTATTTCCCATCAAAATTAGTTAATTCCCACATGTTAATGCGGTTGTTATTTTAATTGTTTATTCGCGAACTCAATCGACTATAGGTGGTAGTGCAGTTGCATGAAAATGGCCGATGTAATTGGGATAATGCATTTTGATATAATTAATATTTTTATTGATGTAATTAATTAATATAAATAAATCATTCATTAAATGAACACACCAGACAAGCATTCAATCGACATTGATATATAGGTTAACGGATGTTTTGTTTAAATCTTCATCCCAATTCCTCTAGTTCAAAATAAGCGGCAGCACCCTCGCTTGAGTTCGCGAATAAGCTTAAAATAACACTACTTTTTCAAAATTATTTTATAATTATTTATAATATTTATTATAAACTTTTTATTCAAGACTTGATCTAATTTGATAAATTGAACCTTTCTCTTTGGTTTGATGTCTTTAGAATTTATGTTGACCTAATAGTTTATGCATAATAACGCTGTAGATAGAAGCTTTTTGGGATAAACAATTTCAATTTTGCAATAACTATTAGGTAAAACTTCTTGAAATTTTAACGGCTGAATACTTCTAATATTGTTCCTTTACTTACGCGAAAATAAAGCTTTTAGTGTATTTTTAGAAAAGTTATTAATTATTTTCAAAAAATCGACTTTTGAAGCTATTTTCCCAATAACTAAGCAACAAATTAACAAAAAGAACTTTCCAAACACTCATTTTAAAGAATTTTCTATGCTCTTCAGTAAAATTGTATCACCTTTCCATACAGCATACCGGTCTCCACCTTTAATATTTACAATCAAATAGCGATCTTTAATTGTTTATATATTGTTTATAAGTTAAAAAGTACGTTTGATTTTTTGCATAATTTTTATATTGGATACTGTTGTAACTAAATTTACCCTAATGCCATAAGCAGTTCTTAGATACCTGTATCAACGGATGTCACGAAAGAGGCCATTTATTTGCTAATTTCTCTGGTCTATCACACCCTTTCTTATCTGTGTTTACAATCCAAATCATTAAGCCACATAAAGAGGTAGGGCAATAAACTCACTATAGCTATAGAAATGCTTTTACTACAAAATTTTAAAAGATAAGAGTTATAACGGAACAAGTATGCATACCTGCATTTTAAGACCCAGGTAGATTTTTGGGGATGACACAATGACACTAAAAGATGGCTTTGCCGATGATTGCATTCAATTGAGATGGTAAGTAGGTATGAATCACCTCTAGTTATATTTTAATGGCTTTGTAATTTAACTTCATGGGGTACGAAAGAATTAAGAAACTTTTAAGAATTTGAAAAAACATAGTTTTTGGGGGGTTTAGGTGTTTTACACAATTTTTGAATATCCCTAAAAACTCAGTTATTTCAAATTATATATACGTAACCTATAAAAAACCTTGAGTTAGTCTATTTTGAAGTATATAAAATGGAGAAAATCCCAAAAAACTACCGAAAAAACCAGTTTTCCGGATTTTTGAAGATGGCGCACCTTACGAATAAATCTGAAAAAAGTCAGAAATACAGATTTTGATAAAATTCACAAAACGCAAAAAAATTAGACATGCAGCCATCGCCAAAAAAAGTTATACGTACCTATTAAAAAAACAAAAAACATTGAGGTTATGTACACTCGACCTTCGGGTCCATAAAAATATATGTTTTGTAAAAGCCTCAGCTGTGCGTGTGAATTTTTTGTAATTTATAATTTAATTGCAAACCAACTTAAAAAAAAATAAAATCGAAAAATTGACATTTTTTGATGTGGGGAAAGGGGAAGGGGGTGGTGGGCTAAAATTGCGGTGATTCTTAATTTTTTTAATCACATAGAACGTAAAAAAATAAAAAAAAATATTCAGGCTGTATCGACTTCAAAATAATACAGCATCATGCCAAAAGGGCCTTAGTTATGTATGTTCGGCCCTATTGATCCAATCGTGACGTACGTCGGCTGAAATGATAGGAACTAACCAATAGCATACAATGACATAGAGAAATCAAATACAGCCTCATGTCAAAAAGAATAGAATAAACAAAAATTTCTTTTGAATTAAATATTTGAAATAAAAAATCACACTAAATTTTCTTTTTTTTCACCCTTTCACTTATCAATATAAACATAAAAGTTTTTAGAGAGTTTCGCCCTCGGTTATAATGTAATCTTTCATTCTGCGTTTAAATTTTTCCAAAATTCTTATTAGTTTTCTCAGGATTCGAATAAACTGAATGCATTTAAATAGCATTGGTCATAATTTTGCGCCTACTCCCTCAAGGCTTAAAAAATGTAACATTTCAAAGGAATGGAGATATTTCAAAGATTCGCTGAGACTATAATTTTTATCTAATATACATATATCTGTAGTCCATCCACTCACGGTAAATATTGCAAAACCTCCGAATTTTAAACAACCGCTTGGATTGACATGAAATTGGGTATGCACATAGCTGACAGGTCAAAGAAAAAGTGATATTGTGCCGACGTGTGCTTTTGCCTTGGGAGTTAGTACAACCACTTTTATAATGTGAAAAGACATACATTCAAAATAAGTCCTAAAGTGGATAAACTGAGTAATTCTAAGCTAGTTTTTGTTCTATAGATTTTTTCTTAACATACTGTTTGAGTTATTTGCAAGTGAATATATTATGTTCGTTTTTCAACAAAAAAGTCACGTTTTTAGACGGTTTTAGAAAAAAACTCAAAAAGTATTTTAACGAAAAATATTCTTAGCAAAAATATAGCGTATAAAAAAGTGAAAACAATGGTGTATGTATGAAGTCTGTAGACCCTGTAAAAGTAGAGTTGTAGTTAAGAGGAAACAGTAGCGATCAACAGGTAGCGAAAACGCGTTCCAAGATTGCGGCTGTAATTTTGAATATTTTTTCGAGATATTTGGCACACGTATTCGTAATATAATAAAGAATGGCGGTACAGAGCCCAATTTGAAAAATATATGAATATGTGGAAATTACTCTGTAATTAAATACAATATTTAAAAAACGAGCCTGTACCGCCATTAAGAAGAACAAAAAAATACACTTTCTTCAAATGAACTTTTTTATCCGATGCCTAGATTTTGTGTCATTTTGGAACTACTAAAATTTTGTATTTCATTAGTAGTTCCAAAATGACACAAAATCTAGGCATCGGATAAAAAGTTTATTTGAAGAAAGTGTATTTTTTTGTTCTTCTTAATGGCGGTACAGGCTCGTTTTTTTAATATTATATTTAATTACAGAGTAATTTCCACATATTAATATATTTTTCAAATTCGGCTCTGTACCGCCATTCTTTATTATATTACGAATACGTGTGCCAAATATCTCGAAAAAATATTCAAAATTACAGCCGCAATCTTGGAACGCGTTTTGGCTACCTGTTGATCGCTACTGTATCACCTTAATGAAAAGCAGGTTCTACTTCGTCAAAATACAAATCGAATATTTTAACATGAAATAACCATAAAACGAAGCACTTTTCGGGAAAAACTCATGACTTACAACTGTTATAAAATGTCTAAAAAGTTTTATTTGTATTTTTATAAACGTTTCTAGCATCAAAAGTTAGTTAGCATCAAAATGAAGTCTCTTTTTTGTTAAAAAAATGTAAAAATCACCGCCTAATTTACTTATGTATTGTTTATGTGATATGTACATTTTTTACTCTTTGAGATATTTAGTATCACTAATGTTTAAGTTATTTTAAACCAAGGCATTTTTTTTCAAAATTAAAATTTTTTTATTTTAAAACCAATTTTTTTTAATAAGCATTTCTTGCCAATAAATCTTATAGATCATATAAACAGTATAATATAAGTAAATTAACTAGGGCGGTAACTATTAATTTCATATGGAATGCTAATTAGGTGGTGATTTTCACGATTTCTTTTAGCAAAAAAAGGGACATATTTTATTTAAAGCGTAACTTACTTTTGATGCTGATGGTGATAGAATAGATACTTTTTAAATAACAAAAATAAAACTTTTTTAAACACTTTAAAAAATTTGTGGCGAGTTTTCCCCGAAAAGTGCGTTATTTTTTGGATATTTTACGTTGAACTAGTCGATTTGGAATTCGACGAATAAGAACCAACTGTTGTTCAGCTCCAACTCTGTTTTTATTGTGTGTCCAGACTTCATACATACATAATTTTTTTTACTGTTTTATAAGCTTTATATTTGCTAAGAATAGTTTTTTCGATCAAATACTTACTTTTTGATTTATTTACGAAAAACCATCTAAAAACAAAAAATACAAGGAATTTAATTAGTTTATCCACTTACGGACATATTTTTACCTATATTTTTTCACACTCGAGAAGGGGGTGGTACTCATCCCCAGAAAAAAGCACACACTGGCACAATATCACTTTTTTCTTTGACATGTTAGCTATGCTTATGTCAAATTTCATGCCAATCCAAGCGATTTTGTAAAATCCAAAAACAGTGAGTAAATTGTCCAATGATATCTTTAAAAAAGACTAGTGCATTTTACAAAAACTTAGGTCAATAAATAATATGAAAACAGCGGAATATCAACCAATGTTGAATGTTTTTACAAAGTATTGTTTATTTTTCGCTACTCGAAGGGGACAACTATTAAACTGGTTTCTTCCACTTCCAGACAATTTTTTAACCGCATATGACATCAAAACCAGAATTAAAAAAATTCGGTTTCAACCTCTTAATACACGTAAATTGATCAAGTATATTTTTCTGTGACTATGTGTGTCACTTCCGGGTACACCATTTTAACCGGAAGTGGTGTAAAACTAAAAAAAGTATTTCTTTGTTCTCATTTTTCTAATGCGCGTCAAATTTCTAATCGCTAGTACCATCTATGGGTTATAATCTTTCATTCAACCTCTGTGATTATATCTGACAGACGGACGGACAGACAGGCATAAAACCGGACAGGCATAAATATTTGTTCTCGTCTTTCTAAGGCGCGTCGAGTAATACATAGTTTGTACTATTTCTGCGAATTTAGAACAATACTTCGGGTTGCAACTCTTTATCCTGAAGTCGGAGGCCAAATTTCTCACCTTTAGTACCATCTTTGGGTTATAAGCTTTCATTCCACATCTAATTTGTTATGTTTTAACCCGGCATCCGACAGGTGAACTTTTTTGCCACTAACAGACAGGTGGGATGTGACAAACCCCAGCATTGAAAGAGTTAAAGAATCTCAAAAAATATCTCTACGTTTAGATTAGTTAACAGAAACAGTAAAGATGCAGTAGAAATAAACAAACCAAGACACGTTAAATGATACTAGGAGCACTCCCGAATCATAATTTACAATGTGTAAACTTTGGAAATCATGACTTGGAATTTACAATGTATATACTGATGTGATCTTGATTATTGATATGAGATAATATTCTTATATGTCACTTAATTTAATCAATGTATTAATACTAATCTAATTAATTAACCAGATCACATATCAATATGTTTTCAATCTCAGGGCGAATTATAAATTAATTACTTACTTTCGTGGCTTCTGAATATTTCTTAATGGTTCCTAATCGGGATAGAAAAGAAAAGAGTAAAAAAAAATACAAATATGGGTTACAATTATAATCAAAATATTTTTTATTTTATTCAAAAGGCAATCAATGCTTAATATTTGCTATTTCTTATTATTCTTAAACATAACATTTACAACTGGGAATTTTATTTCCTTTTGGTTTTCTATTGAAAGTTTTTATTAACATTTAACTATTAGGAGTTATTAGGGACAACTCTATTTAAGTTTGATGAAGCTTTTCTGATATTATTGATTATGTTATTCAATTTTTTATGTGGAATTTAATACGAAAAACCCATACATTCATGTCCAAACAAATGAGACTGACCTTTTCCTGGTGAACTGAAAATGTCCTCACACAAAACCCTTTCCTGCTATCCTTGGCTGCGATCAAACCTCGTCCTGGCTTCCAGTGATGTTCTCCTTTGAAAAACTAGCTCGAATAGCTCTCGTTCCTGCTTTTGTCGTGATGCTGTGTTCTACCTTTTTCGAAACTGCTATCAGCTACCGGGACACTCTGGGCTCAAGGAGGTTCTTTTACTCTCGACCTGGCCTACTTCTCGTTCCACGATAGATACTCCACACTCACGGAACTACCGGCTTTCTCACTCCTCGAACACTACCGTCTACTACTCGACTTCACTTCTCGACAGCTCAAAACATTCTGATCCCACTTTGTCATTCATTCACCTACTTTCTCAATATCCCTTCCAGATTCACAAATCAACCTTCCACCACCAACTCTCATTCTCAGTATTCCTCAAAAACCAATTTTTAATCTTTCTAAATATGCTTAATGGATTTCAAAAGAAAATATTTAATTCCCATTCTAAAATCACTTTCTACTATTTACAAATTTTAATGACCTATTCTCTCTTTCAAATGAGTCTTATTTAGCATAGGCTAATGATCGAAACCTTCCGCGAAAAACGATAATGAACTATCATCTATTTCACTGAGTTTTATTTAGCATAGGCTAATGATCGACCTTCCGAGAAGAACGATAATGGTACGCGTCATTCACTTTGTTTATTTTAAGCGCACTGTCCCGAGTTCCGTCTAATCACTTCTTAAAATTAAATATAACAATTTGTTGTATACAGGGTGTTCTAAATTTATATGCCCGTGGTTGAGAAAATTGAAAATATTTTATATTAAATTGAATCCTGTTTACAACCATCAAAATTTAATTTTCATATCAAATAGAAATATAACAATACATTGTAAATAATTATGATTCGGGAGTGCTCCTAGTAGCATTTAACGTGTCTTGGTTTGTTTATTTCTACTGAATCTGGATTTTAAATTTAGTATAAATTTCTACGTATTATGACTGTTTCTTGTTGAGAATAAAGAAAAAACTTCACCAATTATGGTTTCATTTCGAAAACAACGCACACATCTTATGGAAAATATAATGTCACTCAAATTCAATAAAATTTATACGAATAGATCCGTTTTAATTTACCGATCAAATCTTATCATTGCGCCAACTCTCTATTTTCAAAAATAAGAGCAGAAATTGATACAAATAAATCTGAAATCAAATGGGTAGGTACATAAGTTAGAGAGAGAAAAAATATTTTAAACTACCCAGATTTTCGGTACTCCATAAATCAGCGGATTAGTTTCACTAATCCGCTTAGGCCCAGCGGGATTTAAGCTCTTATGAATAGCACTCGGAGCAATAATGATTGTAACTTTAACACTTTTAACACTTTATGGACTCCAAAAATGTGATTTCGATAAACTTTAATTGCAATTTGCGCCGTAATTAATCATAATTAAGAGTTGGCGCAATGATAAGATTTGATCGGTAAATTAAAACGGATCTATTCGTATAAATTTTATTGAATTTGAGTGACATTATATTTTCCATAAGATGTGTGCGTTGTCCGTATTATGACTGTTTCTTGTTGAGAATAAAGAAAAAACTTTACCAATTATGGTTTCATTTCGAAAACAACATAAGTCCACAAACTTTAAAACATAATATCAAAAAAATAAGCAACATTTAAACTTTTTTGGTCTTTCAGATATAGGTCTGGATCCCGCGTATGAAAAAAAAGTTGATTAATAGCAAGCTGAAAATTTGTTAATAGCTTAAGGGTGTCTAGTCGGATAAACTTTGATATATGGGAACACTGGAACAGGGGCAGTTTTAATTTTGGAACAGGTTAAAAATTTGAAACGGTCACACCACGAAAACGGCACATGTATTTTGTCCGACAGAACAGACTTAAACTCTTCGAACAGAGATTAAACTCTCATGCAAAAATTAGACTGCTATTTATCACCAAATGGGCCTTTTAATGAGTAGAGCATGTAGAATATGTCAAATGACAGGAATTATGACAGGTGATAAATAGCAGTCTAATTTTTGCATGAGAGTTTAATCTCTATTCGGAGAGTTTAAGTCTGTTATGTCGGACAAAATAAATGTGCCGTTTTCGTGGTGTGACCGTTCCAAATTTTCAACCTGTTTCACAATTAAAACTGCCCCTGTTCCAGTGTTCCCATATATAAAAGTTTATCCGACTAAACACCCTTAAGCTATTAACAAATTTTCAGCTTGCTATTAATCAACTTTTTTTTCATACGCGGGATCCAGACCTAATAGATGCATTTATAACCCATAATACTTATATAAAATATAGTATTACTATCAGAATCTCTAACTACTAATGGAAAGATTTTTACGTTTCCTGAAAAATTTACACATTGTAACATACAGTGCTTCCATAAAGTAACGCATAATTTCATTATTTCGTAAACCGGCGACTTTAAGGAAAATTTTCGAAACAGGTCGATTTTTATTTTTAAATTACAATTTTTTGGCATATTACATATCATACTAGTGATGTCATCCATCTGGGCTTGATAACGTAATCGATGAATTTTTTAAATGAGAATAGGGGTCATGTGATAGCTCATTTGAAAGGGTATTTAATTCTCTATTTACTAATACAAACAATAACATAATTATATATACAGGGTGTCCAAAAAGAATTCTTTAATTAAATTAATTGAGACAAAAAGAAAAATGTATGTAACTTATTTAATTCAAAATTCGTTTTACTTTTGTCAGAAAATTAAATGTTAGAGCTGCCATCCACCTGCCTCTTGGAAGTTTAAGATTACGCTTAAGCGAAAATCAATATTTAGGTTTTAAATAAAACATTTTTATGTTTGCTGGCACCAATAAAATATATTTAGAATTAAACAAATTACATACATTCATCTTTTTATACCAATTAATTTAATTTAAATAACATTTTTTGGACACCCTGTATAAATAATTATATTAACAATTATATTATTGAATAGAGAATTACATACCCTTTCAAATGAGCTATTACATGCCCTTTATTCTTATTTAAAAAAATCAACGATTACGTCATCACGCCCAGATGGATGACGTCACTAGTATGATATGTATGCCAATAAATTGTAATTTAAAAATAAAAATCGACCTGTTTCGGTATTTTTCCTGAAAGTGTCCGGTTTGTGAAATAATGAATTTATGCGTTACTTTATGGACGCACTGTATATTGTTTCGCAATGACCCATTAAATTATTATAAATGCAATTAACCATTGACCATGTCATGAAAATGGCAATATAAAATTAATTTTTCAAATGTCAAACTTTAAAATTTGTTTTTGTTAACAAAAAAATAATTTAAATATCTATTATGAAATTCGTTACAAACAAAATCTGATATTTCAACTAAACGAAACAAAATACACAATAAAAGTGAATTATTAAACTCATTCAGGGACCCGTTCAGACAAAAGAGCCTACAACTGGTTTTTACCTGAGTGCGAGTGGAAGACTTGTAACGTGAAGCGATCGATATTATGTATCTAACTAGGTACTGTCTTTTCCGTAAAAATGTATATCTTGGCAACATCCTGTTGTTGCCAAAGTGATGTTTAAGCAATGTTTTTGACCTACGGGGGTCAAATTGTCGTTATAGTGTAAGGAATAAAATATATAAATAAATCGGATTACTGAAAATCCGACAACGGTGCCAAGCTTAAAGAAGTGTACTAAGCGAACATTCACGGATTATACCTAGAAAATGATAGCATTTCTAGGTGATGCCAAATGACTGCAACGTGAAAAGATGCCAATTTAATAGCGGGATGTATATATATATATATATATATATATATATATATATATATATATATATATATATATATATATATATATATATAACCGGTTCTATAACGTTCTACGCCTTCCGGTACCCAATCGCCAAGCCTGTCGATCTAGCCAGTCATTTTCTTGAAGATTTCTTTCTGACATGGCTTTTTTAATTCCTTGTTTCCAGGAGGTCAGTGGCCTTCCTCTTTTCCGTTTTTCTGGCGGTATCCATCTCAATATTCGGTACCCATCGTCAATTCAGTTAATAAATATGATAATTTTATTGTGACCATCGGTGATTGTAATAGTTTATATGTACCTACAACAAAAACTAATACTCAATCGAGAAAAGAGAAAAAGTGTTAAAGTGATTTTTTAATAATATATTGTTACTATGGAACGCTTACAATTTTGAACATCTTTAACAACAAAATACTTGGATCACAGAATATATCTTGATGTATTCTCTGCTTCTATCTTCCATAAATAATACACAATAAATAACTTTTTATTAAGTTCACCTCTTAAATCAATTATTTATCAAATGCACTATACATATATCAATATTATTTAATCAACAACTCAAAATATTCCCGATTCATGTTAAATATTTAAAATTGTCACTGATTGTCAGTGTCTGACTGTAATTATCCTGACAATATTCTATTCGACTGAGTGCGTTGTATGACAAAGATAGATTTGGAAAATATTACCACGGACATTGTGTTCAATTTTTTTTCGAATCCTGAAAAAACCAATAAATATTTTTGAAAAATCTAATCGAAGAATGAAAGACTAAATTATTACCGAGGGCCGAAAGTCCCTTAGAATAAACAAAACGTTTATTTTGAATGAGATATTTAAAATTAAAAATAACACTAAATTTTATCTTAGTTTTTCACCCCTATAACTTATTAAAATAAACATTATAGAAGTTCTCAGGGATTTTTGGCCCTCGCTAATAACGTAATCTTTCATTCTGCGTTTAAATTTTTTAAAAATACTTATTATTAGTTTTCTCAGGATTCGAAAAAAATGAATCCCCTTTTGAATAGCATTGCAGCCGAAAATACGTACCGATCCTCTTAAGTCGATAATATAAAAATTTGTCAGTAAAGTTTTTATATTAGGCATGTAAATTACAGTATAAATACAGTATTAATTATTTAAAATAAAGTAAACAAGATAAGTACTAGTCAAATAAATTTTATATTTAGAAAATATAATATTACAGGATTAAAATTATTTAAATGTCACACTAAAACACAACAAACTTCTCCATACGGGCATTCTTTTCTACCAATGTTCAAGTTTCTTGGACATTGGCGTACTGGTCTACAGATGTTGTGTGATTCAGCGCAACTCAGGTTTTCTGGTAGTGAATCTGCAATAAAATAAAATTATTAGAAATAAAATCAGAATGTGTTATCCTAACGAACTGTACGAATTTAAGACCACAAAAGGCTTATTGCAGGGATGGACTGCATCTCCGACATTGTTCAAGATATTCCTAGAACAAATATTAAAACCATGGAAAAGGTAATGTGAAGGGACAAGAATACCAATCCGCAACAACTTCTTGTACACGTTAAGTTTTGCTGATCACCGCGTGGTAACGGCTCAAGATGAAGGTCTGTCCTATATGATCCGAAAATTAGAAGAGGAATACACAAAAAATGGACTGGAACTAAACCTAGAAAAGACCGAATCAGAACAAAAACCACTGAGAAACTTGGAACTGGACGATGATAGGAAACTTTACGGTACTGCAAACTTCAAATACTTAGGATTCATACTCACAAAGAATGGAACCACCGAGCAAGAGATAACCTGCATATTAGCACAGACAAGAACATGTATTACAGAAATGAACGGGGTACTATGGGATAGACAGATTACCAGAAATACAAAGAAGAGAACATATAACGCATAACACGATATGGAGTTCATGAGAAGAAACTGCAGAGAGACAAGAATAGATCGCATTAAAAATGAGGAGATTCAACGAAGAATGGCACTAGAACATGACATCTTCAGCTACATCGAAGAAAAACGTTTAATTTGATATGGACATGTGAGAAGAGCAGATTTTACAAGGTGATTATTAAAGATTACGGATTGGAGCCCAATAGGAAATAGAAGAAGAGGTAGACCCCGAAGATCATGGAGGGATGAAGTAGACGAAGCCATGGAAAGAACGAGATCTTAGAGATGGGGAATGGCAGAACAGAAACGACTAGAGACGTTGGTTGAAAGAAGGAAGGCGACGACAGCTGTAAAAATCCTTAAATAGATAGATGTGTTATCCTAAGGCTGGCACATCAAAGAAACATGAAACGTAAATTACGTTTCATGGAAATAAACCACTGCTAAACAAATATATGTCCGGCCATTTATTAAACTCTCCGAAAATAAAAATATGTCATGAGCATGAATCACACTCGTTTCATTGGTAGGCGGACTTTGAGATTTGTTTAGCAGTGTTTTCTTTTCATGAAACATGTTTTTCGTTTCATGTTTCATGTTTTTCGCTTCATGTTTCTTTGGTGTGCGGCTTGGCTAAGGAAACACTGACTTAGTTTATTTAAAATGTACCAAACGACTTCAACTTAGCACAAATAATAATATGTTCAATTTATAAAAAAGAAAACAAAAAAAGTGCAAAAAATACAGACAAAACAGTCTAATCGTTTCCTGAGCTAGTTATATAGAGTTATTAATGAAGCGTATGGTATTGTAAAATTTCTGAAGAGTCAAAGACTGTCATGGCTGGGACATCTCCTGAGTCAAAAAGATGAAAAAACAACAAACAAAATATTACAATGGAAGCCAATAGGAAGGCAAAAAAAGAAAGGCTAAAAACGAGATGGTTGGATGACGTGGAAGATGACCTGGAAACCATGAACATAAGACATTGGAGGAGAAGGGCACAAGGGAGATCTGAATGAAAGGACAGAGCTAGACAGGCGGCAAAGATCCATCCAGGGATATCATATCGCACCTAACCAGGGTTATCCGCTCCAGAATAGGGACTTAATATGGTTAATTAATGGATCTAAATCTGCTTATGGTACTGGATCAGGAGTCTTTGGGCACACATCCAACTATAATAAATCTTACAGCCTAGGTCAACATATAACTTTCTTCCAGGTTAAAGTTTTTGTTATGGTGGCCTGCATTTATAAAATCTTAAATGGAGACCCTAAAGTTACGATAATCAACATTTACACAGATAGCGAAGCGGCTATAATGACAGTAAAGAACGCATTCACGAAATAAAAACTGGTGACGAGCTGCAAAGATCTCCTAAACAACTTGGCAAAAGACAATAAAGTGTCTTTAATATGGATGCCGGTTCACGAAGGGGTTTATGGTAATGAACGAGCAGATATGTTGGCCAAACAATGTTCGAGAGAAACCTTTCTGTGTTATTGGCCCAGAAACATGTCTGTGGTATTGGCCAGTAAAAAGGCCCAAAACCTTTCTGAGGCATCACTAAAGATATTAAAAGATACTACGAAAAACGAGGTTCGAAGGGAAGATTCAAACTATAAAAATAACAAAAAAATATAACAAACATATTAGGTGTCGAAAAGCGATGGAGAAAGTTACAAACCGATGTTAAAAATCGTCAGATTTACTGTTTTTATCAACAGAATTGATGCCGCCTTCGTACAAAAACGTAATAAAATATTAAAAACAGTTTCTATTTCATTTCAGTTCAGAGATAATCCACCATCCCAATATGTCCCTTTCGGTCTCTCCAGACCTCTTCAGTAGGGCTACATGAACACCTCTGGATCGAGGTCCAAGGACCGAAACCCAGCTGTCTATACTCCAGTGCGCATGTGTTTTGAGATGGAAGTTGAGAGGTGACTCATATATTTTTGCAGAAATTGCTTGGAATTAACTCATATAATAATAATTGAGTTATCCTCCCACTCAAAAAGTTCCAGAACATTGTTTAAATAATCAAAATGTCAAAAAATGAAAGAAAAATTTGATTTTTTTCTTCGTTTTTTGATTATAACTTTAAATTTATTCACTTCAGAGAAAAGTTGTACTGACATAAATGTTGTGTAAATAAATTTTCTATAATACAGGATTTGTTAAAACTTTTAAAAATTGTCACCCTTGTGGCAAAATAGCAATAATTGCAAAAAAACTATAAAATTTGTGGTATACTTAGGACCTTCATATTTTACTTCTAAAAACTTTATGATATAATAAATCAATACTGTAAATTTCATTAAGATCGGTTTAAAATATTTTGCAAAATAAATTTTGCAATCCAGCTTTCGCAAAAAAATTCATTTTTTCAAAATATTGCAGGACTGAAAGTAAAGCAGACAGCAAGTTAAAAAAAATTTTACATATAGAAGAATACTATACCTTTCATTTTCAATTTACAAAATTAAAATCGGTTAACTACTACTAGACCAGTAAGGATCTGTTTTTAGGTGGATGTGAGAGGTGGCATTCAGATTTTTGCGGATAAAGTTAGGTGATAACTTAGTTAATAATAATTGATTTATGCTCCTTCTCAAATATGCCCGGAACATTAATAAAAAAATTAATTATTTAAAAATGTCAAAGAATTTCGTTTTTTTTTATATTTTTTTTCCTTATAACTTAAAAACTATTCATTTTAGAACAAAGTCCTATAGGAATAAAACAAAGAAAATTAAACTTTATATCAGATGAGATTGGTTAAAAATGTCTTAATTTATCACCCTTGCTTCAAAATAGAAATAAATATAAAATAAAGGGGCAAAACAAGCCTGTCCTTATTCAATGATCACTTCACTAAATTCACTATTCACGGATTCACTAAAACCGTACACCAAATTTCATTAAAATTGACTTACTAGATTTTGCATAATAATTTTGCAATCTAAACTTTTTTTAAAAAATTTAAATTTTTTAAAATCTTACACAACAAAAACTAGAACATACAAAACATATAACGATTTGTCAATTTTTTAACATATAAAGAAGTACCCCACATATCTAATGCACTTTACAGAATTGAAATCGGATTATTTATGCAGCCTCAGCAATGTTTTAAAGTTATAAACAATTTTTTGGCTTATAAATAAATTAGTGTTGTGGCCAGAAGGGGGTGTTACGGGCCCCTTTATTTAGATGGACTTTGGGCCCCAAGTTTTTTTATGTATTTTGACCCGTAGAACACGAATTTTTTGGGTAACAGTTGATCCGGATGTCGATAAGATTGTTATAAACAAAGATCTTGAGGAATTACATAAAACCGATTTTTCGCAAAATAAAACATTTTTTTGTATTTCTTGGGTAATTCTAAGCAAAAAATGTTCTTACAAGGTTTTTCGTAGGATGCATAGTTTTCGAGATAAACGCGGTGGAACTTTCAAAAAATCGAGAAATTGCAATTTTTGAACGCGAATAATATTTGATTAAAAAATAAAATAGCAATTCTGCTGACAGCATTTGAAAGTTTATGCCAAATTATACCGGTTTTAATTATTTTCATTGCTTAAAATTAATTTTTTTATTATTAAACAAATCTATTTGTTTATAAGCCAAAAAATTGTTTATAAATTTAAAACATTGCTGGGGCCCCTTAAATAATCCGATTTTAATTCTGTAAAGTGTATTAGATTGGTAGAGTACCTCTTTATATGTAAAAAAATTAGCCAACTTCTAAATGGTCTACTTTTCTTTTTGTTCAGAAAGATTTTAAAAAATTTGAACTTTTTTAAAAACATTTAGATTGCAAATTTATTATGCAAAATTTATTAGGTCGATTTTAATTAAATTTGTTACACGATTTAAGTATGTTACAAAGAATTTTATAAGTGAATTACTAAGGTTCTAAGTGCCACCAAAGTGGTTAAAAAATATTGAAAAGCAACAGATTTATTTTGCCCCCTTATTTTGTATTTATTGCTATATTGAAGAAAAGGTAATACCTTAAGTAATTTTTCACCAGTGTCGTATATCATACAAAATTCAATTATCTTTATTTTATTTCTCTACAACTTTGTTCCAAAACGAATCGTTTTAAAGTTATAAGCAAAGAAAGCAGAAAAAAATCGATGTTTTTCGAAATTTTTAAATATTTTAATTTTTTTATTAATGTTCTGGGCATATTTGAGAAGGAGCATAAGTCAATTATTATTACTAAAAGTGTCACCTAACTTTATCTGCAAAAATCCGAATGCCACCTCTCATATCCAAAAATAGACGTTTTTTCGCAACTCCTTACTGGTCTATACGGCGTCAGGATTTTTTTTAAATAAACATTAATTTTTGGTGCTACGCGCAAGACAGCGGTGTTCGATTCACACAAGTTGATTAACACCAAAATTTCTCCCAATCTTTATATAATATATTATTTTCTTACTCTATATTTTGTTGTATTATAATATTTTAATTCCACAAAAATCAAACTAATTTGATTAATGTTTGTGAAATATTGTTTAAACAATTGCATATATTTAAAAAGAATATACTTTTATTCTCTAAGTCAAAAAATATACGAACAAAGAAAGTTTTTGCTAAAAAAGTGTTATTTCAAAGGACAGAGTATGTGTTTTTATTTTGAAATAAATTAATTTATTTATTTATATCGAAATGTAATAAAAATTAAAATTTATCAATCATTATCAAAGGTCACTGGAATGCCCAATCAGAGCAAACGTATCCGCTGTCCTGCGCGTAGCACCAAAAATTAATGTTTATTTAAAAAAAGCTGACGGCGTGGTAGTTACCCCATTTTAAATTTGCAAATTGCAAATGAAAGGTACAGTATTCTTCTATATGTAAAAAAATTCAACTTCCTGTCTGCTTTATTTTCAGTCCTGCAACATTTTGAAAAAATGATTTTTTTTGCGAAAGCTGGATTACAAAATTTATTTTGCAAAATCTATTAATCCGATCCTAATGAAACTTCACAAAGCACAACATATAAAATATTGACTTCGATAATAAGAAAAAGATTATCAAAGATCACGAAGAAGAGAGTGGGACCGTACCAATGTGGATTCACAGAAGGAAGATTAACAATAGATGCTATACACACAATAAAACAAATAATGGAAAAAGCAAATGAATACAAACTGCAATTAGAAATGCTATTCATCGATTTCAAACAGGCATTTGATTCGATTAAGAGAAAACAACTAATGATTGCCCTGGAAAAATTATAAATTCCACATAAACTCAGAAAATTAATAAATATGACAATGAGAACTACCAAAATTAGCATAAAGACGCAAAGAGGCGAGACAGATGAATTCATTATAAATAAAGGAGTGAAACAAGGGGATGCCTTATCCACGACACTGTTTAATCTAGCTTTAGAATATGTACTACGAAATATAAACAAAGGAAACCTAAGAACAAGAGGTGGACAAATAATCGCATATGCAGACGATATTGTTATTATTGCAAAAAATAGAAACATAATGAAAGAAATGCTAGAAGAAATAAAAGAGAAAGGGGAGACAATGGGACTCAGATTAAATGAAGAAAAGACGAAAATATTAAGACTAGGGAAACCAGCAATAAAAGTAAAAACCAAAATAGGAAATTCAGAGTTTGAAGATGTAGAACATTTCAAATACCTAGGAGTGACAATAAGCAAAACGGGTGAAAGAATACCAGAAATAAAAGAAAAAATATTGGCAGCGAATAAAGCTTATTTTGCAAATAAAACACTACTTAAAAGCAAAATACTGTCTATTAAAACCAAGATGAGAATGTATAACACCATAATTAGACCAATATTATTATACGCAGCAGAAACAATGACGATGACTAAAAAAGATGAAGAAAACTTAATAATAGTGGAGAGAAAGATCATAAGAACCATACTGGGACCAATCAGAACAGAGCAAAATGAATATCGAAGCCGAACAAATGCAGAGATTAAGAAAGTACTAAAAGAAGATATCGTGACCAAAATAAAGCAATGCAGAGTTAGATGGTTGGGTCACATCTGACAAGCAGGAGATGAAGCAGTGACATATGCTATGATAGAATGGAATCCAGGAGGAAGAAAGAAAAGAGGAAGACCAAGATCAAAGTGGTTGCAAGGAGTTGAAGAAGACTTAAAAAACGCAGGAGTCAGAGAATGGCGGGGAAAAACTAGAGATAGGAAAAAATGGAGAGAAATCGTTAAGAAGATAACATAAGCAAAAGGGACTGATCCTCCTAAGAAATAGGATCTAGAAAGCTTACGCGACTTAGCCCCATATCGGGGTGTACAGTCACTATATATATATATATATATATATATATATATATATATATATATATATATATATATATATATATAGTTTTTCTGGGTGCCATATGAAGATCCTAAGTGTAGCATAAATGGTTGAAAAACGAAAAATTCGAATACTTGTTTTTTATGGTTTTTTAGCAATTATTACTATTTTGCAACAAGGGTGACAATTTTAGAATTTTTCACTTATCCTATATTGTAGGAAATTTAATTACGCAACTTTTATGTTAGTACAACTTTTCTCGGAAATGAATACTTTTAAAGTTATAATCACAAAACGAAGAAAAAATCGAATTGTTCCTG
This sequence comes from Diabrotica virgifera virgifera, assembly GCF_917563875.1. NCBI lineage: Eukaryota > Metazoa > Arthropoda > Insecta > Coleoptera > Chrysomelidae > Diabrotica > Diabrotica virgifera. Next base: position 32,487,376 of record NC_065451.1, read on the forward strand.
CATTTTTTGATATTTTAATTATTTAAACAATGTTCCGGGCCTTTTGAGTGGGAGGATAACGCAAATATTATTATATGAGTTGTTTTCAAGCAATTTCTGCAAAAAAATATGAGTCACCTCTCAACATCCAAATGTACTAATATTTTTACAGATGCGCCCTGGTCTATCTAAGCAGAATAATTATAAAAATAATTTGCGTATCGGACGTTGTAGTGGTTGCAACATCTACTAAAGAGAAATAAGAAGTTCCAGATCTAAACAATAAATCTAAAAATTCTCCTGGAACCACTTTCTAGTAACATTCTTAATCTCTGCCTTTTGCAATTTATAAAGCAAGGAGATGACGAATAAAGTAGACGAAAGATATTCTACAATGTGACTGCATATTCTATGAGTCCCTTTCATCTCCTTTATTCGGTCTCTCGATCTTCTGCAATATGGAATAAATTGTCCATCATTTGGTATCTGAGTCCATTCACGAATGTTTTTTATCCAAGAAACTTGTTTTCTTTTTACACCTCTACGGCCCTCTATTTTACCTTTAAGGATTAGTTGTAATATTTTATATCAACTTTCCCTCACTATATGTCCCAGATAAGACATTTTTCGATGTTGAACAGTCTTTAGCAGTGCTCTATCTTTGTTGACCCTCCTTAGTATTTCTTCATTAGTTTTCCTTGCTCTCCAAGGTATCTTTGCATTCGTCTATGAATCCACATTTCCAATGCTTCAATTTTGTTCATGATCGATACTTTTAGCGTCCACACTTCTGTACGGACACGCGCCAACTCGTAACTCTTAATGACAAACTTTTTTAAATCAAAATGTACACCGGCCAATTCGTAACTTTTCTACCTGACCAACTCGCAACTTTATACAGGTGAATTCGAAACCATTGTTTAAGGCTATGGGTACATAATTCGCAAATATTTTATGTGTATCTCTACTTTTTCTGTCTTTACACGGCAAATTACGTGTAGTAAAATTCACACTGGTGTGGATATGTAAACATTACTAGAATGTCATTCTACTTGAAAATGTCATAATTAATTTAAAGAGATGGCTTTTGAATGTTCTTGGATAACTGTTATTTTTATAATTGCAAATTATTAATTCAGTTAATAAATGTGATAATTTTTTCACTAACTATGTTTTCAGTGATTGTAATAATTTATTTGTACAACAAAAACTAATAATCAATCGAGAAAAGAGGAAAAGTGTTAAAGTGATTTTTTAATAATATGTTGTTATTTTGGAACGCTTACAATTTTGAACATCTCTAACAACAAAATACTTGGATCACAGGATATATCTGATGTATTCTCTGCTTGGATCTTCCACAAATTATACACAATAAATAACTTTTTATTAAGTTCACGTCTTAAATCAATTATTTATCAAATACACTATATATCAATAATATTTAATCAATTTCTCAAAATATTCCCGATGCAATGTCAAATATTTAAAATTGTCACTGATTGTCAGTGTCTGACTGACAATATATGCTGACAATATTATATTCGGTTGAGTGCGTTGTAAGACAAAGACAGATTTGGAAAATATTACCACGGCATTGTGTTCATTTTTTTTAAATCCTGAAAAAACCAATAAATATTTTTGAAAAATTTAAACGCAGAATGAAAGACTAAATTATTACCGAGGGCCGAAAGTCCCTTAGAATAAATTAAAAGTTTATTTTGAATGAGATATTTGAAATTAAAAATCACACTAAATTTTCTCTTAGTTTTTTCACCCCTGTAACTTATTAAAATAAACATTATAGAAGTTCTCAGGGACTTTCGGCCCTCGCTAATAACGTAATCTTTCATTCTGCGTTTAAATTTTTCAAAAATACTTATTAGTTTTCTCAGGATTCGAAAAAAATGAATCCCCATTTGAATAGCATTGCAGCCGAAAATACGTACCGATCCTCTTAATAGTTGTTAATAGGTTAAAAGGTAAGAAATAAATTTGAACAGTAACGGATTAAGCCAACACGGGGCATATAGCATATTATTATGTAAGCGAATGGTTCTTGGTTTGCTTAAAAACATGTTGTGTATTATATGTACCTATAAAAAAATAACAAAAATTGAAATCTCTTTTGATTGAAACAATATTATATGTATAGACCAGGGCGGATCTGTAAAAAAAACGTCTATTTGTGGATGTGCGAGGTGGCATTCGGATTTTTGCAGATAAAGTTAGGTGACAACTTCAATAATAATAATTGACTTATGCTCCTTCTCAAATATACCCGGAACATTAATAAAACAATTAAAATATTTAAAAATTTCGAAAAACATTAATTTTTTTCTACATTTTTTCTTATAACTTTAAAACGATTCATTTTGGAGCAAAGTCGTAGGGAATTAAAATAAAGATAATTGAATTTTTTATAATATACGACTAGCTAAAAATGTCTTAACCTCTTACCCTTTCTGAAAAATAGCAATAAATACAAAATAAGGGGGCAAAGTAAGCCTCTTTTTATTCAGTGTTTTTCAACAACTTTGGTTGCACTTAGAACCTTCGTAATTCGCATAGAAAATCCTTATAACATACTTAAATCGTCCACCAAATTTCATTAAAATCTACCTGATACATTTTGCGTAATAATTTTACAATCTAAATTTTTTTAAAATAGTTCAAATTTTTTAAAAACTTTCTGAACAGAAAGTAGACCATTTAGAAGTTTGTTAATTTTTTTACATATAAAGAGGCTCTCTACCTATCTAATACACTTTACAGAATTAAAATCGGATTATCTAAGAGGCCTCAGCACTGTTTTAAAGTTATAAACAATATTTTGGCTTATAAACAAATACATTGAGGACGTTTGAGTTGGAATAAATTAATTTTCTCGAGAATGGGCGTCTCTGGAGATAAATCCCGAAATAAGTCGGTTTTTATTTTTAAATTCTAATTTTTTGGTATACATATCATGCCAGTGACGTCATCCATCTGGGCGTGATGACGCAATCGATGATTTTTTTAAATGAAAATAGGGGCCGTATGATAGCAGGCCGTATGATTCTATATAGACTCTATATATTGGCTCTTAACACAGGGGAGATCGTTAAGGGGGGCCCGAAAAAAAAATCTATTCTTAAAAAAACTCGAAATTGTCAGATTAAGATAAGGTAAGTTAAGTACATGCAAAAAAAATGTATATTTCAAAAACCTGACGATTTGAGCCGGGCGTGAGGAAATGGGTGAGTTCCAAAAGTTTCACAAGAAAAAAGCGAATATTTCGCGAAATGAATGACAGATCGAAAAACTAAAAAATATGTTCTCAATATTTTTTAAAAATCTATCGAATGATACCAAACACAACTTCCCATGGAGAGGGGTGGGGGGTAAATTTAATATTTTAAATACGAATCCCGCGATATTTCGCGTAATGAATATCAGATCGAAAAACTGTAAAATACACTTATTCAATATTTTTGAAAATTTATCGAATGGCACCAAACAGGACCCCCACGGAGGTGGGGTGGGGGGGTTACTTTAAAATCTTAAATAGGAGTCCCCATTTTTTATGGCAGATTTGGATTCCTTACGTAAAAATAAGTAACTTTTATTCGAAACATTTTTTCGAATTATGAATAGATGGCGTTATAATCGGAAAAAACGATTGTTGGAAATGGAAAATTAAATTAAAAAATGGCAAGCGCCCACTAAAATGGAAAACTTTATTTAACTTTTTTTGGTTTTAGGACCTAATCTTCCCAACCCAATAAGTCCCCATAACGCTCGAGTGACTGCACATTTAGCACACTTTGCTCCCCTACCATTAGTTACACATTTTTAAATCATTTTTAAACAAAATTCATGTAAGGCTCACTTTCCGCCCACACTCCACACCGTACTTATGACTATACATTTTATTTCTTTCTACGCTAACCATAAGATAGCTTGATTATTCTTCTTTCATGTTCAATTTGTAAAATTTCATTTGATTCATTAGTTAAAGAATTACATTAAAATAGCTCAACCATGCACTTCGCCGTACACTCGTTTACAGTGCGCCAATGTTTGTGAGAAGGGTGACTTTAGAGTTATAAATAAAAAATTATAGAAGATACAGATTTAGTTTTAGAAAAATCTTTATATAAGGTTTTTTTTTTGTAAAACTTTCTGAATTTTTCAATGGTTAGGTCAGTTTTTTTCTAAAATTTATATTTTTGGAGTTATTTAAAAATACATCTAATTTCGTAGTTCATTTGTTTAATAAAAAATGAAGCACCCACTTCTCGAGTAGAACTTTTTGATATGTTGTTTATTAAACATTTCTTAATGAAATTAAAAAAAAAAAGTCCTATCTTGTTTGATTTTTTCCGAAGTGAAAATCTATATGCACTCCCCTATTCTGTGAATTCCATCATACTTAAAACACTTAATTGATTTATCTTAATGAAATTATCTTTCTTTAACTAACTTTGCTCCATCAATCACCAATTTCAATGCTAAACTTATTTATGAACTAAACTGCTAAAAAAAGAAACCGATAAAAACATTTTATGTCTGGGTTATTTGGAATATCCCAAAGAGGTCTTAGAAAAATCAAGAACGATAAAATTACATAAATAGGAATTTCCACGAATAACACATTTCGTCATAGATAACGAATAAATAGTTATAAAGTGATTATTATGTATATTAAAAGTATTCATAATTATGCAACTACTACATTTTTAGAATAACATCTATCAAATTAAATAATATTTATGTAAGGAAAAATAGTCATTGATTGCAAAACTTTTCAACAGTCAGTTGCGGAATATAACCATTCAAAAAAAACACCAACCCTAATCTTGTCATTAGAGATCTAATTAACTCTCATTTCTATTAGGTACACAATATAATATGCTATACAAATACGTCTAAAACTGAATATCGAGAGTGGCAATGATTAACAATACAGAGAGGACAAAAAGATAGCTTAAAACAGCGGCGATGAAAATCCTTAGAACAATCGATGGTAAGACTCTATGTGACAGAGCTAGAAGTACAGATATACGACAGAGATGCAAGGTGAACAACATTAATAACTGGTTAAGAATCAGAAGACTAGAATAGAATAACCACATAAGCTGAATGATAACAAACAGAGTAGTAAGGACAGCGAGAAACGGTTCCCCAATAGGAAGATGATCAGTGGGAAGACCGCGAAAAAGATGGAATGGCAACTTACTGGAGGCACATTGAAAAACAGACAGAGTAATGTCTATACAAAAAGAAGAAGAAGAAGAAAAAATTATCAAACATAAAATTCCAGATATTGCAACTATACTAACATAAGAACTTTATGCAATTTACCAAGCATTTACCACATTCTATCAAAATTTAAGGTAAAAAACGCTATAAAAGATGTTAAAATTAGAAATCTTGTGGTCCAGATGATACACCAACTGAGCAGCTGAAGCTAATAGATGAAGATAACATAAAATTAGTGCTAAATTTTATTAATGGAATATACAATATAACACTGGAGTGATTTTCGCAGACTGACTGGCTTAATAGACTAAGAGGCAGCGCTAAAAATCTCTTTAAATTTACTAAAGCTAAATTTTTCACTGTTGATTACTGTGATTGTGTAGAGAAACATACTGCGGTCGGTCAAGCGAAACGTAGAACAGGGGTTACTGAGAGGGTATCAAAGTTGCTTTCCTACGAAGGTAATTAAATCCATTTACTAAGGCTAAAAATCAGTACACACATTCCAAATTGAATATAAATAAAAGTTATTATAGTCGGTCCGCTGTATGATGGAACAGAGCCGGTCGGTCGGCCCCAATGAATGTACAGGGTTATTCACTATATTTTGACCCCCTTGTAAACTGCTTTATTTACAGAATTAGAAAAAAATGTAATAAACAAAAGTTATTTGATTTTTTAATTATGATTTTTTGACATATATATCGTACTAGTGACGTCATCCATCTGGGCGTGATGACGTAATCGACTATTTTTTTAAATAAGAATAGGGGTCGTGTGCTAGCTCAGTTGAAAAGTTATTCAATTCTCTATACAGTATTATAAACATTAAAATCAATATTTATACAGGGTGTCCAAAAAGTTTTTTTTAATTATTAATTTAACAATTAATTTATTTAAAAAAAATTTTTGGGCACCCTGTATAATTAATCATGTTAATAACCTTTCAAATGAGCTAACACTCCACCCTTATCCCCATTTAAAAAATAGTGGATTACGTCATGACGCCAAAATGGATGATGTCACTAGTACGATATATATGTCAAAAAATCATAAATTAGAAATCGAATAACTTTTGTATTTTACATTTTTTTCAAATTTTGTATATAAATCAGTTTACAAGGGGGTCAAAATATAGTGAATTGTACATTCATTGGGGCCGACCGACCGGCTCTGTCCCATCATACAGCTGAACAACTATAATAACTTTTATTTATATTTAATTTAGAATGTGTGTACTGATTTTCAGCCTTAGTAAATGGATTTAATTACCTTCGTAGAAAAACAACTTTGATACCCTCTCAGTAACCCCTGTTCTACGTTTCGCTTGACCGACCGCAGTATGTTTCTCTAAACAATCACAGTAATCAACTGTGAAAAGTCTAGCTTTAGTAAATTCAAACAGATTGCGCTGCCTCTTGGACTATAATACTTGCTTTATATTTGGCTTTATACTTGTCGCAGTAGGTACCTAAAAACGCAACGGTAGAAAATGCTCAGAATATCGATAAATTAGCTTCATGAGCCACACTCTTAATCTTATCCTAAAAATACGTCAGAACATAATTAGACGCAACTGAGAAGATCTCGAAGATACCCAGATTGGTCTTAGAAATGCTATGGGAACTAAGGACGCACTTTTTGAGCTATACAGGGTGTTAGTAAATAAGTATGAAAAATTTTAAGGACTAATTCTACATGAAAAATTAATACCAGTTTGCTCTATAAACATACATGTATGTCCGCAAATGCATAGTTTCGGAGATACGGGGTGTAAGGGAGTAAGACCAGTTGAGCTATGAAAATGAAATTTGGTGAGTTTTAGGAGGTAGTTATTACGAATTTTTTGACATACAATTTAGAATTTTGTATTCATCATTGGCGCGCCTACGGGCAATGGTCTGAATTTTTTTAAAGAAACAAATAGTACGCCACTGAGATATTTCGAAATAAAAATTATTTTTAAATTCCACGTCTAATTTATGATAAAAAAGCTTTCTTGCCTTTTTTTCATATGATGCACCGTTTTTATGCAGAAAAATAAAACATATTGGCGCGTATTTATCATTTCTTAATACATCATCAAAAACTATCCAATATAATAATACTAAACTAGAACAATAACAGAAAATATTACTAATAAGATTTCAACTAGGTGCGACTGCAAGAAATGTTTAAAATGATCTCCTTTACAGATAACAGAAGAATTTTATATTCATCATTGGCGCGCGTACGGGTAATGGTCTGAATTTTTTGAAGAAAAAAATAGTACGCCACTGAGATATGTCAAACTAAAAATCATTTTTGAATTCCTCGTTCAATTGACGACAAAAAATCTTTCTTGCCTTTTTTTCATACGAGGCGCTGTTTTTATACAAAAAAATAAAACATCTTAACGCTTACCAAGTATTTGAGGTAGTTTCCATATGCATGGAAACTTAGTTCAAATACTTTGTAAACGTTAAGATGTTTAATTTTTTTGCATAAAAACGGCGCCGCACATGAAAAAAAGGCAAGAAAGATTTTTTGTCGTCAATTGAACGAGGAATTCAAAAATGATTTTTAGTTTGACATATCTCAGTGGCGTACTATTTTTTTCTTCAAAAAATTCAGACCATTACCCATACGCGCGCCAATGATGAATATAAAATTCTTCTGTTACCTGTATAGGAGATCATTTTAAACATTTCTTGCAGCTTTGCACCTAGTTGAAATTGTATTAGTAATATTTTCTGTTATTGTTCTAGTTTAGTATTATTATATTGGATAGTTCTTGATGATGTATTAAGAAATGAAAAATATGCGCCAAGATGTTTCATTTTTCTGCATAAAAACGGTGCATCATATGAAAAAAAGACAAGAAAGGTTTTTTATTATGAATTTGACGTGAAATTTAAAAATAATTTCTAGTTCGAAATATCTCCGTGGCGTACTATTTTTTACTTTAAAAAAATTCAGACCATTGCCCGTAGGCGCGCCAATGATGAACACAAAATTCCTAATTGTATATCATAAACTTCGTAATAACTACCTCCTAACACTCACCAAATTTCATTTTCATAGCTAAACTGGTCTTAGAGCAATAAATAAATTTGCAGTTTGAAATAAAAATTTCAACACCCCGTATCTCTGAAACTAAGCATTTGCGGACATATGTTTATAGAGCAAACTGGCATTAATTTTTCATGTAGAATTAGCCCTTAAAATTTTTTATACTTATTTACTAACACCCTGTATATCCTAAATTCAAAAATTCCGTGACCAAGGAAAATATGTATTTTTATGCTTCGTGGATTTCGAAAAGGTATTTGATAAAGTAAAGCATGTAAAATGATTGCAGGTGCTAAAAAATATAGGCAGAGATCACAAAGATTATTGATGTTATTAAAAATCTGTACTAGAATCAAACTGCTCTCGTAGAAATTCGAGATAACTACACCGACGAAATCTTCATATTATATAACAAGAAGACAGACAAGGTTGTATCTTGTCCCATTTTTCAATGTTTACTTGGAACAGTTATTTAAAAAGTCACTTGAGAGAGAGCCATATGGAATCAAAATCATATTGTCCCATTTTTGAATGTTTACTTCGAACAGTTATTTAAAAATCACTTGAGAGACAGCCATATGGAATAAAAATCATCGGGTAACTATTTAATGTAATAATGAGACTAGAGGAATATAGAGAAATTCTGTAAATAAATAGGAAAGGAAATAGGCATTAAAATAAACTCAAACAAATTAATTTTACTCGTAACCCACATCCAAGTACAGTACAACCTGCCATATCCGGACCTGTCATATCCGGACCTCCCAATATCCGGACGGTTCTGCGCCGTCCAGATCTACCGAAATCTACCGAGAAAGGCAGTCCTGCTGTTGGACAACGCACTAAAAGAAGAACTAAAAAATGGCGAAATATTGTATTATAGAATCTATAAAACGTGTCTATCAACGAAAGTTATTGACGGCGTTGATTACTGGAATGTATGAAGGAGAAAACGTTTCAGAAACTAAAAGAAGTAGTGGTCGTGATATCCAGATTTTTTCATATACGGATCGGTCTGTCGCCACATTGATCCGGATATGGCAGGTTTGACTGTATATAGATTTAATTAAATGGAGTCTGAGTTAAAAATCTCAAAACATTGTTAGTCCTGTCGCCAGTGGGGGTACAACGGCCTCCTTAATTCAGATGGACTTACCCAAGTTCTTTTTATGTATTTTGACCCGTAGAACACGAATTTTTTGGGTAACAGTTGATCCGGATGTAGATCAGATTTTTATAAACAAAGAATTTGAGGAATTACATACCAGCGATTTCTTACAAGTTTTTTCGTAGGATGCAGAGTTTTCGACATAAACGGTTGAACTTTCAAAAAATCTAAAAATTCCAATTTTTGAACCCGAATAACTTTTGACGGAACAGTAAAATGACAATTCTGCTTACTGAATTTAAAAGTTCAAGTCAAATTTTATCGGCTTTGATTATTTTCATTTCTAAAAATTAATTTTTTTATTGTTAAACAAAGCTATAATCACATGGTGTTTGAATGATGTTCTCAATGCATTTCTCATTTGAAATCGAACGAGTAGGCGCGCATATAGACAATTTCTACGTAGATTAGGTACATTAAAACGAATGCATTGTGCACGGGAAACACTATGTGTTTATAGCTTTGTTAAACAATAAAAAAATAATTTTTTAGCAATGCAAAGAATCAAAGCCAATGGAATTTGACTTGACCTTTCAAATGCAGTAAGCAGAATTTCTATTTTAGTTTTTAATCCAAAGTTATTCGGGTTCAAAAATTGCACTTTTTCGAATCTCGTAAACTATTTCGAAAACTATGCATCCTACGAAAAAACTTGCAAGAACATTTTTTGCTGAGAATCACCCAAAAAATACAAAAAAAAATGTTTCGTTTTGCGAAAAATCGCTGGTATGTAATTCCTCAAGTTTTTTGTTTATAACAATCTTATCGACATCCGGATCAACTGTTACCCAAAATATTCGTGTTCTACGGGTCAAAATACATAAAAAAAACTTAGGTAAGCCCATCTGAATTAACGAGGCCGTTGTACCCCCCTGGCGACAGGACTATATATATTTGGTAACTGTCATCACGCACCAACTGGATCCAGAGATAAAACGCATAATAGCAGTGAATAAAACTACTTTTATAAAAATTATAACATTTCGCGCAATAGCCTTACACTAGATAAAAGTATCAATAATAAACAGAATTAAAGTATTGAAAATGTGGATTCATAGACGGATGCTGAAGATATCTTGGACAAGAAAAATTAATGGGGCAGTACAAAGGAGGGTCAACAAAGATAGAGAATTGCTGAAGACTATTAAACACCGAAAAACGTCTTATACGGAACTTGTGTAGTCAGGGGAAATGGATATAGAATACTACAACTAATTCTTAATGGGAAAATAGAAGAGCGTAGAAAAGTAGGACGAAAACAAGTTTTATGTTTAAAAAACATTAATGAATGGACTCAGATATCAAATGCAAGACAATCATTCCATGTTGTAGACGAACGAGAAGCCTTCGGAACGATAGTCTCCAACAGCGGATAATTATTCTCATATTAGTCCAGGGCGCATCTGTTTTGAGATGGACGTTGAGAGGTGACTCATATCTTTTTGCAGAAACTGCTTGAAAATAACCCAAATAATAATAATTGAGCTATCCTTCCACTCAAACAGGTGGGAACATTGTTTATATAATCAAAATGTCAAAAAATGAACGAAAAATTCGATTATTTTTTTCGTTTTTTGATTATAACTTTAAAAGTATTCATTTTCGAAAAAATTTTTACTGGCGTAAAAGTTGCGTAACTAAATTTCCTATAGTATATGATTGGTTAAATATTTTAAAAATTGTCACTCTTGTTGCAAAATAGCAATAATTGCGAAAAAAAACATAAAAAACCAGTATTCGCATTTTACGTTTTTTAACCATTTATGCTGGATTTGGGACCTTCATATTTTACCCAGAAAAACTTTATGATATAATAAAATAATATAGTCTAAGAGCTAGTGAACCCTCCGACTAACGGTCGTCCTGTAAGGCTAAAAATTTTTCTAGTGATAATTCATAGCACACCAAGGCTAAAAACCATGACCTGGCAGGCATCAGCGGTGCACGTGTATCTACCAGGTGAATCGAAAAGTGCAAATTTAGGGGGTAAAATAAACTTTCACCTGTAAGGTTTAAATTTAAGTATGTGTTTGAGTAAGTCATTTAGAAGAAATGTGTACAATGACAGGCGATTCTGAAGAGCATAAGACCTTGCCAGGCGAGGAACAAGATTAGGGGTTTTTCCTAAAATTATTCTTTTTGCATCGAACAAATTTTTTTTTAGGTTTTTTGAATTATTTCAAACAGAAAGCGTCTTTAGTGATTTTTCCCTTAAGTTAATAATTTTTGTTATATGAGCGATTGAAAATTTTGAAAATTGAGAAATCGGCAATTTTTAACCCTAAATCGGACATTTATCTAAAAATTTCAATGTTGCCAAGGTACGTAGATATTCTTTAAACATTGATTGATGAAATCCCGAAGAGTTTTTTGCAATAAGATATCGAAAACCCCTTTGTTTTTTAATTGCTAATCAAGCGTGTGCGACACTGTAGTATAAGTGAGGACGTTTGAGTTTGCATAAATTCATTATCTCGAGAATGGGCAAATTTCAAGAGAAATGCTCAGACAGGTTGATTTTTATTTTTGAATTAGGACTTTTTGGCATATATATATATATATATATATATATATATATATATATATATATATATATATATATATATATATATATATAATACTAATGACGTCATCCATCTGGGCGTGATGACGTAATCGATGATTTTTTTAAATAAGAGTAGGGGTTGTGTGATAACTTATTTGAAAGGTTATTTAATTCTCTATTCAGTAATATAAACATTAACATAATTATTTATACAAGGTGTACAAAAAAAAATTTCTATTTGTAAAATTTAATCAAAGTTAATTTAATAAAGAACAAATTTTTGTACACACTGTATAAGTAATTATGTTAATGTTTATATTAGTGAATAGAAAATTCAATAACCTTTCAAATGAGCTATCACACAACCCCTACTCTCATTTAAAAAAATCATCGATTACGTCATCACGCTCAGATGGATGACGTCACTAGTATTATATATATGCCAAAAAGTCCTAATTTAAAAATAAAAATCGACATGTCTGAGGATTTCTCTTGAAATTTGCCCATTCTCGAGATAATGAATTTATGCAAACTCAAACGTCCTCACTTATACTACAGTGTCGCACCTGCTTGATGAGCAATTAAAGAAACAAAGGGGTTTTCGATATTTTATTGCAAAAAACTCTTCGGAACTTCATCAATCAATGTTTAAAGAATATCTACGTATCTTAGCAACATTGAAATTTTTAGATAAATGTCCGATTTAGGGTTAAAAATGACCGATTTCGCAATTTTCAAAATTTTCAATCGCTTATATAACAAAAACTATTAACTTAAGAGAAAAATCACTGAAGACGTTTTCTGTTTGGAATGATTCAGAAAACCTAAAAAAAATTTGTTCGATGCAAAAAGAATAATTTTAGGAAAAACCCCTAATCTTTCCCCTCGCCTGGCAAGGTCTTATGCTCTTCAGAATCGCCTGTCAATGTACACATTTCTTCTGAATGACTTACTCAAACACATACTTAAATTTAAACCTTACAGGAGAAAGTTTATGTTACCCCCTAAATTTGCACTTTTCGATTCACCTGGTAGATACACGTGCACCACTGAGGCCTGCCAGGTCATGGTTTTTAGCATTGGTGTGCTATGAATTATCACTAGAAAAATTTCTAGTCTTACAGGACGACCGTTAGTCGGAGGGTTCACTAGCTCTTAGACTTCTTAGACTAATACTGTAAATTTAATTAAGATCGGTTTAATATATTTTGCAAAATAAATTATGCAATCCAAAATTCATTTTTTCAAAATGTTGCAGAACTGAAAATAACGCATATAACGCAGCAAGTTGAATTTTTTTTTACATATCGAATAATACTGAACCTTTCATTTGTAATTGGCAAAATTAAAATCGATTAATTAGCACGGCGCTCAGGAATTTTTTAAAATAAACTTTATTATTTGGTGCTACGCGCAGGACAGCTGTGTTCGATATACACAAGTTGATTTCCACCAAATTTTCTTCGAACCTCTACTCTATATTTTGTTGTATTTTAAGATTTTAATTCTACAAAAATCAAACTACTTTGAGTATTGTTTGTGAAATATTGTTTAAACAATTGCATATGTTTAAAAATATTAAACTTTTATTCTGTAAGTTAAAATATATGGACAAAGAAAGTTTTTACTAAAAAAAGTATTATTTCAAAGGACACAGTATGTGTTTTTATTTTGCAATAAACAAATTTATTTTTTTTATATCTAAATGTACTAAAAATTAAAATTTATCAATCATTATCAAAGGTCATTGAAATACCCAATCAGAGCAAACCTATCCGCTGTCCTGCACGTAGCTCCAAAAATTCATTTTTATTTAAAAAATTCCTGACGCGGTGATAGTTAATCGATTTTAATTTTGCAAATTGAAAATGAAAGATGCAGTATTGTTTTACATTCAAAAAAAATTCAACTTTTTGTTTGCTTTATTTTCAGTCCTGCAACATTTTTAAAAATGCATGTTTTGCGAAATCTAGATTGCACAACTTATTTTGCAGAAACTATTGAACCAATCTTGATGAAATTTGCACTATTATTTATTTGTATCATAAAGTTTTTCTGAGTCAAATAGGAAGGTCTCATGGCTAGCATAAATGGTCGAAAAAAGTAAAATGCGAATACTTGTTTTTTATGGTTTTTTCGCAATTATTGCTATTTTGCAACAAGGGTGACAATGTTTAAAAATTATATCCAACGCCATCTTGTAGGAAATTTAATTGCGCAACTTTTATGTCAGTGCAACTTTTCTCGAAAATGAACACTTTTAAAGTTATAATCAAAAAACGAAGAAAAAAATCGAATTTTTCCTTCATTTTTTGACATTTTGATTTAAACAATGTTCCGGATCTTTTTGGGTGGGAGGATAACTCAATTATTATTATATGATTTATTTCCAAGCAATTTCTGCAAAAAAATGTGAGTCACTTCTCAACATCCAAATGTACTATTATTTTTACAGAGGCGCCCTGGTCTATATAGCATTTGAAGAAGTGACGAAGTGCGAAATGGACGAATTAGAAAACTAATGAAAGAGAAGGAGATACTAAGTAGACACGAAATAAAAAAAATTAGTCTGATATGGACATCCTAAAAATATCGCGATAGTGATGTGATAAAAGGCAAACTCGATATGATGTGTAAAGCTACGCATAAGTAAGTAACTAGAAAATATTTACAAAAACTGTATAATATATTTATTTTTTTATGTCGTATATTATTTACCTGAATTAGCCCCTTCGGTTCCAATCACCAAGCTCACGCAGAGCAAAGCTAAAACGAAAGCAACCTTCATCTTGTTTGGTAACACTTGTCTTGTATAGGGAGTAAAAATGTAATGAGTACCTTGTAAAACCGTTTTCGTTCTTATACCGAGCTACCGGAATAGGTATTATCTGATTTAAGCGTTAAAGCGTTAATTAGTTATTGTAAACACCACCAATCTATTTTAATTAAGGCGATAACAACCTAAAATAAAATTAACTAGCTGGGTGCGAGCGATAAACAGAATGCAGCATTTTAACATATCGCAGGTCAAAGCCAACACTGATACTTTGTTTTTATTAAATATTTTATTGGCATAGAAACCTATTTACCTATAAAAACTACATTT
This sequence comes from Diabrotica virgifera virgifera, assembly GCF_917563875.1. Classification (NCBI taxonomy): domain Eukaryota; kingdom Metazoa; phylum Arthropoda; class Insecta; order Coleoptera; family Chrysomelidae; genus Diabrotica; species Diabrotica virgifera. The sequence continues at coordinate 32,502,469 of NC_065451.1, forward strand.
TATAATATTTAACATAGTCGAAGACATAGGCGTCCCGTGGTTATGGTTTTTTTAGTTTAAATTTTCTGTTTAAGAGGATCGGTACCTATTTTCGGCTGCAATGCTATTCAAATGGGGATTCATTTTTTTCGAATCCTGAGAAAACTAATAAGTATTTTTGAAAAATTTAAACGCAGAATGAAAGATTACGTTATTAGCGAGGGCCGAAAGTCTCTGAGAACTTCTATAATGTTTATTTTAATAAGTTACAGGGGTGAAAAACTAAGAGAAAATTGAGTGTGATTTTTAATTTCAAATATCTCATTCAAAATAAACTTTTTATTTATTCTAAGGGACTTTCGGTCCTCGGTAATAACTTAATCTTTCATTCTGCGTTTAAATTTTAAAAAAATATTTATTGGTTTTTTCAGGATTCGAAAAAAATGAACACAATGCCGTGGTAATATTTTCCAAATCTATCTTTGTCTTACAACGCACTCAGCCGAATATAATATTGTCAGCATATATTGTCAGTCAGACACTGACAATCAGTGACAATTTTAAATATTTGACATTGCATCGGGAATATTTTGAGTTATTGGTTAAACATTATTGATATATAGTGTACTTGATAAATAATTGATTTAAGACGTGAACTTAATAAAAAGTTATTTATTGTGTATTATTTGTGGAAGATCCAAGCAGAGAATACATCAGGATAATATATTCTGTTATCCAAGTATTTTGTTGTTAAAGATGTTCAAAATTGTAAGCGTTCCATAACAATATATTATTAAAAAATCACTTTAACACTTTTCCTCTTTTCTCGATTGAGTATTAGTTTTTGTTGTACAAATAAATTATTACCATCACTGAATACATAGTTAGTGAAAAAATTATCACATTTATTATTAACTGAATTAATAATTTGCAATTATAAAAATAACAGTTTTCCAAGAACATTCAAAAGCTATCTCTTTAAATTAATGATGACATTTTCAAGTAGAACGACATTCTAATAATGTTTACATATCCATACCAGTGTGAATTTTACTACACGTAATTTGCCGTGTAAAGACAGAAAAAGTAGGGATACACGTAAAATATTTGCGAATTATGTACCCATAGCCTTAAATGTATTTCATAAAAAAATACAGAGTTGTGAGTGCTCTAATAATCGGCAAAAGAACGCAAAAGATGGAGAACATATTAATGAGACAAAGATAGTTCTTAGACGTGGTTAGTTACCTTTAGTCATAATTATACGTAAAACGTTGAAAAACATTTTATTTTAATGTCCCATGCATAGACTTATACACCTATTATATACAGTGAGCACGTAAAGGTTGGAATAAATTCATTTTCTTGAGAATGGACGATTTTGAAAAAAAATCCCGAAACAGGTCAATTTTTATTTTTAAATTAGGACTTTTTGGCGGTATTATCATACTAGTGACGTATAGACACCCATCTGGGCGTGATTACGTCGTCGATGATTTTTTTTAAATGAGAATAGGGGTCGTGTTATTCATTTGAAAGGTAATTGAATTTTCTATTCAGTAATATAAACATTAACATAATTATTTATACAGGGTGCCCAAAAAAAATTTTTTTAATTAAATTTATTGACATAAAAAGAAGAATGTATTGTTAAGATCTGCTTTATATTACTTTTATATTAATTAGCATTTATTTGATTAATTATTTAATTGTCACAAATCATACATAAAAAATATTAAGAAAAAATCTCAGGGTGCCTTTTGTCATAAAAAAATTTAACTAAATTCTCTTAGGTTATATTTATCCTCTCTCGTGGCTTCAGTATCTCTTAGTTGATCCTTATCGGGATAAAATAGGAAAAGGAAATAAATAGAACTACCATAAATAAACACATACAAATACCTTTATTATCAAAAGCAATGCTCTGTAAATTTATCAATTAAATCCTATGGACATACCTGTCCAAAAGAAACTTTTACCATATAAATTAAACTAATTCAAACAAATATTTATCGCTTTGTTCTTGATACCATTAATAAAAAAAGCTAAACAAACAAATTTGTTATTCGCACAATTACTTATTATATTTCCTATTTAGTTTTTGAAATGTTGGAATCTTAAATTCATATGCTTTTACGTAGAAAAAATTAACTTCTGATTATAAAGAAAATCTATCACATAGGTTATTGACTGACCTTTTTGATTCACACACAATGATGTCTCCTCTTGACCCAAACAGCTCCTCCTTGTTGATTATGTTAGGCTACCAATCAAAGCCCTCTCCGTTCTCAGCAAACAATCCAGCAGGATACCAGCAACTATTTCTCCAAAACACAAGCTAGGTCTCTTTTTGCCAGTACTCGTTCAATAAACTCCAAAACTCTCTCCTCTCTTTCTCTCAACAATAATCTCCTGAGACCCAAGTATCTTTTTTACTTGGTGTCACAAATAATTTTAATAACGATAATTCTTTTAACTTACTCTCTTGGACTTTACAGAATCAAAGAGGTATTTCTTCTCGATTTGATTTGTCTCTCGTTCCACTTTTCAGCTACTCTCACTATCAAAACAACCACTAGTACTTGCTTCTGAACTACTCACGAAAACTTTTGACTGCTCTTCTCGGATGCCGGTAACACCATAATCTTTCTTTTCCAAACTGTCTCAACATTCCAACCTCTCTTTCCCCCTTCCAAATTTCCAAGCCAATCAGAAACATTTCTCTTTTCCATTCGACAAACCCAGCCATTATTTCAAACAATCCTTAAAATTAAAATTCCAAATTTCTCTACCTTTAATTTTCTAAAAACTAATAATTACAGTTACCTGTGGTTTTACTTTTCCCGTAATAACAAAACAATTTTTTTAAATTATAATCCTAAATAAATGTTCCTTTCACTTTACTTATTTACAAATGTCTTTAATTCTTCATGGAAAACTCATTAAGGAGAAACCTACTACGTGAAAGCTAACTTCTAATAAATATTTACAAATCAATATACAGGGTGTATCAAATTTATGTGCCCGCGTTATATTAAAAAAAATAAAAGTTTTATTCTATCTTTGATTGATAAATTGATACACAATAATATATAATTTATTTAATTTAAAATACATTTTACTGCTCTCAGAAAACAGAAAAAAATGTCTATTTGTCAAACTGTCAAGAGGCAGGTGGCTGCTTTAATATTGAATTTAAGCAAACACAATATTTATTTGTCAAATAAATATTTTTTCCTGTTTTCTGATAGCAGTAATATGTATTTTAATTAAATAAATTACACAAATTCTTTTTTTTGTCAATAAATTTAATTAAAAAAAAATTTTTTTGGACACCCTATCACACGACCCCTATTCTCATTTAAAAAAAATATTGATGACATTATCACGCCCAAGTAGGTGACGTCACTAGTACGATAAATATGCCAAAAAGTCGTAATTTAAAAATTAAAATTTACCTGTTTCGGGATTTATTTCCAAAATTGCCCATTCATGAAAAATGAATTTATTCCAACCTTTTCGTGCTCACTGTATATATATTATATACTTATATTATCATTCAGAGCGAAGTGTTCTATCTTTTTTATTTGGATTAGTGCTGTTTCACTCTTACGCATAGTAAAGCTGCGACAGTTGTCCTCCCCTTCCATACCTATACTCACACTTAATGCCATCTTCTCTTCACAATGTGGTAGAAAGAGATAGCGCAAACCCAATCCAAGAGATCTTGGCGTCAGGAAGCGCGAAAGGTAGGCTCACTCTATGTTAATTTATACCTCTATAGTCCCATGTTATTGGCGTCGGCTGACACAAATAAACGTCAAATCGACATAGAAACGTCAAAAGTCTCTCTACCATATCCCACACATGTTCGATGGGTGACAAAGCAGCTGATCTTAATCGCCACTCCAAAGTCTCTCTATAGTTCAGAAAGCCACTGCGCATCCGCTAGGAAAAATATTCCGATTCGGATTTTTTGCACAATCTTACTCAAAAAGGACCCCTTTTAACAAATTTGCATGTTGCCAAGACCAAAAGTGGGTCAAACATTTTTTAAATGTTTTTTTTTGTTTTTTCCTAAATTATTTTTTTTTGCATGGAACAAAGTTTTTAGGTTTTTTGGATCATTACAATAAGAAAAGGTCTTTGGTGACTTTTCTCTAAAGTTGATAGTTTTTGACATATAAGCGATTAAAAATTGAAAAATTGCGAAATCGGCCATTTTTAATCCTCAGAAACTATGTGAAAAACTGGAAATTTGAATGTTACCAAGGTAGGTAGATATTGTTGAAATGTCGATTGATCAAATTCCGAAGAGATTTTTGCAATACAATATTCAAAATTCCTTTGTTTTTTGATTGCTAATCAAGCGTGCGCCACACTATTTTCCACCGTTGCATGTGTATACAGTATGGTGCAAATGAAAGGAATAAATTCGTTATTTCGTAAACCGGCGGCTTTAAGGAAAAATCCCGAAACAGGTCGATTTTTATTTTTAAGTTATGATATTGTGGCATATATGGTATACTAGTGACGTCATCCATCTGGGCGTGATGACGTAATCGATGATTTTTTTAAATGAGAATAGGGGTCGCGTGCTAGCTCATTTGAAGGGTTCTTCAATTCTCTATTCAGCATAATAAATATTTACATAATTATTTATACAGGGTGTCCAAAAAAAGTTTTTAATTAAATTATTTGAAAAAAAAGAAGAATGTATGTAATTTATTTAATTCAAAATACATTTATTTGTATTTATAATTTTGTAAATATTTATATTACTGAATAGAGAATTGAAGAACCTTTCAAATAAGCTAGCACACGACCCCTATTCTCATTTAAAAAAATCATCGATTACGTCATCACGTCCAGATGGCTGTAACTAGTATACCATATATGCCACAATATCATAACAAGTCGCCAGTTTACACATGCAACAGTGGAAAATAGTGTGGCGCACGCTTGATTAGCAATTAAAATACCAAGAAGTTTTGTATATTGTATTACAGAAAACTCTTCGGGATTTCATTAATCGACGTTTGAAAAATATCTACCTACCTTGGCAACATTCAAATTTTCAGTTTTTCACACAGTTTTTGAGGGTTAAAAATGGCCGATTTCGCAATTTTTCAATCTTTAATCGCTTATATGTCAAAAACTATCAACTTTACAGAAAAGTCACTAAAGACCTTTTCTGTTTGGAATGATCAAAAACATCTAAAAAACTTTGTTTCGTGCAAAAAAAGTAATTTTAGAAAAAAAAAACAAAAAAAAGCTTTAAAAAATTTTTGACCCACTTTTGGTCCTGGCAACATGCAAATTTGTTAAAAGGGGTACTTTTTGAGCAAGATTGTGCAAAATATCCGAATCGGAATATTTTTCCTAGCGGATGCGCAGTGGCTTTCTGGACTACTTCCAGATTTTTGTATGAACTCCATACTCCATAGATTTACGGTCAATATGCGGTCTTGCGTTATCCTGTTGAAAATTACATTTGGAATGGTTTGTAAGTTGGGATGTAAAACAGGTTGCAGTATTTAACTGATATATCGTCGAGTTTTCAGAATGCCGCTAATAAGAATTCGAGGTGATCTGCTTCTCAAAGATATATTACATAATACCATGGTTGTCTTGCTGTATGACGTTTAACAACCAAGTTGATATTTAGTTTCTCACCTCGAAAACGTCTTACTTTTATGCGCCCATTAAAGCCACCCAAACATAATCTAAATTCATCACTAAGGCAAACAGTATTGCCTTTCTACTTTTGCCATTCTGCCCTGTACCGTTCTAAGCGTTGAGCCTTATGCTGCGGTGTCAAAGGTAACACCAAAGACGGTAAGCTCTCAATCCCATTCCAAATAGTCTTTGCTTAACTGTACTTTAAAAGATTAAAAGAGATCCTAAAAAAGCTGTTGATGGTGAAATAGCTAGAATAAAGGTAAATGGAGTTCCCATTAACAACATTAAACAGTGTGGAAGGCACCTATGGAATAATATTATTTCTGTCCTTATTTTAAAAAATTATAAATACCGCTGAGACTTTTTGAACCTAAATTTAAATATACAGGATGATCCTTGCAAGTCTAGCAGAGTACATATGCTTTATTTTTAATAGAACACCCTGTACATTCTTATAATTTAAAAGCTGCTTAACAACCTGATTTCAACAAACTATCTCATGTAGGGTGTATTGTAAATAATACAGGGTGAAATTTTGAAATTAAAAAGTATGGAAACCACTTATGGAATAAAATTGTTTTTCTACGACCGTTTAATAATATGCTTATTATTCGCTGTTTTTGAATAGATAAAAACACCCATTACTTTACCCGTGAGTAATGGTTCATTACTCACGGGCTGAAGTTACTCACGGGTCATTACTCACGGGTTGAAGTTAGATTCAAGTGGTGTATGTGTTTAATGAAAGTTAATGACCAAATATTAACAAGGACATAACAATGAAACTTTGTTTTTTTGAATTATCACAAAGATGCATTTTTAAAAATCATCCCAATTAGATGTAGACCTGCAAGAACGTCCAATAAGAAATACACTTTTAAACGAATGATTTGTCAACAGTGTCCAGATTTGAAGGTATAATAATTACTTATAATACTAATGACGGCTTAAAATCGCCTGGGAGTGAATTTAAACATTACCTTTTACGGAGTCAGGTAATATTCATTTTTTGGGAGTGAACTCAACTCGTCCCAAGTGGTGCATGGTACTTTTAATATACATACCTATGAGCAAATAAAATTACTTAAACTTGTTTATTTAATAAAGTAGTCATTGTAATTTATATCAACAATTAAATTCGAAAAATGTTTAAAGGATTTTAACTGTAACAATGGGTTAGTATCTTTTTTACGTTTAAATTTCAACATTTGACATTTTAAGATTGACGTTATTCAAAAGTAAATATAAACAATCGCTATTAATTCCGTAAAAGGGCTTTCTTCTTCTTCTTTAAGTACCGTGCCCAAATTTTTAGGCGTGGGTAGCTTCCATAACAATTTGCCGATATCGTTCTCGATCTTGTGCGGCATGTAAAGGGTCGTTTAAACACATCGATATATCAAACAACTTATCAAGGTCAATCGAGTTGTTGCAACTTATCATTGTGTGTAAACGGTGCATCGCACAACTTATCAAAGTTGGAGTTGGGTTGAAGGTGGTATCGCATTGAATCGCAGCGTCTAAACAGCGTTTCAACTTGTCATCACAACTAGTTGCTGTGACTTATCGTTGTGTTTAAACGACGCTTAACAATTGATCTGCTGATAAGTCAGTCCATTGAGGAAGGTTTCGGAGCCATGAATATTTCTTTCGACCAATTCCTCTTTTTCCGTCGATCTTTCCATTGAGTATTAACTGCAGCATCCTGTATCTGCTACCTCTCATTATATGCCCCAGATATTCAAGTTTTCTCTTTTTTATCATCTTCATTAAGTCACCTTCGCCTTGACCTACTCTGTTTAAGACTTCTCTGTTTGAAATGCGTTGAAACCAAGATATTCTGAGCATTCTACGATACGGCCACATCTCAAAGGCTTCTAATTTGTTCATCATGTTAACCTTCATGATCCAGGTTTCACATCCATATAGTAATACAGGATACACATAACATTTTAGGAACTTGATTCTTAGTTGTAAATTCAGCTGAGAGTTGCTCAGAATAGATCTAAGTTTCATAAATGCTCCTCTTTCAATTTCTATACGAGTTTTAATTTCTTCATCCGGATTTAGTGTCTCGTTTATCCAACATCCTAGGTATTTAAAATGGGTAACTTTTGTTATTGATTCATCACTGACAATTAGTTGCATAGGGCCGACGTCTTGTTTACTAACCACAAGTAAGTTTGTCTTTGTTGCATTTATGTTAAGTCCGTTATTGGAGCATTCTCTAGTGACTCGATCAATAAGGAATTGAAGATCTTCGATATTTTCAGCCATGATCGCGGTGTCGTCTGCATATCTGATGTTGTTAATAGTTTCTCCCCCGATTCGAACTCCACATTGTCCTTCCAAGGCTTCATTAAAAATTATTTCTGAGTATACGTTAAACAAAGTTGGGGATAACACACAACCCTGTCTGACACCTCTTTGAATGCAAATTTTATCTGTTTCTTTGCCGTCTACCAGAATAGAAGCTTCTTGATTCCAATATAGATGTTGTAAATGTCTCAAATCTTTATCATCTATTCCAATCATTTCTAGATATTCAAACAACCTATCATGTTGAACTCTATCAAACGCCTTCTCAAAATCTATAAAGCAGACTTAAATTGGTTTCTGTACTTCCCATGATCGTTGAAGTAATGTTAACATTGAGAACAAAGCTTCCCTTGTTCCCAATCCTTCTCTGAAACCGAATTGTTTGTTTCCCATTGTCTCTTCACATTTCTGCTTGATTCTATTAAGAATTATCTTAAGAAGTAGCTTGAGAGAGTGGCTCATGAGACTAATTAGTCTAAAGTCTTTACATGATGATGTATTAGATTTTTTTGGGAGTGGAATAAATGTAGACTCCAACCATATCTGTGGCATCATTCCAGTCTCGTATATATGGTTATAAATGTTTGTTAATTGTGTGACATTATCGTCATCCAGAAGTTTGAGCCAGTCTGATGGTATTTGATCAGGGCCTGGAGATTTCCCATTTTTGCTCTGTTTGATGGCTTTCTCTACTTCCGCTTTTAAAATACTAGGACCAGTATTCGTATACTTTGTGGTGTTAAGTGGTGGCCTCGTATCCAGGAAGAGCTCTTTTATATAGTTAGTCCATTCTTCCTTTTTTTCATCCAAGTCGAGAAAAGGGCTTACGGATATGAAATTTATATTCATTAATTCTGTTTTACTTACTGTTGATTCTACAATAAATTTTTATTGAGAGCACACGTTCCTATTCGTGTAATTGCCTTAAAATATGTGTTATTTTTAAAAGTCACCTCCATTCCATGACACTAATGTCAACTGTCTATTTCATTGTTTCGTAAGCTCAAAGGGGGCAATTCTAACAGTATTGCCATAGTTATATAAAATATGTTTTCTTATGAAAAATAAAATCGTTCGATTTTGAATATTGTTGATAATTATATTTCCTACTAACCCAAATAAAAAAGGTCGTAGAGAAAGTATAGTATTCTACTTGCATGTAATGGCTATTACTCACTCTGATAAATTGCGGCAAACTTCATCATCGTGAATAATAGCATCATTACATGCTCGTTGAATAATATACTATTGTGTACCTATTATTAAAAATGCTGGGACACGACGTCAACTTTGAAATTTAAATGGGCGCTTTACAAACATAAATTTAAATATACAGGGTGATTCAAGCAAGTACGGCATAGTCCATGATCTTTAGTTTTAATGGATCACCCTGTATATTTTTTTATTTTTAGAATCTGCTAAACAAGGTCATATCAAAAAAGTGTATTGTATAGGGTCCATTATGAATAATACAAGGAAAAATTTAGAAATTATTTATAAATTTTGTCAGGACATTAAATACAAAACCCAATAGATTTATTACTCGGTTTAGAAAACGTATGCCTTTATTTAGCTAATTTAAAAAAATAATACCGTTACTTAAAGCATGATAAATTATTACTTTCAAAATTTTATGTACTGGTAGGTATTTAATTTCTTGACGAAAATTATACATAATTTTAAAATTTTACCTTGTGTTATTCATAATAGGTCCTACATCATAGGTATACATTTTTTTGATATGAGGTTGTTTAGCAGATTCAAAAAATATAAAAATATACAGGATGATAAACCTGTTGACCTGTCAAAACTAAAGATTGTGGACTATGCTGTGCTTGAGTGAATCACCCTGTATATTTAAATTTATGTTTTAAAGCGCCCATTTGAATTTAAAAATTGACATGTCAGTAATTTCTATAATTTTTTAAAATAACGACACAAACAATTGTATTCCATAAGTGGTTTCCATACTTTTTAATTTCAAAATTTCACCCTTTATTATTCATAATATATACTACACGATATAGTTCGGTGAAATCAGGTTGTTAAGCAGCTTTTAAAAATATAAGAATATACAAGGTGTTCCATTAAAAATAAAGCTTATGGACTCTGCTAGACTTGTAAGGATCACCCTGTACATTCAAATTTACGTTTAAAAAGTGCACATTTGTATTTAAAAATCGATGGGTCTCAGCATTTTTCGTAATTTTTTTAAACAAGGACAGAAATAATTTTATGCCATAAGTGCCTTCCACTTTGGATTTGCGAATGGCAATCTTATCTAAGCCAAAAATATGGAAAATTCTCAAAGACTGTGAATCACAGTCAAACAAAGTGATCAGAAAAGCGGAGTATGGAAAAAATACGGTCTAACAATGAACTTCAAGAAGACAGAATTTGAAAATATCGAAAGTTAAAAGAAGAATGGAGAACCACTCAAATGATAGCGTTATTTAAGAAAGGTGATAGGGCAGACCCCAGTAACTATAGAGGGATAAAATTACAGAGCACTATACTGAAACTCACAACAAAAATACTTATGGAGAAAATAAAGGCGTGCATAAATATATCGGATGAAAAACAAGAATTTAAAAGTGGAAGATCATGTAACGATGCAGTTTTTGTGATAAGGCAAATAGCGGAGATATCATTAGAATATAACAATCCAGCCTTTTTCTGTTTCATAGACCTAGAGAAAGCGTTTGAAGAATCCAATTAAAAGATGTGATACACCTACTATATGACAAAAATTTACCACTGGATATCTTAAAACTGATAGAAAACATATAATATAAGACATAAAATAGAAATGAAAGTCAATGGAATAATAACAGAACCCATAGAAACAACCACAGGAATCAGGCAAGGAGATTCACTAAGCCCTCTACTGTTTAACAAAATGTTGGATGCAATAATAAAACAAGTGAAGAAAAAAGAGGGTACAAAATGCTCTGAATTAATACTGTTACGCTGATGACACCGTGTTAGTATCAGAGTGCGAAGACGACCTATAAAGATTATTGCATGAGTTCAACATTAACGCAAAAGAAATGAATATGAAAATATCAGCAAAAAAACAAAAAGCTTAATAACTGCCAAAGAACCAATCAGATGCAAATTTGAGTTAGACCATCAAATTATACAACAAGTAATGACTTTCAAATATCTGGGAATTAATCTATCAGCCGACAACAATATCGAAGAAGAGTTAAAGACCAAATAATTAAAGCCAGTAGAACGGCCGGATGCCTAAACGACATAATTTGGAAAAACAAATACCTAAGATTAGAAGCAAAGGCCAGAATATATAAGTCAGTTATTAGGCCAGTTATGACTTACACGGCCGAAACAAGACCAGATACAGGCAAGACACGAAGACATCTGGAAACCAACGAAATGAAGATTTTAAGAAGGACTGCTGGAAAAGGACTACAGGATAGGGTAAGAAGTGAGTAAATCAGACGCATATGTGGGGTGGACAATATAAATACCTGGGTAAAGAACAGAAAAGAAGAGTGGAATGAGCACATAAGCAGGATGTTTGAATCAAGGATAGTAAGAATAGCCAGGGACAAGTCACCGTTAGGCAGGAGAAGTATAGGACGCCCAAGGAAAAGATGGAATGACAACTTAGGGGCAGAATGAAAGGCACCATTGAAGAAAAACAGGTAGTACTGCCTATATAAAAGAAGAAGAAGAAGAAGAAGAATAAAGTTAAAAGAAATAATAAGAATCTTCTAATAAACGGAACCAATATCGAATGAGGGTACAAAAAATACATATCTTGGAACAATGATTAACTCCACAAATAATAATTTTCAGGACATCAGAATCAAAATAGAAAAGGCTAGAGCAAACTTCAGCAAAATCAGAGGAGTGCCCTGCCCTAGAGATTTAAATTTGCATCTGAGTTAGGTTGCCGAGGTGACACATTTTCACGACTTTGTTTTATGAAATGGAAGCTTGGACCTAATATGCGATATTTGAATTGTGGATATATAGAGGAGAATTCTAAAAATATCGAGGACAGAATACGTCACAAACAAAGAGGTTCTAAGAAGGATGAATAAAGAAAGGAAAATTTTGAATACAGTAAAAACAAGCTGAAAATGCGAGCATTATCATAACGAAAACTTTGTTTATATACCTATTTAAATTCATAATATAGAAAATTGCTATTACGAAAAACTGTTTAGAATTAAAAATTATGTTTTAATGTGCAAGTACATCATTCTAATTTAAATGTTGTGAACTATAAAGATACTTTACTCGAAATTCATATTTTTTTACATACCTCGTATAAAATGAATAAAATTTGATTCATGATGGTTGCATCATAAATCTTAGACCAAGAAGAGATTTTTATGAAGAATAACTTTTCTTCGTCAAATTAAAAATACAAGAGTTATAAATGAAAATGATGTTGGTATCCATAATTTGAGAAAATTCGTCAAATATTTTTTTCCATTAGAAGGATGTAATTTCATATATCAGAACATACTTTTTTATTCCAAACCACATTTTAAATAACAATTTTCCAATAGTGTAAAATAAATAATACATACATGATAAACATACTTTTAATGATGAACTTTACTTGGATCTACAGACCTAGCGAGTCTCGTAAATTCCACGGCTTTGCGCCACGCTTCACGCAACCGTATTTGCGTACTTGTGTTTTGAGTTGTGTGCACTGGTCACTGGTCGAGTGGAGTTATAGATAATTTACCAAATTTAAAAATATAATCGTTTCTACTGATTCATTATTAATATTGTATAATATGTATTATTGCTTTCAAAATATACTCAAATTGTATTTTTATACATTTATTACACATATTATTTTATATAATAATTAAATTCACTATAAAATATCATTTATATTTTATTACTATTTAGCTAAATAATTTAAAATTTAGTTTGACATTCACGAAGTGTCAAACTCAAATGTAAATAATAACATTTGCTTTGCTTAACAAATTCAGGTTAAAAAAGTAGCCTACTTCCTAATCCAAGATTTCAGCTGACGTTTAGTGCCTGGTAGGAGATAACCGGATTGTGACGTCGCATTTTCGATTTTGAGGTCGATTATCTCGAAGACGGTTAGAGATATCAAAATGCCGTTTTCAGATTTGGATTCAGAAGACAAAACTACATAAGAATCGATCGATACACCTGCTCTAAGTATTGCAGGAGCGGCGACGCAATAACACACAGACTTTTGCAAATTTATAAACGAAAAATTTTCGTTGAAAATTTGGAATAACTCAGACATACTGCCAGGCGCGGATCCAAGGGGGGGGTCAATGGGGTCAATTGCCCCCTCCTTGAGACTTCGCCAGGTGTCGCCTTTTTTTAAGAAAGATAATTACGATTGAAAATAAATAGTGAGTTTTGTGCCCTGATGACAACTGAATAACGAAATGAAACATAAAACAAAATTCCTTCTCCAAAGTACTTGTTCTCGGTCTTACTGTATGGTGTCGAGTCTTGGACTGTGAATAAAATCGATCTACTTACCTAAATCGCCTTGAGGCTTTCGAAATATGGTTCTATAGAAGAATTTTAAGAGTATCTTGGGTGAAGAAGATTCGAAACTCCACAATACTAGAACGTCTCAGCAAGACTACTGAGATTATAGAAGGCATCAAGAAGAGAAAAGTGGAGTATTTTGGACATGTAATGAGAAGTTTCAAATATAGGTTGCTACAAAATATTATGCAAGTGAAAATAGAAGGCAAACGCAGTCCAGGACGAAAAAGCACTTCGTGGTTGATTTAGGGTGGCAGTGAATAAAATTAAGATAGCTATGATAGTAACCAACGTTCTGAAAGAACATGGCACATGAAGAAAAATAAAGTAAAAGCCCATACCGAAAAAGAATCCTGCGTACCTACGCGAGTGACGAGAAAATTTTTATTTCATTGCCCCTTCCTTGCAAGGTTGCTGGATCCGCCGTTGCATACTGCACATGTAGAGAAATACAACTTGCTCCAACTGATTATGCAGGGAAAGAACCAACATAGAGAGACATTGAATATCATGGCTGCGCAACCTGAACGAATGGTACCAATTTACAACAAATGAATTTTTAGAACATCCGGCTGAAAGTCCGAATAGCTATGATGATTGCTGACCTATGAAGTGAAGATGACACTTGAAGAAGACAAATATACGAAAATATTTTAACTAAATAAATTTTATTTTAAGATTTGTAATACTGGAATTGTTGGTATAGTTTATGTTTTAAACATTTCTAGAATAGGTTAATATCCTTTAAGTGGTACTTATTTTATAATAAAAAATTGCAACAAACATGATACATATTAAATTATTTAAATATGTGTTTATACTTAATGAATGTACAAATACTGCTGAATTTACTTAGTTTTATCCCTGATTTAGAAGTTCAAATATAATTGTTCCGTTTTTTTTTATTTCGACATAATATTTATCTTGACTGCTAATGGTCACTGACATACATATAGAACAGTAAGGATCTGCGAAAAAACGTCTATTTTTGGATGTGAGAGGTGGCATTCGGATTTTTGCAGATAAAGTTAGGTGACACCTACAGTAATAATAATTGACTTATGCTCCTTCTCAAATATGCCCGGAACATTAATAAAAAAATTAAAATATTTAAAAATTTCGAAAAACATCGACTTTTTTCTGCTTTCTTTGCTTATAACTTTAAGACAATTCGTTTTGGAACAAAGTCCTTAAGAAATTAAATAAATATAATTGAATTTTGTATGATATACGATTGGTAAAAAATGTTTTAAGGTATTACCTTTTCTGCAATATAGCAATAAATACAAAATAAGGGGGCAAAATAAGTCTGTTGTTATTCAATATTTTTTTATCCACTTTGGTGGCACTTAAAACCTTAGTAATTCGCTTAGGAAATGTTTTGTAACATACTTAAATCGTGTACCAAATTTCATTAAAATCGACCTAATAAATTTTGCATAATAAATATGCAATCTAAATGTTTTGAAAAAAGTTCAAATTTTTTAAAATCTTTCTGGACAAAAAGTAAACCATTTAGAAGTTGGCTAATTTTTTTACATAAAAAGAGGTGCTCTACCTATCTAATACACTTTACAGAATTAAAATCGGATTATTTCAGGGGCTTCAGCAATGTTTTAAATTTATAAACAATTTTTTGGCTTATAAACAAATAGCTTTGTTTAATAATAAAAAAATAAATTTTTAGCAATGCAAATAACTAAAACCGGTATAATTTGACTTAAACTTTCAAATGCTCTCAGCAGAATTACTATTTTATTTTTTAATCAAATATTATTCGCGTGCAAAAATTGCAATTTCTCGATTTTTTGAAAGTTCCACTGCGTTTATCTCGAAAACTATGCCTCCTAAGAAGAAACTTGGAAGAACATTTTTTGCTTAGAATTACCCAAGAAATACAAAAAAATGTTTTAATATGCGAAAAATCGATGTTATGTAATTCCTCAAGTTCTTTGGTTATAACAATATTATCGATATCCGGATCAACTGTTACCCAAAAAATTCGTGTTCTACGGGTCAAAATACATACAAAAACTTGGGTAAGTCCATCTAAATAAAGCTCGTAGTACCCCCTCCTGGCCACAGCACAAATTTGTTTATAAGCAAAAAAATTGTTTAAAACTTTAAAACATTTCTGAGGCTGCTTAAATAATCCGATTTCAATTATGCAAAGTGCATTAGATAGGTAGTACTTCTTTATATGTAAAAAAATTGACAAATCTTTGTATCTTCTAGTTTTTTTTGTGCAATATTTTAAAAAAATTTAATTTTTTAAAAAAAGTTTAGAGTGCAAAATTACTATGCAAAATCTAGTAAGTCAATTTTAATGAAATTTAGTGTACGGTTTTAACACATCACAAAAATTTTCTAAGCGAATTAGGAAGGTTCCAAGTGTAACCTAAGTGATGGAAAATCATTGAATAAGGACAGGCTTGTTTTGCCCCCTTATTTTATATTTATTGCTATTTTGAAGCAAGGGTGATAAATTAAGACATTTTTAACCAATCGCATCTGATATAAAATTTAATTATCGTTGTTTTATTCCTATACGACTTTGTTCTAAAATGAATAGTTTTTAAGTTATAAGCAAAAAAAAAGTAGAAAAAAAAACGAAGTTTTTTGTAATTTTTAAATATTTTATTTTTTTGTTATTAATGTTCCGGGCATATTTGAGAAGGAGCGTAAATCAATTATTATTAACGAAGTTATCACCTAACTTTATCCGCAAAAATCTGAATGACACCTCTCACATCCACCTAAAAACAGATCCTTATTGGTCTAATAGTAGTCCAGTGAAATAAGGTTTTTGTCGGGACATTTGACCAGCCAGGTTGCAATTGGGTTTTTTGAAAACTATGTACCTAATATATATAATTTATAAATACACCCTATTCCACGAATATAGGACTGTGTTGGATTATTTCGAAAAATGGCCGTCACAGTTCGGACGAGAATTTTAGTGATTAACAAATAAGGGTCAAAAATGGCAGTTTTTTCCTTGGCGCCATCAATTTTTTTGCACTATATCTGGTTTAGTTTGAATGTAATCGATATTTAAAAATGCTCGTTTTAAAGGCCTTTTCAAGTTCAAGCACTATAAAAGATATTAACAGCATTATACACTTAAAATCGACAATTTCTCTGTTATTTTAAGTTGAACACATCGATTTGAGAATGCACTAAAAAAAATCTCTTTTCACCTTCCATGTCTCTTTTTGTATTACATCTAGAAGATTTATGAAGAAACGAATCACATTGACTTTTTATAAGCTACAAAAAAGTTTTATATAGTTTTTTTCGTTAGATGCAGAATTTTTAATGTAGGTATTCGCAAAAAAACCGCCCAAAAAGGTGACATTTTTCAATTAAAATGACAAATTTTCAACCACTAATAACTCAAAAACTATTAAGTTTTGAAAAAAAATTATAGAACACTTTTTGCTTAGAATTAGGTTTTCTAGTCACTTCTGTAGTTATTTTGACCAACAAATTTTCCATCCCCGAGAAGGCGTGGGAACCACCCCCAAGATAAAAGCGCACATATATATGCATAGGGTAGACTTCGAATTATGAGATAAGTAGATGCTATTCCCGAAAGGTTTTCCTTTCGGAAGTTGTATTTCCTAAATTCGGAGGTAATATCCTCTTTTTGCTCTCATTAACTGGCGTATAAAGAATATAGGTACCATTGGTACCAAATTATATGTATACATCGTGCATTTGTGGAAATATTGTTTTACAAATAAACGTTATTAATATATTACTATTCATTAAAGATGACGTAAACGATATAAGTACTAGAAAATACTATGGACTATAATACGTACAATTCTTGACATTTCCCATTAATTTTGTGGCAGCAAACACAATAGCGCTATCTAGCGGTATGAGTTAATAACGAAAAAGTATGCATTTAAAAGAAAGTTATTTTGATACGACTAAATCAAAATACAAATTTAGTTTTGAGTTATTTTCTTTAATTTTCTATTGTTACCAACTAATTTACATAACGTTTCCTTCTTAAAATCGTTAATTTTAGGCCTGGATCCCGCGTACCAAAAAAGTTGATCAATAGCAACCTGAAAATTTGATAATCGCTTAACGGTGTCTAGTCGTCAAACTTTGATGTATGGAAACACTGGAACAGGGGAAGTTCTAATAATTGTGGAACAGGTTGAAAATTTAAAATGTCAGACTACAAGATTATATCCATAATACTGTTTAGAAGATTAACTCCATACGCAGAGGAAATAATAGGCGACTACCAAAGTGGATTCAGACCGGGAAGGTCGACTATAGACCAGATCTTCGTCCTACGCCAGGTGTTGGAAAAAAACTGGGAATTCAACCGCGATGTACACCAAATCTTCGTGGACTTCAAACAAGCTTACGATTCTGTTAGCAGAGAAGCATTGTGGGAGACTATGGTAGAAATGGGAGTACCTGGAAAACTGGTACGATTAGCAAAGGTGAGCACGGAGAACGCTTCCGCACGAATCAGAGTTGGCAGCAACACGTCGGAGGAATTCCTCATTGACACAGGACTTAGACAAGGAGATCCTCTCGCCCCCCTGCTGTTTAACTTCGCACTGGAACATGCAGTAAGGAAAGCTCAGCCACAACTGACAAACGGATTTGCCGCCCAAGGATCAAAAATACTATTAGCCTTTGCGGATGACGTGGACACAATTGCACAATCCACCAGAGATGCAAAAGAAGTTTTCACCCTATTCGAGAACGGAGCCAAGGAAGTTGGTCTTAAGGTCAACGAGGACAAGACCAAGTACATGGTGGTTACGAAGAACCCAAGACCAAGGGTTAGATAAAACGTAACAATTAATGAATACAATTTTGAAGTCGTCAAAGAATTTAAGTACTTGGGAGCGATCATAACATCTGAAAATAACTATGAAAAGGACGTGGCAGCCAGGATTATTGCAGGAAACAGGGCATATTACTCGTTAAGGACCCTACTTAAATCAAAAATACTCTCAAGACCAGCAAAAATAAGAGTATATAAGACAATAATTCGTCCCACAATAACGTACGGAAGCGAAACCTGGACTCTGAATCAGCGGGAAACAACAAAATTACTGGTACTTGAAAGAAAGATACTGCGAACTATCTATGGGCCTTGCAGAGAAGAGACAACAGGAGAATGGAGAAGAAGACACAATGATGAACTCCAGACAATATACGGAGATGAAAACATAGTACGCTACATTAAATCAAACAGAATACGATGGGCGGGTCACGTACTAAGATCAAGTGACGAAAGACTTCTAAACGCCACATTCTGGGAAAGGCCCAATGGAAAAAGGTCAGTTGGTCGCCCAAGAAAGAGATGGAAGGACGCAGTAGCCAGCGATCTACGCAAAATGGGAGTACAGCAATGGGAAATAGCTGCTCAAGACCGACAACAATGGAGGGAAATAGTAAACGCGGCCAAGACTCACATAGAGTTGTAGAGCCAAATGATGATGATGATGATGATGAGACTACGAAAACGTCACATGTATTTTGTCGGACAGAACTTCAAATTGATTTGTTACCCTTTCACTAAACTCTCATGCAAAAATCAGACGGGTATTTATCCCAGTTTCCCAGTATCCTAGTTTATTTAAGTCCCACACTTAAAACATGTCAAATGATAGGAATTATGTTATAGCTAGGAGTCTGATTCTTGCATGAGACTTTAATGAAAGGGTAACAAATCAATTGGAAATTCTGTCCGACAAAATACATGGGACGTTTTCATAGTCTGACGTTGAAAATTTTTAACCTGTTCCACAATTAAAACACTGCTCCAGTTATAATATCAAAAGTTTGTCCGGCTAGACACCGTTAATCTATTAACAAATTTTCAGGTTGCTATTGATCAACTTTTTTTTGGTATGCGGGATTCAGGCCTATTTTATTTACGTACGCTTTTATTAAAACATTTGGATATTTATCTACAGGGTGATTGATTAGTAGGGTAAAGCTTAATAGCTCCGCTATAGTAACAGATAGCAATAAAAGTTAATAACAAAAATTTTAGCGACCTTTTAGCTTCACATTACAAAATTAGTTAGAATGTTACAGGATGTTCGATAACACAGTGGCAGACCAAACTTATGTTTTTTTTTTTTAATGGAACACCCTATATTTTATTTTATATTCTATATCCTGTTATCCTGTCCATCACAAAAATATAAAGGTTTGTAATGTTATACAGGGTATTTACAAAGTTATAACCAATTTTATATGAAAATCGTAACAAGTTCAACTCCCTGTATAAATAAAAATAAGCACAACAGCAATGGATTATTAATGTCATATTTTTTTATTTATTGTCAAAATTTTTAAGAATTATTTATATTGCTAATTTTCTTTATATCAAATACAGGGTGAGTCAAAACGCAAGTACATTATTTTCTCAGTAATGTTAAACGGAACACCCTGTAATACTGTAATACCCTGTAAATCAATGTAATACTGTAGCAAATAAAGAAATAAAAATAATTTATTAGTAATACATTTTACAAATAAAAACACAACCACTACATGCAATATTTTTGAAACAATTAAAAACTATCTTTTTATGTAAATGCAACAAATAAACAAAGAAAATTAGTAATAAATTTTACAAAAAAACACAAACACAAAATACAATATTTTGTGAAGACAATTAAACACTACTTTTGTATGTAAATGTAACAATGTAACAAATAAAGGACGAAACATAATTTATCAGTAATACATTTTGCAAAAAAACATGTTTGAAAAAATAAGAAGCTACTTTTAATAAAATATTTTTAATATTTAATTACATAAGGTGTTCAAAGTTTTCTCCTAACACATTTATGTACGCCTAAAAACGGTCATGGAATGAGCTACTTACTCTACGGAGCATTCGTAAATTAACACATCGAAATACACTTTGTATTCTATTTTTCATCTCATCCCTTGTTGTTGGAGGTATTTTATAAACTTCATTATTAACGTAACCCCAAAAAAATCAGTCCAGTTTATTAAATTCTGGTGATTTGGGTGGCCACGCTACTGGTCCATTGAAAAATGAAAATATTTCGAAAACTAATAGGTTTAGACATAGGGAATGTTATCCTAAAAATTAAAGTACGGTAATGGTACTTTTCAATAGTGCTATAAAATACAGGGTGTTCCATTTAAAATTACTGAGAAAATAATGTACTTAAGTTTTGACTCACCCTGTATTTGATATAAAGAAAATTAGCAATATCGACCCTTATTGAAAATTTTGACAATACGTTAAGAATATGGCATTAATAAACCATTGTTGATTTACTTATTTTTATTTATACAGGGAGTTGAACTTATTACGATTTTCATATAAAATTGTTTATAACTTTGTAAATACCCTGTATAACATAACAAGCCTTTATATTTTTGTGATAAAGAAGTTAACAGAATTTCGAATTTAAAATAAAATATAGGGTGTTCCATTTAAAAAAACATACATAAGTTTGGTCTGCCACTGTGTTATCGAACACCCTGTAACATTCTAACTAATTTTGTAATGTGAAGTTCAAAGGTGGCTAAAATTTTTGTTATTAACTTTTATTGCTATCTATTACTAGAGCGGAGCTATTGAGCTTTACCCTACTAATAAATCACTCTGTATAAAACTTTTGTGACAATGTGTACATACATGTTGGAGAGATTCTTGTAGGTGACATTTTATTTATGGTAATTGATATTTAACATTTTCTCACATATTTAACACTCCCTTGTATACAGTCTGTTCCAACGAAAATTTGACCCCCTCAAAAACTCAGAAGCCAAGAGCTTCTTCAAAATTTAAAAAAACACGTCCATTTTTAATAGAAAGGGGACGAGGTTTCATGCAAAATTCATGCCCTCAAATGTAACCCCCTACTGCCCCGCATCGACCTCCACTTTTTTTTAAATAACTAATTATTTTTCTCTAAACGACGCTCTATTTTTTTTTTAATTTACGTAAGTAATAATTTTGAAGATATTATTACAAGGCAGTTGATGGAACAATACAGGAGTAAAGAAACAAACGCTCATATGGTATTCATTGATCTTGAGGAAGCATATGATAGAGTTCCTCGAGAGATTCTGTGGTGGGCACTCAATAAGAAAGGAGTCCCTGGTGAATATGTAAAGATTGTGAGGGATATGTATGAGGGAGTAACGACTAGTGTTAGGACAGGGGTGGAAGAGACTGATAAATTTCATGTGAAAGTAGGATTGCACCAAGGCTCTGTGCTTAGTCCGTATTTATTCTCATTAGTTTTGGACCAGATAACAGCGAAACTAGAGGGTAACATTCCATGGTGCTTAATGTATGCTGATGATGTCGTGTTAGTAGGAAATAGTGAAAGAGACTTGGAACAAAAACTGGAACAGTGGAAACAAGCTCTGGAGGAAAAAGGTTTAAAACTTAGTAGGACAAAAACAGAGTATTTGGAATGTTCATTTAAATATGGAGCTACTACAAATAAAGTGGTACCTTTGGATGGTGAAATGATTGTGAAAAGCAATAGTTTTAAGTACCTGGGATCGGTATTACAGAGTAATAAAGACATAGATGGAGATGCATGCAGTAGAATTAGGGCTGGATGGATGAAGTGGAAAGAAGCCAGTGGTGTGTTTTGTGACAGAAAAATTCCAATGAAGCTGAAGGGAAAATTCTATAAAACATCCATAAGACCGGCTATGATGTACGGAACTGAATGTTGGGCAGTGAAGAAGAAAGAGGAACAACGAATGCATGTGGCGCGAATGAGAATGCTTAGATGGATGAGTAGAGTGACAAAGAAGGATAAAATTAGAAATGAGTATATTAGGGGAAGTCTAGGCGTGGCACCAATTGATGCTAAAATGAGAGAGCATAGGTTAAGATGGTTTGGTCATGTTCAACGTCGAGACGTTAATCACCCAATACGAAGAATAGCTGAAGCGCAGATTCCTGGAAGGAGTAGGAGAGGAAGACCAAAAAAGACCTGGGGGGAGACGATAAGGCAGGATATGTTAGTAAAGTGGATTAACATTGATATGACCCAAGATAGAATTGTGTGGATAAATGCAATTAGGGAAGCCGACCCCGCATAGGGATAAGGCAAAGAGAATGATGATGAATAATTTTGAAGATAATTTTGGACTTGACAAATTTATTATAAGTTAGTTAAATCCAAAATTGTCTTTAAGGTTATTTCGCAAATTAAAAAAAAATTAGAGGGTCCTGTAGAGAAAACAATTACCTTTCAAATGATGTGCCACTCGACTACACTTGCTATTTAACAAAACTGTGGGGCTGATGCGGGGCAGGGAAAGGGGGACGAATTTTGCATGAAAATCCGTCCCCTCTCAATACAAATTGACATGTTTTTTTTAATTCTGAAAAAACTCTTAGTTTCTGACTTACTGGGGTGGGGGTTAAATTTTCGTTGGAACACTCTGTATAATTTTTAAAATACCTTTTAAATATATCACTAATTTGATCTGAAGCTCCCTTTATAAGTTACACCTAAATTTCACAGTATTTATCAGGCGTAGGATTATTAAAACACTAACAATAGAAAATAAAATTTCTATACAGTCTTGGGCTAGCCTTCTTGTAAATAGAAATTGCAGCTAAACCTTAGATTAACGAAACCGGTTCGATAACGAAATCGTTTCTATAATCTAAGAGCTAAACACACTCTAATCAGGATGAATGTGGTAGTCCAGAAAGCCACTGCGCATCCGCTAGGAAAAATATTCCGATTCGGATTTTTTGCAAAATCTTACTCAAAAAGGACCCCCAAATTGGCATGTTGCCAGGACCAAAAGTGGGTCAAAAATTTTTTTAAACGTTTTTTTGTTTTTTCCTAAATTTTTTTTTGCATTGAACAAAGTTTTTATGTTTTTTGGATTATTCCAAACAGAAAAGGCCTTTAGTGACTTTTCTCTAAAGTTGATAGTTTTTGACATATAAGCGATTAAAAATTGAAATATTGCGAAATCGGCCATTTTTAACCTTCAAAAACTATTATGTATGTGAAAATCTTAAAATGTGAATGTTGCCAAGGTAGCTAGATATTCTTTAAACATCGATTGATAAAACCACGAAGAGTTTTTTGCCATACAGTATTCAAAACTCCTTTGTTTTTTAATTTCTAATCACGCGTGCGCGACACTATTTTCCACCGTTGCATGTGTATAGTATTTTTACTACAAAAGCGATATTATGTAGGTCAAAATTTTTGACGTAAGAGAACTGTCAAAACATTAGAATGCGACTTTTCATTATTGCCATGTTTATTAATAAACATGGCAATAATGAAAAGTCACATTCTAATGTTTTGACAGTTCTCAATAAACATGGCAATAATGAAAAGTCGCATTCTAATGTTTTGACAGTTCTCTTACGTCAAAAATTTTGACCTACGTAATATCGCTTTTGTAGTAAAAATACTATATACAGTATGGTGCAAATGAAAGGAATAAATTCATTATTTCGTAAATTGGCGACTCTAAGGAAAAAACCCGAAACAGGTCGATTTTTATTTTTAAGTTATGATATTGTGGCATGTATGGTATACTAGTGACGTGATCCGTCTGGGCGTGATGACGTAATCGATGATTTTTTTAAATGAGAATCGGGGCCGTATTGTAGCTCCTTTGAAAGGTTCTTCAATTCTCTATTCAGTAATGTAAACATGTACATAATTATTTATACAGGGTGTCCAAAAAATTTTTATTAAATTAAATTATTTGACAAAAAAAGAAGTAGAAGGACACCCTGTATAAATAATTATATAAATCTTTATATTACTGAATAGAGAATTGAAGAACCTTTCAAATGAGCTACCACACGACCCCTATTCTCATTTAAAAAATCATTGATTACGTCATCACGCCCAGACGGATGACGTCACTAGTATACCATATATGCCACAATATCATAACTTAAAAATAAAAATCGATCTGTTTCGGGATTTTTCCTTAAAGTCGCCGGTTTACGAAATAACGAATTTATTCCTTTCATTTGCACCATACTGTCGGTGAAAAATAGCGTCGCGCACGCTTGATTAGCAATTAAAAAACAAAGGAGTTTTGAATACTGTATTGCAAAAAACTCTTTGGGATTTCATCAATCGATGTTTAAAGAATATCTACCTACCTTGGAAACATTCAAATTTTCATTTTTTCACATAGTTTTTGAGGGTTAAAAATGGCCAATTTCGCAATTTTTCAATTTTTAATCGGTTATATGTCAAAAACTATCAACTTTAGAGAAATATCACCACAGACATTTTCTCTTTGGAATGATCCAGAAAACCTAAAAAAACTTTGTTCCATGCAAAAAAATAAGTCTTCGAAAAAAAAAACAAAAAAAAAACGTTTAAAAAATTTTTGACCCACTTTTAATTCTGGCAACATGCAAATTTGTTAAAAGGAGTCCTTTTTGAGTAAGATTGTGCAAAAAATCCGAATCGCAATATTTTTCCTAGCGGATGCACAGTGGTTTTCTGGACTATGGGCAAAGTAATACTATTTAGTTAATTTTGTTGCTATAGTATGTTCGCTAAACTCAGACGCAACTTTCTAGATGTTTTAGTCGGTAATTTTGCCAATTTTAGTAAAATTGGCAAAAAATAATTACTAAATAGCTAATAATCACTAAATAGTTAGTAATTTTGCCAATTTTTGCAAAATTGGCAAAAAACAAAAAAATTATCGACTAAAATATCTAGCCAGTTGCGTCTGAGTTTAGCGAACCGACTATATCCTAGGTATTTAGGTACTGAGAATCAACTTTACCGAACTTATTTTATAAGACATTTTGTGTAAAAATACAAACACAATCCACCAAGTTTAGCTAGTTATAAAAAAATTAACAAAATTAAATTTGTATGTTTACATTGAGAAAACGTAGTTAACAACGCCAGCCGACAGAGGCGCTAGTAGCAACGTGCTGCCAGTTTTCTGTGGAGTTTGGATGTATTATAGTCTATATGAGTGTTTTTCAATCTGTGTACCGAGTAAGACATCGCGACCCCCCAGGGGGTCGTGATGTCTTACTCGGTACCTGTCATCAGCTAAATTTAGAAGAAATTCTTTCATTTTTTTGTTGACGTCAGTTAGATCTATTGATGTGTCCAACAAAGTGTTTGGAATCCATCTACACCTATTGTCAGCTTCAGAATGCAACTCTGGAAAGTATGTCAAAATTTGCTCTTGTAAATTATGCAAGCTCTGTATAATGCAAGGAATGTGAGCCGATATTGCAAAACATTGGTCTGTGGCATTATCTTCATCAATCTTCTGAACACATGGAAAAGGCCCAAACATTTTGTTTTGTAGAGAGGTTGACCATAAACTGAATTTTGCGTGAAATGATTTTACTTTATCTTTAGCTGTTATAAAATATTCTGTATTCTTTTTTCTTGAAGGTCCTTGTTCAAGTTGTTAAGGTGCCTAAAAATATCTGCCAAAATGCTAATTTTAAGAGTAAACAGGGTTAGAAAAACCGTAAACATATTTAGATTTTGCATCTTGTTCTTTAGAACATTAACAATTCAGCTCTCAGTTCCAGAACTCTTGTCAACATCTTTCTTTTGGATAGCCAACTGACCTCTGTGTGATAAAGGAGATTTTGATGAGGCTAGTCCATATCTTCACCAGGGGCGGCCCGTCGGGGTAGGCAAGTTAGGCGCCGCCTACCCTCTTCAAATGTAGTACAATAATATAAATTATTAATATAAATTACTTATTTCAAAATTGTAATTTATAAATTTTGACACAATACCTACAATAAAATAGCAAAAATTATCCAAATTATTTTTAAAAATATCCAAAAGATTGTCTCCGTAGTTATAATAATTATTGTACGCTCCTTGTAGTATCAGTAGTACTGTATAAGATTCTATTTTCTTCCTTTGTCAGGCACTTGAAAACGTAGCCTGAAATAGAACGACGCCAACACCGAATTGACGTTCGATCTCCCTCTGTTCACTCGAGCAGGCCTGCTGCAGGTCTGCTAGTAGCGACCGTATTCTACGATTTTGAATAGGCGGATAGGCACAGAGTCTTATAGCCGGACCTACAAAATTTTATCAGTTGCTTCTCTTGTGTCTTGTGAAACTGTTTTAAATAATTGTTTTTTGATTTTGGCTGTTATTAGTAGGTTAAGTATTGAATAAAACTAGGTAGGATAATTTAAATTTGTTTATGAAAACTGAATAATAAACAGGTAAATTTGAGATCGGTCTATTGAAGGGCATTTAAATTTTATATTAATTTAGTAATAATTCACTAACGACAAATAAATCTGTGAATAGTTATTTGTCAGTCAT
Organism: Diabrotica virgifera virgifera; assembly: GCF_917563875.1. Lineage (NCBI taxonomy): Eukaryota > Metazoa > Arthropoda > Insecta > Coleoptera > Chrysomelidae > Diabrotica > Diabrotica virgifera. Next base: position 32,529,312 of record NC_065451.1, read on the forward strand.
CCATTATATTTTTATTGTGTTTCAATACAATTTGGATAATTTAAAGTTAAACTGACGAATTGTGTTATTAGATTATATGGATAATTCAAAATTTAAAGCGAGGTTAATTGTTAGCAATTAACCTCGCTTTTCAAGTGTAAATTATTATTTGATACATAAATAAAATAAGTAATATTTGACGTTGATGAAACGTAGGTGTGTTAGTTTTATTGGTGGAAAAACTTTAGTCATCGAATATGAATATTTTAAACGATGTAATATGCAGTTTGATCGAGACGCCTTTTTCAAGGCGCCAAAATCAAGAAAGATCAGAAATTATTTCAATGGGCCGGCCTTTACCAAATTTAACAATTTTATCCACAGATAAGACAAAAGACAATCGACCATTTTCGAGATCGTTTAAACCAATATGGTATGAAAATCATAACATATGTTATGTTGTATGTTTTGCAATGATCGCTATTTTTGACATTCATAGTCTTAACGCCATCGCTACAAAAGCGATATATTTTTCTAAATCAATATTGTAGTTGCAAGTACTTTCTAAATACATATCGTACAAACACTGGCCGGTAGTATTTGCAGGATGTGCTTTGCAAAATAAAATTCCTTCCATGATATTGGCATCTGCTTCAAAGCGCACAAATACTGCAAACTTTGCACAGTCGGAAACACCTGTCGATTCGTCAAACTGTAAAGCAAAATATTAGCTGATCTTTAATTTTTGACCCGCGTGAATAAAAGATAAATATGTACCAAAATGGGAAATAGCTATTTGTATAACAAGGGAGGAAAGTGCTACTTTTCCTCCCGAGAATGAAGTTTACTGCCCGACGCGTAGCGGAGGGCAGTAATCATTCAAGGGAGGAAAAGGTACTTTACTCCCATGTTATACATATGGTTTTTCCACCTTCCTCAAATACCAAGTCATTTTTTCATTTTTACTTAATTTATTTATGTAACTAACCAACAAAATTTATTAGAACTAAAACTAGCAAGTAGGTACAATATAACTGTCAACTGTCAAATATAAGTCAAATTATTAATGTAAACATTGTTAAATCAGAATAACAATTTACTGTTTTTTACCATTCTGCAAAATACAGAGTGTTTTTAAATAAATCTTAAAATGTATAGATAGGTACTTACGTAATAGAAAATAGAAATTGTACAGGGCGTCAATAAGTTATATTTAATGAATGAAATACCATGACGTCACTTTTACTTTTCCTCCCTAGGGAGGAAAAATATTTTCCTCCCTAGGGAGGAAAAGTACAACTTTGCTCCCAACAATCAGCTCCGGAAAAGTATACTTTCGGTAGAGGTAGGTGGAAAAAATTATTACCTAACGTATTAGTGCGGCAGATTCGTGAAAAATTTTACAAGAATTTGCACATTTAATGATACGAGCGTATAATTTGGTCCACATATACTGCACATATAAAGGTTCAAATTTAGATATGAGGCCATCTCAGATTTTGCCTTTTACAAAAATGGCGGTCATTCAAAATGGGTGACTATACATATATGACTAATAGCACGATATCTTTTGAATGAAAAGTCCGATTTCAACCAAATTTGGTACTTACGTTCGTTTTGTGATTTACAAGATCGATGTCGTGAACTGGAAGAATAGGTTTACCAGAAGTTGTGTTTTTTCTAGTTTTTTATGTAAAACTATTTTATATTATGTAAATAATTTATTTTCAATTTTTTCACCCTGTATATATTAGTTTTTCAAAATGGTAACACCACTATTGAAAAGAGCGTAAGAATATGCTTTAGGAAATATTTTGAACTTTTTAGTTATGTTAATTATAATTACCATTTAATAAATGCATAACGTATCTTCACATGTACCTATGTGTGGCAGATTCGTGCAAATATTATAAGAATTATTGTATATTTAATGGTAGAGTCATATAATCTGGACCACATAATATGTAGTATATTATACTACACATACAAAAGTTCAAATTTAGATATGAGGCCATCTCAGATTTTGCCTTTTACAAAAATGGCGAGCATTCAAAATGGCGACTATTAATATGTGACTAATAGCACGATAACTTTTGAACGAAAAGTCCGATTTCAGCCAAATTTGGTATCAAGTTCCATTTTTTGATGAATAAGATCGAGGTCTTGAACCGGAAGAATCGGTTTACCAGAAGTTGTGTTTTTACTGTTTTTATGTAAAAATATGTTGTTGTTTTTTCAATTTTTTCACCCTGTATATATTAATTTTTCAAAAAGGTAATACCGCCATTGAAAATAGTGTAAAAATATTTTTTTAGATTTTGAACTTTTTAGTTATGTTAATTACCATTTAATAAATGCATAACGTATTTTCACACGTACCTATGTGTGGTAGATTCATGTTGAATGCCCGCCATCTTTGTAAAAGACGAAATCTGAGATGGCCTCATATCTAAATTTGAATATTTGTATGTGTAGTGTGTGTTCCAAATTATATGCTTTTACCAGTAAATGTACAATAATTATTCTTATATTATTTGCTCTAATGCGCTGCACTTAGTTTCATAGGTACATGTTAAGATACGTTATGCATTTATTAATTGGTAATTAACATAATTAAAGAGTTCAAAATATTTCCTAAAAAATATTTTTACGCTCTTTTCAACGCCGGTATTAACTTTTTGAAAAATTAATATATACAGGGTGAAAGAATTGGTACAAAAACAACATGTTTTTATATAAAAATCAGAAAAAACACAACTTCTGGTAAATCGATTCTTCCGGTTCGAGATCTTGGTCTTACACATCAAAAAGATAATCTATATACCAAATTTGGTTGAAATCGGCCTTTTCGTTCAAAAGTTATTGTGCTATAAGTCACATATGTATAGTCGCCATTTTGCATGCCCGCCATTTTTGTAAAAGGTAAAATCTGAGATGGCCTTTTATCTAAATTTGAACCTTGATGTGTGTAGTATATGTGGTCCAAATTATATGCTTCTATCATTAAATGCACAATAATTCTTATAATGTTTGCACGAATTTGCCACACATAGGTACATGTGAAGATACGTTATGCATTTATTAAATGGTAATTAACATAACTAAAAAGTTCAAAGCATTTTCAACAAAATATTTTTACGCTCTTTTCGATTGCGGTATTACCTTTTTCAAAAATTAGTATATACATAGGGAAAAAATTGAAAAAACATATTTTTACATAAACAACCAGTAAAAACACAGAATTCTGGTAAACCGATTCTTTCCGTTCACCACATCCCTCTTGTAAATTAAAAAGAACCTATATACCAAATTTGGTTGAAATCTGACGTCTCGTTCAAAAGTTATCGTGCTATAAGTCACAAATGTATAGTCGCCATTGTGAATCCCCGCCATTTTTGTAAAAGGCAAAATCTGAGATGGCCTCATATCTAAATTTGAACCATTATATGTGTATATGTGGTCCAAATTATATGCTTGTATCATTAAATGTGCAATTGTTTCACATATCGGCCGCACTATATGTAGTGTTTAATTAAATTATTTTTTTTTTTGGCTTTCTATGACACCGGGGTTCACCAGAATATTTCAACCTGTAAAGGGGTCGCAAAATCAAAAAGACTGAAAAAACTGGTATATATATTTTATATTTTGGTAATAGTCAAATATTTCCTTTTAGTACATTGCAACACAGCACACCCATCCATTTTGACAATCCAGCCGGCCATAACTCATCGCGCCTCGACACTGAGTTCCTCGGCTGCATTGGCCTGCTCCGTTGTGACACAGGGGACGGATTGGAAAACGATCTAAAACAAAACAGGTACAAATAAAGCCAATTACTACGTTAAGAGGAAACAGTAGTGATCAACAGGTAGCAAAAACGCGTTCCAAGATTGCGGCTATAATTTTTTTTGAATATTTTTTCGAGATATTTGGCACACGTATTCGTAATATAATAAATAATGGCGGTACAGAGCCCAATTTGAAAAGTATATTAATATGTGGAAATTACTGTGTAATTAAATACAATATTAAAAAAACGAGCCTGTACCGCCATTAAGAAGAACAAAAAAATACACTTTCTTAAAATAAACTTTTTTATCCGATGCCTAGATTTTGTGTCATTTTGGAACTACTAAATTTTTTTATTTCATTAGTAGTTCTAAAATGCCACAAAATATAGGCATCGGATAAAAAAGTTTATTTGAAGAAAGTGTATTTTTTTGTTCTTCTTAATGGCGGTACACACGGTGTTCAAGAGAAAATCTAAATAAAAGTTGATCGAACCCCCTATTTTTTTGCTTTTATGCTAGCAGTATCCCTTGTAGATAAAAAATACGTCAAAATTAAAATCGGCTACGGGGCACTTTTTTGCGCATGCGTAAAAGAAGATTTTTTGATTTATTTTTCTGTTTTTTATTTTTCTTTATCTGTATAATCAGATTTTCATATATTTTAATATGCGTGAGTATGTATATGTATATGTATACACACTCACACATATATACACACAGACATACACATACACACACAAGTATACCGGGTGTTGAATACTCAAACGGGCCATAGGAAACAATGGGAAATTCTAAACTGTTGAATTCCTGCTTCCCTAATTATTTTAAATCAAAAGTCATAAGAAACTATTTGTAGATGACTAAAATCTGTAGATAATAAAAACAAATGTTAAAATTGTTCTACGAATTAAACACATTCCAAAATTTGGCAAAAACCTAAAACATTTGCCAGAGTATTATTAGTCCAATCGACCTCTAAAACTCAGATTTTACCTCTAAAAACCATACTAACTAGCTGAATTTTGCTAAGAATATCAATTTTGGGACCCCAAAAAAGAATGCCACTCCTACCCCCGAACTTTCCCCTAAAACCACCCGTCATAGAGGGGGAAATCGAAAACTTCATATTACCAAGAATATGTTTACGCCGTATAAAAAAATTATTATTAGCATTTTTTGTGCAGAATGAACCGTTCTTTCAGAAACAACGCTTGAAGCGACCGGCGATTTTAAATGTCAGTTAAGCCCGCAAACTCAATTTTTTAAATAGAATTTGTATCAACTCAACGGTCAAACTTCGATATCTTTTGACCAGAATGTCCTTTTGACAAATTCCAAATGCGTTTTAAAGATAAAATATGTTCAGCTTTGGTGTCCAATTTTTGCATTTTGTAGCAAATGAAGTCAGTTTCTGTATAGCTGTTAAATAAATAAACATGACTCGATTTTTGCCACATTCTTTACGATTCTCATGAGATCAATAAAATTTATTATTTCCATTGGCTGGTCTCTTTGGAGTTTCCATTATTGACACATTCGCGGTCATGACTGAATATGAAGTCGTTTACTCCATAAGAATACGTGTATACAACGACAGCGTGTCGGTGAATGTGTTAAAGCACAATCTTCAAATTTTCAAAAATTTGATTTTGAGTTTTGGCAACAAATATGAGGCATTGAAAATATGCCTAAAACACCCTGAATTTAAACTTTCACGTTACAAACGATCTAAAACGTTGAAAACTGCTTCTGTTCGATAACACAAGTAAGTTTTTCGAAATTAAACAACTTTAGATACAAATTCCACTCACGTTTTCTTCGTGGAAGAATTTTCCCTGACGTGAGATCATTTGTAATGTGATAGTTTAAATTTAGCGTGTTTTAGGCATCTTTCAAATGCCTCATAGTGGTTGCCAAAACTCAAAATCAAAATATCATGTTACAAATTTTGAAGACTGTGATCTACTCTAATAATGCAAACTCCATAGCGACCAGTGAATAAAAATAATAAATTATATCGATCTCATGAGAATCTTTAAAAATTACTTTTATATAATGTCATTTATATAGAAACTGACT